>NC_061116.1:43423127-43486308 GCF_002878395.1 Capsicum annuum
ATCGATCCCTATAAAATCCTTAGTCTTTTCGGCAAGGTAGCTTATGAGCTCGAATTGCCTTCAGATCTAGCCTCAGTTTATCCAGTGTTTCATGTCTCTTTGCTCAAGAAGTGCATAGGTGACCCATCAGTTATAGTACCTATAGAGGGCATTGATGTTTATAACAGCCTCTCTTATGAAGAGAATCCGGTCGAAATTCTTTACTACCAGACTTGTAGACTGAGGAACAAAGAAGTCCCTCTTATTAAAGTTCTTTGGCAGAATCAGTCGGGTGAGAAAGCTACTTAGGAAGTAGAAGCAGATATGTGGACCAAGTATCCTTGCCTCTTTTTCACCAACTCAGACTTAGCCTAAGGTAATAGTTTTCCTTAAGATTGCTCAATTATCATGTTCAATTTCATTACCAACTTGGTATCCAGTTTCATGCTTAGAATTCTATTATAAACTTGGTATTAAATACCAGTTCCTATTCAATCATATGTTCATGCATCATGTCAGTCACATATTCAAGTATCAGATATGTATCCTCATTATGAGAAACTCAGCTTATCAGAAATTTTAGTCATGCATTAATAAATTAGTTGCGTATGCATCAAATATGCATGTTCACTATGATATATTCAGTTTATTAGTCATGTCAGTCATGAAATCATGTTCAGTTATTCATGTCCTATATATATTTTAGTTTGTATTTTCCCCATCTCAGTAAGTTTCATTCGAGGATGACAGTTCTCTAGGGGGAGATATTGTAAGACCCAAAAAATTTCTTACCTTAAATCAGTCCTTTAAGCATGTCAAAGGTGTCTCATACTTAGAAAATTGTAGCTAAGTTCTCAGAGTTATTTTACTTTTGGCCTTCTAAAGTTGGCAATATCATTTTTCCACCTTAATGTCCTTTAACGTTCCATATTTTGGTAAATACATGATCAAAGAGGTCAATAGGTTTTCTCGAACTAGTATCAGATTTTTCAAACCTCATTTAGACCATGTTTGGTGTCCCAAAATAGTGGAACAATGTGATCTTGACATGCCACATCGCCTATCGCATTGGTTAACATTTTTGTAGGGACTCCCAGAAAAAACTAGTGAGGCTTGGTGCAATTATGGCACGACGTGTCGGGTATCATGTTGACGCATCGACGCGCTACATCGCCAATCACATCGATGCCTAATTTCAATCATTAAATGTCTGTTGTATTTAACGGCAAAAATGTCAATGTCCCACCCCTATATAACCCTAGTGCATGAGATTCAACCCTTATTTCACCATAATATTAATGTTACTCTCAAATAATCTCAAGAACAAGTCAGGGTTTTCATAGGAGCTTTAAATTCAAGAGATTGTACCGTTAGTTTTCAAGAATTTTCCATCCAAGGTATGTCAAGTATAAATTCATGGATTCTTTTCTTCCGTGAAGCTCAAGAATCCACTTTTAAATTATTAATTGTAATTTTTATGTTGTGGATTGATTTATAACCATGGTTATGTTGTCATACGATTCCCAAGTTGAAATCTTTAATATGTTTTCATGAAATTATGTTAATGTAAGGATTGAAAATGATGAAATTGAGTTGAATAAAGGAACCTTGATGGATTAATTTGATATTCATGCCTAAGACCTAACTCATGCATCCTAGGTGTTTGATAAAATGCCTAAGAGAATGGAAATTATGAATATAGCTCAATTCTGACGTAAATGGTAAATGCATGCTTACCCTTATGTTTAAATTGTCTCCCATATTATTGTTATGTAATGTATTTGCTTGATGAAATGTTCATGGTATTAGAGTGATGAAATTATGATATGTTTATATTCATTCCTATCTATGTACAAGGTTATGATAACCAATTGCTTCATGAAATCCCCAACTTATTGTATTATGAATTATTGATATTGGGCATGTGTTCAAGAAGTGTCGTGTCTTGTAATTTTCATGTTATCGTGTCCTAGGGGTACTTGTACCCAACAAATTATTTGTGTTCCTAGAGCCAGCATCAGTTTAATGATAAATCTCAGTCACGCCATAATTAGTAGTATCCTCGGTTAGTTTCAGAACTCAATAGAATTCCGTCAGTTACATGACTCAGGAAAACTCAGTAATCTTAGTGATCTTAGTAATCTTAGTCAGTTATCAAATCATAATAGTATTCCATCAGTTAATGGAACTGAATGAGCTCAATCCAGTTCAGTTCATTTAATCATGTTTAGTGTATATTCAAATGAGAGTAGGATTCAGCACCAAGTGAGACCAAGGATGGGAACTCACCTATTAGTAGAGGGTGTGATTCTTAGAAACAATCCTTCCACTCCAGAACTACGTAGCCAGTATAGGTTTAGACATCAGACCTGTTAGTTGAGGGTAGATGAGATGGATTAACATATTATATGAGGGTCCCACTATTTTCCTTAGAGTGCCTTTTAGACAAGAGATTTCTCACAGCTTGTCCTTACCAGTGGTGCGATATTGAAACCCTTCCAACTGGGGTTACAGGTTGGACCCTAAATCTATTTAGAAAAAGAAGCATGTTGGTTCGATAATTCTCCAATAGTTTCAGTTATAGAATCAGGACTATCAAATACAGTCACCCAGTCTCAGTAATAGAACTCAGATAGTTATACGGAACTCAGGACTGTTAGATACAGTTACTCAGCTCAGTACAAAACTTAGCTAGTTCTATTAGAACCTAGACTGTCATACACAGTCACCTAGTATCAGTTATATCAGTTATCAATAACTCATGTTATCAGTATTCAAACTCAGGAGTTAGTATTACTCGCAAATCTAGTTATAGTTACACATTCATGTATGTATTCTCACGGTGATGTTATGCAGTCAGTCAGCATTGTTCATGCTTATGAACCCTTTGCATTCAGCCTAGCTAACTTGTATACCAGTATATTCAATTGTACTGACGCATTTGTGCAATGGTGTTTTATACCATAGGTTCAGAATCATGTGCTCCAGATGATAACGCTCAATCTACAGCTCTCGTGGGAGTGTAAAGCGGTCGTTAGCAAATATAGAACCCAACCTGGGTTGGGTATCGATCCCACAGAGAATAGCTTGGCCAACAAGCAAGAGAAATTACTAGACTTTTAGTGCAAGTCTCGTAGGAAAGGGGGGATTGTAGTATGTAACCAAAACAAGAATGTAAGAACTGAAAATAGCAAAATAAAGAGAGATTGTCACGTGTGTTGTAAACAATGAGAATTGAGGCGTTGGGGTTATGTCCACCTTCTGAGGTATACGTCTCTATTGGCTATGAGTGTGTAGAGTCTTGACATGTAATTGCTTATAGAGAATTGTAGTCGATGGTAAATCCAAGCGTCTCTCGACCTAAACAAGGACTATTTCACTTTAACTCTCTCGAGCTTAAAGCGTGACTAACGGTACGAATTCTCCAAGAAGTTAGTCCAGGTACGGCACTAGCTTTTTAATAGGAAAGGGTGTCCTACTACCTTGACATTATCTCTTTTCCAGACAAATAACTTTTCTCTCGAACAAGTCAGATGTTAGACTGGCGTTGGTCTATGCGTCTTCTTTTCTAGACAAATAACCTTTCTCTCGAACAGGTTAGATGTTAGAATGGCGTGTTCTTGTGTTTGAACCGCAAAGAATGTAGATTTAAGATGAAGAGAATAATGATATAAGCAATATACTTGTCTTGAACTCACAAACTCATAGCTATAGATAGTAACTCATTCGGCTTCCATAACCCCAACTAAGAGATTTAGTTACCCATGAATGCGAAGGATATCACGTTTTGCATGGTGGATGGCGTGAATAGTAGGTGTTTGGCGTGTGGTTTTAGTGATTCCGTAGCAAGTAACGATTCTCTTGTTGTGGAATTTAAGAGTAGAAGAATGAAGAATTGAGAATGGGTTGTAGGAAGATGTCTTAATTGTAAGGAGATGAATGAATTGTCAGAATGTCTCTTCCCCTTCTCAAAATCTCTAACATGATAGGGTATTTATAATACTCCTATCCTACTCCTACTAAACTAATAAAATAAATAACCAAATCCTAATATACTAATGAAATCCTTGACCCAATTGTACTAGGGTAAGGTTACAAAATTATAATCCAAATAGAATGATGAAACACATAACCTAATTGCACTAGGTTAATGTATTATGGCAAAAATCCAGCTTTGTGTCTGTAAGTCCCAAAGTCTTCAGAAATGCTGTTTTAGCCCGGGACAGATTTTCCATGCAGCAGATTTAGTCCTTTATGCGTCCAGCTCCTTTCCATCTCGTTTGTGAGCTTTCTTTTGCGTCAAGTAAGCCATAAATTGCTGTATTTTGCATCATTTATACCTGAAACTTTCCTAATCACATTTGTTAGCTCATTTACAGGAAAAAGGACTAAAAGTGTACGAAATAGATAATTAGTTCTCGAAACTAGGCTAAAATATGGGCAAAATATATTGATATAGGCGCGTAATTTCGCCTATCATCACCAGAGCATAAGTAGAATTCCAGTTTCAGCAGTTAGAGTCAGCAATGAGTCTTCATTATTCGAGGATGTTATGATTTGATTATTTCATATCTTTAGTACTTAGTTATTTCAGCAGTCAGAGTTAGTTGGGGACATGTCCCATCAACTCTTTATTCAGACAGTCTAGAGGCTTTCAGACTATAGCATGTTCAGAGTTATTTTAGTTATTTTGGTAATGATGTATCGTATTTCCAAATGTTATGTTTTATCATATATGTGAACATTAAGGCCTTTTATCCTTTAATTCTGCATTCTTACATCATATTATGCAGTGCTCAGTTACAGATATCAGTCTTTGTTTAGCTTATGGTCCTTCAGGGTTATGAGCATCGTGTAGCATTCTGGGCACCAGATTTGGGGCATTACAGTATGGTGGTTCGATGTACATCAGCTTAAGTGGTTCAGTATCAACTTTTGGCATCCCAAAGGGTGCATTTAATGTATGAGCATTAAAGGTGATGACCTGGCCATGGATTTTTACTTTGGAATCCCTGTCGTATAGGTCCCAGTTAGCATAGAACTCCCAAACTAGGATGAAGTTACACTCAGCAAGTTGGTCGAACAAGAATTGCATATGCAACCCTTCTATTCTGCGCACCATACTAGGAAATTCCTTCAGTAAATTTTTCCTGTTGATGTACTGATTTGCAATGTACTTCGTTTCATCATGAGTTGTTTACCATTTGCGTCGCGACTCCAATACCCCTCTAATACCATATATCCTCGGTACATCATATGGAATCAGTTGCGGTTGAGATACACTAGTATCTTGTCTGTTTCTTTTTTTAGCTTGTTCAAAAGATCCAGCCTTAGTTTTTCCTTTCTGTTAGCAGTTCGACATGATACTTGTCACACAAATCATGCATCCATATCAAATAAAATAATTATGTTGATCTAGGAAACACCAAATATGTGGTGGTTGGGAAACCCCACACTTAGTTTCTAGTAACAGGTATGATACAGATGCAAGGGTACTCAGATTTCTCCCATTTAGCAGTTCCGTAAAAGCATATTTTCCCCTATAATTTCAACAACACAAAACATATCATCTTTCATTCAATTAGTGATATATTTAGGACTCTACACTTTATCCAACAAATTTTGTCTGGACAGACTTAATATTGGTACACAAGTGCACCATTCCTCATAATTTCAGACAATAGATACACATATTACCTTCTGAGATCATAGTTTTCTTTTAAGAAAAAAGGCATACCATATTTCCTATTTTAACCAAATCACAATCATCATTATATAATAGATTCAGCAAACATTTGTCAACACATCTATCCCATAACTTTATTCAATTAATACATGTGCAAAACAAGAATGACTTTACCATACTACCACCATACCTCATTAATGATTTTTTAATCATACCCAAATCCTTAAGTCACATGTAAATTCGTAAACAATAAGGAACTGATAGTAACAAGTGATCATAAATCAACAATTCTCAGAGTTCTCCATATTCAATATCACGCTCTCATGGAACAAATTGCATCACAACTTTAACTATTAAGTACAATTCTATCAATTTATGCAAGCCATAGCAGTAAAGAAAAGAATAGTGGAGAACTTACCTCAATAATCTTGAAACAAAAGACAAGGGAAATCCTTAACAATACATTTGGAATAAGGGCTAAATTGGTTGAGAAAATTTGTCTTTGGGGAATTTAGGGGCAGCGCTAGTAGGGTAAAGAAATAAAGGAGATTTGGGGATTTAAGGGGTATTTAAAGAGGAATGATGTGACCTGAAATTTTGGATTAGGTCTACCTATGGAATGAGTGTACGACGCACGATGCAATTCACAGAAACAGTGCATGCGATGGATGATGCAGTGCCCCGAAATAATGTGTATGACGCACGATATTCTCACGATGCTGCTGGATTTAGCTTTATCTTGTGCACAAATTAAATGTATACACAGTGTGGGAAATATTTCATCCTTTTTTTTCATGTTCACTCTTTCACCTTTTATTTAGGGAGTATGTTACCTACCTGAATGCTTTCCTGACAGTGTCTCGCTTACTACTCATTTATCTCCTTGCTTTTGTGTTCCTCATTCCTACATTATTAACCAAAAACAACAACTAACATAAGAAAAAGTGCGCTACCTCGCACGCAACGCCATATTTTTGGTCGTGGCACGATGCATTTTTTTGTATTTTTGTTATCTTCTTCTTTTATACAACTAAAATAGGCATTAATTATGCTATTACATTATATTCGTGGGTTGCCTCCCATGCAGTGCCTTATTTCATGTTGTGGTATGACTCAGCTCAGCCTCACTCATCCCTAAAGTGGATGGACACATTGTGCCTATCTTCATGATTTGCCCAATAATGCTTCACTTGTTGTCCATTCACTAAGAACTTCTCATTCTTCTCTTTATTCCACAGATCTACTGCTCCATGAGGAACTATCTACACCACCTCAAAAGGCCCAGACCATTTAGATCGCAATTTTTCCATAAACAACTTTAACCTTGAATTGAATAGGAAAACACTTTGTCCGGGTTCAAACACTTTGTCCTAAATTTGTTTATCGTGACACTTCTTGGTTTTCTCCTTGTATACCTTAGAATTTTCATAAGCATAGAGACAAAACTCATCAATCTCAACAAGATACAAGTATCTCTGCTCTCCTGCAGCCTTTATCTCAAGATTCAACTTTTTAACTGCCTAATAAACTTGATGTTCCAGCTCTACAGGTAAATCATAGGTTTTACCGTAAAATAAACGATAATTATAGATACCAATGGGCATATTATAAGCTTTTCAGTATGCCCACAATGCATCATTTATCTTCTCAGCCTAATCCTCTCTTTTCCCATTAATAGTCTTTTACAGTATTTGCTTTATCTCCTGGTTAGACACCTCAACTTGACCATTTGTTTGTGGATGATACGCTGCATCCACCTTGTGACTAAAACCATATTTAGATAAAAGATTCTTAAACCAAGTGTTAATAAAGTGCATACCTCTATCACTTATTATAGATCTTGGAGTGCCAAACTGAGAAAATATTTTCTTCTTCATGAACTTTAGCACTGCTCTCGCATCATTAGTAGAACAAGCTACAACTTTCACCCATTTAGATACGTAATCAACCGCCACTAAGATTTACAAATTACCATTTGATGGTGGGGATGGTCCTATAAAATCAATCCCCCAAACATCGAATACTTCCATTTTAGGGATGTTTAACCTCTGGCATTGATCACAACTCTTTACAAAAGCCACTGTATATTGATATAATGTGGGCCAAAATAAACCAGATTGTAACACTTTTCGAGCTGTTCTCTCACCTCCATGATGTCCACTATAAGGGGATGCATGACACTTTTATAGCACTTGTGTAAATTCAGCTTTCGGAACATATCTTCATATAATTCTATCCAGATCCTGCTTAAAAAGAAATGACTCATCCCATATATAACCATGAGAATCATGAAGCAGTTTCCTCTTCTATTGAATTGTACTTTCAGGAGGGTAAAAGTCATTTGCCAATAAATTCACAATGTTCGCATACCAAGGAACTTCATACTCCTTTATAGACAATATCTTTTCATCCAAAAACTCCTCTCGAATGTAGAGAAAGTTATTAACAACATGGCCATGAGTCTCTAACCATGACAAATTATCTTTAACTTAATTTTCTACTCCTTTTCAATCACGAACCTCCAAGTCAAATTCTTGCAGTAATAAAATCCACCAGATTAATCTAGGCTTTGCATCCTTTTTATTGAAGAAATACTTAATGGCCGCATGGTTTGTGTGAATAATAACTTTTGTGCCCACCAAGTATGATCTAAATTTATCGAATGTATAAACCACTGCTAACATCTCCTTTTCTGTGACTATATAATTCATTTGGGCATCGTTCAAGACTTTACTAGTATAGTAAATAGAGAGAAATACCTTGTATTTTATTTGCCCCAAAATAGCTCCTACAGCCACATCACTAGCATCAAACATCAATTCAAATGGCAACTCCTAATCTGGAGAAATCAAAATATGAGTTTCTATCAACTTCTTTTCTAGCTTCTCAAAGGCTTCTTGACAATCCGCCCCAAAATCAAACTTGGCCTCATTTTCTAACTATTTACACATCGGGCTTGCCATCTTCAAAAAGTCCTAAATAAAATGCTTGTAGAATCCTGCATGCCCTAAGAAACTTCACACTCCCTTGACTGTTACTGGATGTGGTAGCTTTTCAATCACTTCAATTTTGGCTCAATCTACTTCAAGTCCTCTACATGAAACTTTATGATCAAGGAATATTCCATCCCTTACAAAAAAAATGGCATTTTTCCCAGTTCAGTGTCAAATTTATCTCTTCACATTGATCTAGGACTCGATCTAGATTCTGCAGGCATTTATCAAAAGAATCATCATAAATAGAGAAGCCATCCATAAATACCTCAATAAATTCTTCAACCATATCATAGAATATTTTCATCATACTTCTCTGAAATGTTGCAGGTATATTACAGAGGCCAAAAGGCATGTGTCTGAACGCATATGTACCATATGAACAAGTAAAAGTCATTTTCTGTTGGTCCTCGGGAGCAATGGTGATCTGATTATAACCATAGTAACCATCAAGAAAATATTAATACTCCTTCCCTGCTAACCTATCTAATATCTGATCAATGAATAGGATGGGATAGTGATCCTTTCTTATGGCTTCATTCAATATCTGGTAGTCAATACAGATTCTTCATCCAGCTACCATGCGAGTGGGAATTAGCTCATTTGCTTCATTAGTAACCACAGTTATCCTACCTTTCTTTTGGATACAATGTATTAAGCTTACCCACTTACTGTCTGAAATTGGTTAAATAATCCCATTATCGAGCCACTTTATGAACTCTTTTTGTACCACATCTATTATCATTGGATTTAACCTACATTGTTGTTGCACCCTTGGTTTGAAACCTTCCTCCATGTGTATCTTGTGTATGCAAAAAGCTGGATTTATTCCTATAATGTCAGATATCTGCCACCCAATTGCCTTCTTCTTCCTTTTCAAGACTGTCATTGCTTCTTTTACCTGCAGATCAGATAAACCTATAGACAAAATAATAGGCAAGGTATCATTTTCACCAAGGTAAACATATTTCAAATGTGGGTGAAGAACCTTAAGCTTCAATTTTAGTGCTTCATCAATTGAAGCTTTGGGGGATGGACCCATTGGCTTATTCAATGGCTCAAAAGGCAATTTTCTTGTTTCAATGATCGCATAATTCATGACTTGAATTAATGCCAATGCCTTCACATCTCTAAAAAGATCACGAATATAGCAAACAACTCCTCATATTTAGCTGGAAATTTTAGTGCCTTATACACATCAAAAACCTCCACTTTATCATGCGCTCTCATTGTCATTTTCCCTACTGCTACATCAATCAATGACTGTCCTATTGTGAGAAAAGGTCATCCCAAAATAAATGGAACAATGGGATCAGCTTTAAAGTCAAGAATTACAAAGTCCACCGAAACTATTAGGGATTCCACTTGCACCAAGACATTATTGATAATACCATCAGGCCTAGCAAGGGACCTATTCTCCAACTGTGAAACAAAAGTAGTGGGTTTGGGACTCCCAAGACCCATTTTCGATACCATGATATGGGCCTAAGATTTATGCTAGCCCCAAGTCACATAATTCATGAGAACTGATAGTCTACCTTATAGTGATTTGCAAAGTGAAACAACTGAATCCTTTAGCTTTGTGGGCAGTTTTTTTGGAGTCTTAGATTTGTACTCCTCAGTAAGTGCAACTGTAGCATACTCGGCCAATCAGTTCTTGTTCACTACTATATCCTTCAAGTATTTTTCATATATTTAGAACACTTTGTAGAATATGAACAACAAGAAGATTTACTTAAACCTTCTTTAGAAGATCCAAAAAAAATTTATAACTGGCCTCTTCTTGATGTATCCTTTGTCTTTGAGGGAATGGTAGAGGTAGAGTCTTTTTTTCTTATGAGTTTGATCACTTACAGCCTCTTCTACCCCTTTCTCTTTATTGACCTTTGGATCATCATTAGTGGTTGTAGGACTAACCTGCTCAGAAACTGCCTTCTCTAACTGCAAACCACTCTTTGTTGTCACTGCATTTACCTACTTTATATTTGCCTTTATATCGCTAGGTAAAGCTCCTTGAGGTCTAGTATTTTGTGCTCCTGCAATCTGAACGAGTTGCTACTCTAGATTTCTTATAAACAACTGTTGACTCTTCAAATCTACTGCAAACTGTGCTTGTTGAGTCTTCACTTATGTTGTGAACTGCGCTTGTTGAGATAAAAGCTACTTCATCATCTCCTCCATATTACTAGCTTGAGCAGTTGCCTAGTTATTCTAAACCTACTATTGATTTTGTTACATTGGCCCCTTAGACAGATTATTGTTCTGTGCTTGATTTCTATCCCATGAGAAATTGGGATGGTTCCTCTAGTTGGGATTATACGTATTACTAAAATTCTATTGTCCTTGATGATTCGCATTCCCCATATAGTTTACAGAATCTGGATTAGCCGTACAAGCATCTACTACATGCTCACTACTTCCACAAACCTCTTACCAGAGCATTAGTTGTAGTTGCTGCTGTGGAATCCCAAACTTAATTTTATTAAGCTGAGTAATCATATAATTTTACATTGCTACAATCTTTGCTTGTAATGTAGTAAACTGGTCTACCTCCAATACCCCTACAACTTTCTTAGGAGCATTCCTCGAATCAGCATGCCAATCAGGATTTCCTTGTGAAATCCTATTTAGCAGTGAGTACGATTCTTCATAAATCTTTTCAAGTTTCTGCCCACTTGCTACTGAATCTAAGAGAATCTTGGTGTTTTGATTCAATCCCTAAATGAAAGTATGAATGAGAACCTCATTAGATAGATACTGGTGAGGGCAATTTCTGAGCATACCCTTAAATATCTCTAAAGCTTGGAAGAGATTCTCTCATTCTTTTTGTCTGAAACTCAGAATCTCACTTCTCAAACTAGCAATCTTCCCTGATGGAAAGAATAAAATAAGGAAATTCTGAGGTAGATCTTCCTATGAAGTGATAGAGAGTGGTGTTTCAGCATGTAACCACCTTTTTGCTTCCCCAATTATACAAAAAGAGAAGAGTGTCAATCTGAAATAATTAGAATTCACCCTTTCCGGAATGTAAGTATCACTTATTTCAAGGAAGGTTTGTATATGCTGTTACGGGTCTTCATGTGAATGGCTTGAGAATTGCCCCGCTGAATTCAATAATTACACCATATTCTGCATTAATTCAAATCAACCACCTAGCTCGGGCTTTTAAATATTATTGGTCACATGATTCGTGAGTGGGATTTCCACCTCATGAATAGGTCTAGCAACTGGTTGAGCAGGAATAGCTGGGATAATCAGAGTGGAACATTTCTGATATTTGGATCGATAGGGTCATTTGGATCAACTTGATGATCCATTTGAACCTATTGATTGGAATATTGAGCTCTTCACCTTTGTTGAAATATTACTTCTACTTCTGCAAAAGGCTCTACCAACTCTTTATCTCTCAGATGTCCTATATTCAGCTAATCCTACAAAAATTCAGTGCTAAGATCAAGTTGTTAACACTTAAGTATACCATCAAAACCCAAAAGTTTAGCAATTTATTAATTATACTAGTCCTCGACAACGGTGCTAAGAACTTGTTGCGGCTCAAACGCGCACGAAAGTTCATGTAATCGTACAAGTAATATAGTGACTTAGACAGTCAGATATAATTCCCGTGGAGACTAAACAACTAAAAATTTAACCAACCTTTAGTTTTAGATAATGGGGTATTAAGTGTTGCAAAGTATCAAGATAATTTGGAATTCAAGAATAAAAATATAAATTAGTAAATAATAAATAGTGATTTGTGATAATTGCAAAGCAAGCACGGTTGTAAACAGTAATGATGAGAATTTTAGGGTCAAGGCATTTCGAACAATCATACAAATTGTATTCTTATTGTAGTCTAATTGGTTATCGAGTTGTTGATTCGCAAGGTTTATGCTATGATCTTGGTCTCCCGACCTAAAATCTTCTATCTATTAAATATTCAACTATAACTCCCGTAGAGATGCAACAATATTCTAGATTCCTAAACTTGTCTTCTTGCAATTGACCCAAGCAAGGCTTCTAGGTATATCCCTATCCTAGATGTTAATTCAAAGCCCTTATTTAATAAAAGGAAAAAGAACCTTGCTCCTTAATTTCTTCATTCTATCCTATGATTCTCCTCCCAGATTCACATAGAAATATAGATGTATTCTATTGGTGGCCACTCATCAAAATAGTAAGCTCAAGAAATTAAGAATAACCTAGATGCTAATCTAAAAAGAAACTATGATAAAAAATATCAAAGAGTAATCATGTTCTTGGCCGCAATCCCCGAACAAGGGTGTTTAGCCACTCATGTTCGAATTTAACATCAAAAATAATTAATTAATCATACCTAGATGAAATCTTGAAGTAAAGAAGTTCAAAAGAATGTCTAAGAACCCTAAAAGAGAGAACTTATGCTTTTCCTCCGCTTTTATGCTTTCAAGAGAGTTTGAAACTTTCTTTACATTTTTCTTTTATACTAGACCAAAATTTACCTTAAGGTGGACTATAGCATACGTCGTATACTTCATCTCGATAGAATAGAGCATGCGCCGCAGGATGTACACCATAGAAATAGAGTGTGCATTGCCTTCTAGACACACGT
Organism: Capsicum annuum; assembly: GCF_002878395.1. Taxonomy (NCBI): domain Eukaryota; kingdom Viridiplantae; phylum Streptophyta; class Magnoliopsida; order Solanales; family Solanaceae; genus Capsicum; species Capsicum annuum. Next base: position 43,436,374 of record NC_061116.1, read on the forward strand.
ATACACTGGAAATTAGCTCTTTAAATTATTCTAAGGCAATAGACCCCTGAATTGGAGCATGTGATGCACACTAATACCATGCTCCCACTGGAATTTGTCTCTTAAAATTGGCTAAGGCATAGCACCCCTGAACTGGAGCGTGCAACGCACACTAATCACATGCTTCCACTGGAATTTGTCTTCAAGAATTACGTTAAGTCCTAGAACCCTTGAAGTGGAGCATGCGACACACTCTAATCGCATGCTCCCACTGGAAATTGTCTTCCCAGATTTTTCTTAGCAAAAATTCCATTCCTTTCAGCTCGTTACTCCGCTACCAAATTAACTCTCTGAAAATGCTTTTTGACTCCTTCCAGTGTCTGCAATACTCTAATTAATCAACTCACAGAGTCAATTATCATGCGTTTCCAATTATGCATCTAATTTAGCAAAAATGGATCAATTATTCATCCTGCATCACTAATCATGTTTGTTAGCTCATATCATGCAATTGTACACTAAACACAATAAAAACACATATTTTAGCTCATAAAACTAGGACTATTATGGATGAATATTGGTGCTCGAACATATAAATATGCCCAAGATCACCAACCCAATTCTAGAAGCATCACAATAGAAAATGAACCCATTTGTACCATCAGGTAGCATTAAAACTTGGGCTAAAGTGAGTCAAATCTTCAACTCCTGAAAAATATTCTCATAAGAATCTGACCATTGAAACTTAACTTTTTTCTAAGTCAATCTAGACATAGGGGATGTAATAGAAGAAAAAACCTCAACAAAGCATCTATAATAGCCAGCTAAACTCAAGAAACTTCAGATGTCTAATGGAGAGAAAAGTCTAGGCCATTTTTGTAATACCCCAAGCCTGGTGCTCTGATATCTACACGGTGCTCATGACCCTGAAGGACCAAAATCTAACCCATGACTGATTTCTGTACCTATACACTGCATAATATGACATAACAAAGTAGAAACATGCACTGAAAGGCCATGAGGTTTAATAATAAACATGATCTGAATGATATAACATCTGTGTGGGATAATAGAATACCCAAAACAAAATTGAACATAATGAAGTCTAAAGTATAATAGTCTATAAAGCCTCTAACTAACAGAATTATTTAAGCAAGGAGTTGATGGGACATGTCCCCAACTAATTCCAACTAATAAACTGAATACTGAGATAATGGGGAAATAATTATGTCCTCAAAAGATGAGGACTCACTTATAACTCTATTTGTGGATATATAGAGTCTACTCTTACTTTGGAGCTCATGTCTCTAAACCTATGGTATAAGACACGATAGCACAAATGCGTCAGTACTTTGAATATACAGGTATGCATGTGAGGTAGGTTGAATGCATGTAGTTCATATGCATGAACAATAATAATAACTGACTATCTATCATAAGCATAAGAATACATGCATGAAACGTAGCAACTGACACTAATATTGTGTTAACATGATTACTGAATCTGAATATAACTGATAACATGAGTGATTGTATCTGACAGTCCTGAATCTGATGGAACTATCTGAGTTTCATACTGTATCTGAGTTGACTGTATCTGATAGTCTTAAAATTTAAAGAACTATCTGAGTTCTATTATTGAGACTGATTGACTGTATCTGACAGTCCTGATTCTGTAACATAAAACTGTGGGAAGTAGTTATCTAACCAATATGCCCGTGATATGCCATTATGGATGAGTTGGAGTCCAATCTATAACCCCAATGGGAAGGGTGTCAATACTGTACCACTGGTAAGGATAAGCTGTGGGCGACCCTCATCTGATAGTGTCCCCAATACAAAAATAGTAGGGCCCTTATCTGACAGTGCTTATCCACCTCATCAACTCTCATCGGATAGTTTTGATGTCTCAACCTATACTGGTTATATAGTTCTGGAATACAAGGATGACTTCTAAGGATACTTCTAAGGATCACACCCTCATATCCTTAGTTTCTTTCGGTGATAATTTATACTCTCATCTAAATAGACACTGAATATGATTTAACTGAACTAGATATGGACTGAATTACTGAATTCTATTGACTGATGGAATATAATTGATATCTGACAACTGACTGAGTTCATGAGATCATAGAGATTTCCTGAGTCATAAGACTGTGCGAAGTCTAAGTACTCATAGCTTGACTGAGAATATCATGAAAACATGACATGGCTCTAGGCACACAGCTAATGTTTTGGGTACAAGTACACCTAGGACTCAAAAGAAGGAAACTGACAAGGTATGACTTACTTGAACACATGGCTGACATCATAATCCATAATACATTCATAGAAGATTTCATCAATAATGTGATAGGCATAAACTTGTACATACATGGGGATTTCATGATATCATGCTAGTTAGGCACTTTTCCTTCATCTAGGCATTTAATCAACATATTGTAGGTATAGTACTTGCAAACATCATTGTACAATAATTAAACATCATGGTTCAATTCTAATTTCATCATTCAAGGGTTTAGTCATAGGTTTGCATGAATCTATATCTATAATTATTTAACCCACATAGAATTTATCACCCAGCATGAAGTCGAATTCAATTTCTCATTATCAACATGAACAAGAGCAGCCCAATCATGAAATTCATAGGAAAATCCATAAACTTGAATTTAGAAAAGGGATTCTTGGGCTTTATGGATGAAAAGAGTCCATGAATGAACACTACACATACCTTAGTTCATGATTTCATGAGGATTGATGGTGAAACCTTCTTGAATTTAAATCCCCAATAGAAACCCTAGCTTGTTCTTGAGAGAAACTAGTATATTTTGGGTGAAGAATAGCTAAATCACATGTTATTCAGTTTAAATAGGGGTAGGAAATTGACCCTTTTAACCCTTGGATGCGTCTTTTAAAATTGTAAAAAATTTCCCAAACTGGACCTTTAGAGCAATGCGGTGCTATAGCGCTGTGTCACTGGATTTTGAAAATTAGGAAATTAAGGGATGGCGTGACATAGGGCCATCGCGTTGCCACTTTCTTTATGACCTGGAACTTTAGCGCGATGCGGGGGAAATCGTGCTGAGACATTAGAAAATGGATAATTCTGAATTTGGGCCCTGGCATGATGTGCCATAATTGTAGACCCATACTAGAATTTTCCAAATACCATTTCCTCTTGTGGCGCAGTTCGCCACTGACTAATATGGCGCTGTTTTATGACAGAAACTTGAAATAGTTGTAACTTCTAACCCGATTATTGAATTTGGGAAAATCTTATATCGATAGAAAGCTTATTGAATTTCCCACATGAAAAAAAGTGAAAATATTGAAAATTCCTCATGGAATAATCATCATTTAATTTAGAAGCTAATACTAGACATTCTTGAGATGAAATTAGCTAGGAAAAAGTACGGGGCATTACAATGTTCTTACTGCTTCTTTCTTTTTGGGATCAACTCTAATGCCATCACTGGAAACAATATGACTGAGGAAAGCTACTGATCTTAGCAAAAATTCATATTTCCTAACTTTGGTGAACAATTAGTGATTTCTAAGAGTTTGCAACACAATTCTAAGGTAGTCTGCATGATCATTGTCACTACGAGAATAGACAAGAATATCATCAATAAAGACTATGAAAAACATGTCTAAATACCATTTGAACACTCTATTCATCAAGTCCATGAAGTCTGCTAGGGCATTTGTTAGTCCGAATGACTTGACTAGAAACTCCAAATGACCATAAGGCTTCTGGAAATTGTTTTCAGAATATCACATTCCCTTACTCTAAGCTGATAATAGCCAAATCTTAGGTCTATCATCGATAAATAACTTGCACGTTGGAGTTGGTCGAATAAGTCAACAATCCTAGGAAGAGGATATTTGTTTATGACTGTGACTTTATTTAGCTGGTGATAGTCAATGCACGTTCGCAAAGAACCATCTTTCTTTCGCATGAATAGGACGGGAGCGCACCATGAGGAGACATTGGGCCTTATGAAACCTTTATCTATTAGATCTTTAAGTTTCTCTTAAAACTCTTTAAGCTCGGCTGGATCCATATGATAAGGAGGAATTGAGATAGGCTAAGTATCTGGGAGAAGGTCAATGCCTAATTCTATTTCTCTATCAGGAGGTACCCCTAGAAATCTTCACGAAAAATATTAGGAAACTCATTAACTACCCGAACTGACTGAACTTTGGAATCTCAGACTTAGTGTCTTTCACTCAAACTAGATGATATATAAACCCTTTTGATATCAACTTTCTAGCTTTAAGATAGGATATGAAATGACTCTTGGGAGACACTGAGTTACCTTCCCACTCAAAGACTGGCTCATCTGGAAACTAAAATTTTACTACTCAAATGCGATAATCTGTGGATTCATAATAGGAATGGAGAAAATACATACCAAGAATAAGGTCAAAGTCAACCATATCCAACTCTATTAAGTATGCTAATATGATCTTATGAAGGACAGTGATAGGACACTTTCTATAGATCCATTTGGAAATAACTGATTCACCCACTGGGGTAGAAACTAAGAAGGGCTTAGGGATTTTTTTTCAGGACCTATTTTAAAATTTACTACAACTAGTGGGGTCACATAAGAGAAATTCGACCCAATGTCTAACAACAAATAAACATCAAGATGAAACACACGAAGTATACCAGTAACAACATTTGGTAAATTCTCTTGCTTCTGATGGGATGGTAAATTATAAAACTAATTTTGGCGTTGACCACCACTGGTACTGGATGATACGCCCTGAGGAGGGACTGGGTGACCTAGAGGAGCTGGTGTGCTAGTAGCCTGAGTCTGGGGACGAACATCCCTATTTCCCTGCTTAGCATGCGGACACTCTTTGATTCCATGACCTAACTTGTCACAACCATAACAACTTTTTTGACCCAACAAGCACTCATCAAGATAATTTTTACCATACTTAGCACATGGAGGATAACTGGGTTTTCCACTCATAGTATTTTGAGATTTGGGCATAGAAGTCTTATCCCACTACTCCTTTCTAGCTTTGGGAAAGGAGCACTAGCTGAAGATTGTGCTGACATAGATGAATGATTCTGAAACTGCGAATGATTTCCCCCTCTAAGCTTTGTTTGGCCATACTCAAACTGTCCAGTTCTAGCCTTCTTATTTCCCCTCACTCTCTCTTTTAACTTTTCTACCTCAATTTGTTGAGCATGAATCATCAACCTAGCATGATACATGTCCCCAATAAGCATGGCAGTCCTACACTCGTTGACTACCAAACTAGATACTCCAATAAAAAACTTACCCAAACTCGCCCTAGGGTCAGCCATCTTATTAGGGGCATACTTAGACAACTGGTTAAACTTAAGGTAGTACTTCTATACTGACATCGAGCCCTACCTCAGGTTCACAAACTCCTCTATCTTAGCTTCTCTTATTTCATGTGGAAAGAACCTATCTAGAAATGCATTCTGAAATACCTTCTAACTTATAGAAGCCACATTATTGCCTCTACCATTCTTCCACATAACCACCCAATCATATGCTACATAATTCAATCTATAGAATACTAACTCTACACTATCCTTTTCAGAAACATACAAAATTTGGGTGATCTTTTTCACCTTATCAAAATAAAGTTATGGGTCCTCACTAGCTTTTAACCCAAAGAAATCTAGCAGATTATTCTCATAAAGTCTCGGCTTCTGGCTACGGCTAAATCACCATTATACTGAAGTGGGACTACCACCTGATGGTTTCCCTAAGCATTGGCAGTCACAGCTTGGGCCAATCCCTTAAAGGAAGCTCGAAATTCAGTATTGGATATATTCTCATTCAGAAGGTCAGTAGGCTAGGGTGGCTCATTATTATTTCTATAGGTGTTAGCTCGATGAGGAGGCATATTCAACTGTTATGTAATAGCATAAGTTAACAGCAGATAGACATACTGTAAGAAATATAGATCATGAAACAAAAAAGATGATTTCCTAAAAATATCTCGTAGCCTCTTGCTAATAAATATGGCTCACTTTACACCCATGATCAAGACTCTTCGTAACATGGTTTGTCTGACTCCCTAGGACTCTTATAACCTTAGGCTCTAATACCAAGTTTGTAACTCCTTGAAAATAGGACTCAAGATATCACACGATTATCAAGACTACGAGTAGCCTCAAGCTAACCCTGTAAGCCTTCTACTAAATCTGAAGCTTATAATAATGTAAATATAGATATATAGTCAAAGAAAAATTACGGAATTCTGTATGAGATAAGATGAAACCATTTGAATATAGTATCTAAAAGTACTAAACTCAAGAATCTAGTCAATCAATACTAGATATCAGAATCATATCTAGCAGTCAGACAAGCCTCTACTACTAATAATTAGAGAGCCACTGGGACAAACCCCCAGCTGACTCGAACTATCTAAAAATACTGAATCATCTATACTAATAAGCTGAAAACTGAATAACTAGGTCCCCGAACTATTAGGACGTACCAATAGTTGGGATGCAGATAGAGATGCTCCAAATCACTCATGCTACTGAAACTAAGCACTTGAACCTACATTATGAGATAGTGTAGCACGTATATATGGATCAGTACTTCTATATTTTACTGAGTATCTGGGGGTGAATGCACAAGTAAATCAATATCTCAATATTATTATAAATTTGTAAAAGAATGCACGCTAAATGTAGATAACTCACATTAGCCTAAATATTTGAAAACTGAAAATCATAATCTTGAATACAAAACATGTTGCATAGAACTATCTTAGTAATAATATTTAGTTTCTAAAAGTTGTACTTGTATTCTATCTTCAGATCACGTTATCTATGTGTAGAAAGAACTTACTTTTATATTTGAAATCTGAAAGCTGACATCTGTAACTAATGCCTCATATAAAGCAATATCTTAATAAAATTTGTGAGCCTTTACACTTAGTTTAGAAAAGCTTTTCTGTTATTCTTTACTCTTTTTTATAAGCTGTAGGGAGGTTATTCTAACCGACTTACACTATGTGAGCTATTATAGTGTCCAACATCTAGTTCCCTTATGGGAAAACCTCACATTAGGGAGAGGTATCATACTTTTACTAAGGAGTATAACCTAATCTAAGTGATCATGTCAGTATCTGTCATCCATATAGAAATAGGAATAATCTAATAATTTGAACCTACATTGGCTCATAGTTCTGGGGCATGTGAACATACCTAACTCGGTGATAAATACTACTCTCTTTAATCTGTATGCTCATTCTGTTGGAAATCCACTTTAAAACTAGTTTAAAGGTTTATAATGAAAATTAATTATGTATCTATTAATCTATTCTGTAAATGAAATAGTAAAGTGGATTCCATATTGAAGATAAGATCAAAATATCAAATCTTTATCAAAATCTAAATAATAACAAATCATGGGATGCTTAAATATTGTCATTCTTGAAATATCAACATTCAAACTAGGGCTTATAACTCATGCATAAAATTTATGTCAAATCATCATAAAGTTCATGCTTGGTAATGAAAATATTAATAATTCAATTCAAAATCTAGAAATTTATATCATATGCATGAAAATATGAAAATAGCCCTGCAATTCATTTTCTAAATCACTTGAAATGTCATAATCTTCAAATAGCAATATTTGAGTATGAATCCAAAATTAAAATTTATGGGTAATCATACAAAATCATGTAACTTTGTTTAACTGGTTTTGGGCACAAGGATGAAAGAATTATCCTTGTTGAAAACTCCATATACCTTTATTGATGAAATTGATAAAGAAGCTTGAACTTGAATTCCTATTTGTGCTTTTGAAGATGATTTCTTAAAGTTCTTGAATTGGGAATCCTTAATTTTGAGATATCTTGGAAAAAGAATGGTGGAATTTGTAATTCTTGGGGTTGAAGGTTTCATGTTTTGGGGTTTCTTTGAGAAAAAGTTAATGAAAAGTGAGTATAATAAGATTAGAATAGGTTTAATCCATTATTATTAATGAATTGGGGCTTGGGAAAATATTACATTGCCCTTTAAAATTTTACTTGGAACTGAAAATCCCAATTTGGCCTCCCACCACGACGCTCCACTATCACGGTGACTTACTGGAAAAAGGATAATCACTATTTTGGGCTTTGGCGAGACGCAGTGTAATCATGTTGCATCACTAGAAAAGGGAGAGTGTCATTTTACACTTTACTGATATGTGGTGTCTGCCCAATTGGGAATTTTAGCGTGATACAGGCTAATCTTGATGAGCTACTAAAATAGGACAAATGGGAACTGGAGCTTAATTGTGAAATGGGCCAATCATGGTGCTTCACTGGAATGGCCCAATCATGGTGCTTCACTACGAAACGGTGCTTATAGCAGTGATCTATTGCTTTCATTAAAATCACCATAACTTCTTAACCGAGTATCAAATTAAGGCAAAATCGATATCATTGGAAAGCTAATTCAATTACCTACACATTAAAGAGTCTAAAGATGGAAAATTATACTCATATCAAGAGTTATTTATTTTTAAAGTTGACCCTTGACATTCTAGGTGCTAAACTGAGCTAAGAAAAGTATAGGGTATTACATTGAGCCATAGCTACTTCGCACAATGCACACAATAATAGAGAGTACTTGTACTATGATATTTAGGCTATTGAAGGGTAGTATGAGTACCAAACACATGGTAATCAATAAGAAAATTTCGACTGAGCTCAAAAGATAATTTAAGTATACATAACATTCAAGCAAGAATGTTAACTACACTCAAATATCTAGGGAACTAACATAGTAAAACTAAGGATGCAATCAGGATAAACTATCTTATTCTAGCCATACTTAGGAACCTAAGCACTATAACATATAATGCTGACCAATATACGAATAAAGAATAGAAGAGGTATTATATATATAAATTCACAAGCTATAACCATGGCTGAAAAAGTGTAAGTTCATAAATCTACTACTTGGGGTAAACTCTGGGACTATATCATCACAAAAGTGAATAGGGTCAGAATCTCTCTCGATTAAGGTAAATAGCAGTAGTAAAATCTTGGAACAGAATCTATCTCATTCAAATCTCTAATACATCATTTTTAGTCTCAAAATCTCATAAGTTATTCGTTAAGAAGGTACGATTCCTGTTATGAAGAAATCCGTTTGAAAAGTCAAAAGTTGGAATAAATCCCTTTTTTGGAAAAAGAGTAGTAAAATTATATTTTTAATTGGAATCATACTATTTACCATTTTAGTGAAGAGGAATGTATCGAATCTATGCATGCCATCACCATATCCAAATAATATGATTATAAGCATCTAAATGTCTATAGACTACAGTCACGTCCTTTACTAGGATAACCACTTCTTAAAATCTAACCATTATCATAATCATTGCGTCGGGACCAATAATATATATCCAACATAACCATATCATAATAATCTAGTAAAACCCATTGCAATTCATCGAGTATCATAGTAAATATTATACTCAAGGTTCATTAGTCTTAATTATGCCTAACATGCTAGCAACCTAGAGTAATAAGATCCTAGAAGCATAATAATTATTTCACCTTACGAGTTAATTACCCTTCTATCCCCAAAACTAATAAATTGGGCTATGTCATAGTACATTACCCAATATAATGCCCTAACATCCCTATCTAATATGCAATATATATAATACACCATCTCATAAAGAAGAATAGACAAAAGCCTACCTTGATGCCGAAGTACAATAATTAAATCACCCAAAAATCATCCACCTTTGCTCCATGATCTCAAAATTCATCACGCTATCAAAATAGTAATCTAGACATCGTTAGGAGTAAAATGAAACCCGTATTCTGATATTCAAGACAGGACTAAAAATAAAGCCTAAAATGGATTTGAAAATAAAGGGGGTAAAATCATAATTTTATTTCTTAAAAATGTTCCCGATACTCAAAGGATTACAGCTAAAACCCCTACAAAAAACAAAATAAAAATGAGGTTCAAATCAAAGAAAAATCATTTTTATGCTTTACCGACAAAAACCCCAAAACTTCTTTTGAAATCAATAATGTGATTTTCTTTTAAAGATGAAATCATGTGGGAATGGTAATTATAAGATTAGAAAACTTATCAATAGAAGAAATCTCAAAAAACTCCTTTGGAATAGCCTAAATTTGAGCTCCCAAGCCCTAAAAATTATAAAAATGAGGTTTTGATTCTCAACTTGGGTGGAAATCACAAATAATAGAAGATTTTAGGAAATGGTAAAAGTATAGTTCTAAGTTGATATACAATGATAATACGAGAAAAACACATAAAAATTATCAAAATCATAGGTTCCACGCTCTCAAAATATCAAAAATATGAAAAAAGTTTGATATGGGTCTCATACTTAGCAATGGTTTCTTAAGCGACACTTAGATTGCTTAGGAGGCCTCATCAAAGGGTAAAAATGTCATTTAAGTGGTCAAATGGTCAACAATTACTTAAACAACCACACCAGCACCAACAACTTTTGAAACTTGTTTTTAACCCTCAAAACTCATCCAGAACCTTATAAATCTACTTAATAGCCAAAAAGAAGTACGGAAGCCTTGGGACCTAAACCAAGGGTTATCGTAGACTTAAATCAATATTCTGAACTAATGGTACTATTGAAATTCTAATACAAGGTAATTTACTAGGAGTGTCCTAGACCAAATTCTAAACAGCAAAAGCTCCAAAATAGGGAAATGTGCCTAGAATGCAAATAAATTGTCTCATGACTGAAATGATAGTTTTGAAAAGTCATAAATGACATGTAGCCACTTTGGGAAGGCTCCAAATACCAAAAACACATGCAAATTAATGAAATAACTTGGAAGGGCATTACACAAACTTAAGGTGCACTAGACGTCTGTCGTAGTCTAATAAATTAAGGTCTGAGATAGGAACCCACAATTGTTTACTCTTTTCATGGCCTCGGTTGTAGCTGGGGACTCTAAAAAATATAGGCATCAATGGTGATCAGTTCTCTCACGTAATGACACTCTTAAGTTGTTACCTTAATTTATGTTTCTTTCTAGCATTTTAAGCCTTCCCACAATAGCTACAAGTCATTTATGACTTGTTAAAATTATTGATTTCGTGATTGGACAATTCATTAGGATTTTAGGCTTATTTCCATGTTTTGGAACTTTTGCTATTTAGAATTTGGTTTTGAACTAAAACTCCTACTAGATGATCTTAGATGAGAATTCTGACAGTACCATCAACTCTAAAAAATAATTTTAGGCTAGGTAGAATCATGGTTCAGTTCTTGAGGAACCCAATCATATTTTAACCTATTAGTTGAAAATTTAAGAAATTGAGAATTAGGTGTGGGACCCATATTTGTTGAAACAACCTTACATGGAAAATCTTATTATGTCATTGAGTTTGGAACAATAAATTTGGTATGGTTAAATAGTTTATTTTCTTAAATGTGTTTCGAGTGAATATCGATGGATTGGACTTGGAAGATTTTCCAAGTCTCAGCTGTCAACTGGTGTAGCTACTATCATAAGCCAAGGGGCGCGATCACGATATCCTTGGCAGAAATATAGTAACATTGTAAGAAGAGAAGGTGCAATTACAACACCTTATGCAGTCATCAAGTGGTGCAATCACGGGTCATAGGTTGCAATCATGACTAACACGTTCAGCCTTAAAAAGTTGTGATCATAGGTATTGGGTCACAATAGCGGGACTCGAGTACCTAGTATTGGTATAAATAGACCCCTAAGTCACCAAAGTGGCCATTATCTACCCATTTCTTGCGAGTGTAAACCCTAACAAATGTGATTAAGTGGGATTGAAGCTTGTATATTATTTGGGGAGTTACATTATCTATTATTCTGTGATTTCCTATATAATGCATCATAAGATTTCTTCAATTGCTTGATAAGTTCTTAGAAATTAGGGCTTTGAATCCCTATACTTTAAGGGATAATTTGAGACCCGATTTATATTCCATTTATGCTCAAATTTTGTTCATACATTTTTTATCCTTTGAGGGACCTCATAACGAGTTCAATTTTGTATTCCATTAGAAGGCCCCACAGGACCATTCTTGACACAAAATTTAACTTGAATTATTATATGGAAATATGGGTCTTGTTTTACTCCTAATAATGCATAGATTATGATTTGATAGCATAGCGGTATTTTGTGATCGTTGAGTGAAGATAGGTATTTTATGTATGATTCAAGGATTTGTAGTTTGGCTTTGATGTAGGTTTCCATCTACTCTTCTTTATTAGATAATGTATTTTATATATTGCACATGAATGATAATTTTAAAATTGATTATGGTTAGACCACCATGACTTAGTTTTGACTATGTAAGTTTAGGGATTAGATGAGGGATTTGACCCATAAGGTGAAATACTTGTTATATTTTAGGATCCTATTATCTTTTTCCTAAATTGAGATAATTCGTAGAATAGACATGATATGATTCTATGTATAGGATTTGGTTTAAGTATTAGAAGTATGGTTAGTATGATTAACCTTATTTTGGACTATTTAGCTATCTTGAAACTGTAATTTAGGTGGAGTTGACTTAATTTATCATGTCTTGGTTTAAACTCTTATATTAGGGATAAATATGTCCTATGTACCATATACAAATGAATTTAGATACCTAAGCCTAGTCCAGGATAGAAATTGCATAAATATGGAACTCGAGGATTAGAAGTTGGTTCCTCCATCCCACTGTAGGCCAAGACTTGTGTTAGATCTTATGGACTTAACTAACCATGTTTGACATAGTTGATACCATTGATCCTTATATATGACATGGTAAATAGTAATGATTGTCTCAAATTATGATGTGTGGCTTATTTGACATATTATGACTCTTATATGTGAAATACCTTATTAATATATTATGCCTCATAGATGGGAGATGCATAGTTGATATATTATGCCTCACAGATGTGAGATTCCTATTTTATATATTATGCCTCATAGATGTGAGATGCCAATTTGATGTATTATGCCTCCTAGATGTGAAATGCCCCATAGAGATGAATTATGGCATATAGATATGATATGCCTCATATATGCTATGGCTTATAGATAGGATATGGCTTATGGATATGATTATTGATATGTATTCCAAATATGTATGCGGGCCTCAGGTCGTGATTATGATGTTGTAATTATTCTGGACACATATTGGGCCCAAGGTCGTGTTATAATATTGATTGGAAATTTGGGAAGTGTTTATCATTGTAAAGGATGTGGCTGTAGTTTATAGATTTATTGATGCTTATGGTTTCATTGTTGAGTACTAGTGATGGCATAGATAGATTTGGTACATTCATGATCATTAAATTGGTACATGATACGATTCTAACTAAAATATAATTCTAGGACTATTTTTTCTGAATAGAGGTTAAAGCCACACTTTTCACCTTAAAAAAATTTCTTTATAACAATAATTTCCTATCTTACTTAATAACCTATGTGTAAAGAAATGAAAAATGATGTTTTAAAATTTGATCAAGATAGATTTTGGTCTATGATTTGATACTACTAATTACTCCTGTCGTGAGATATTACAACCATTTATACACTTTTATAATAATTTAGTCTTGAAGTTTACATTGGTTAATGTATTTATGGATTTACACTCTTTTTTGCCACGACTTAAGTCCATACACCAATTATATATCTACATACCTATCTCTTGAGCATGGGATGGGGGAGGATGATGGTATTGATGATATAAATTTCAAATAGAACCCAATGAAAATTTTTAGCATTCATGTTATATATGTGTTGATGATTATGATGATATTCTTATATACCCAGCAAGGCCGGAGGATGATTATGATGATATGTTTATATACCTGGCAAGGCAGGAGAATGATTATGATGATATGTTTATATACCCGACAAGGCCAAACGATGATTATGATGATGATGATTATTATATTCATTATACTTAATAGTTCAAGTTTGGATATACATTATTATAATTAGATCAGTTAAGATATTATGGCTTATGTTGTATGTGCATTGCCTATCACCAATATGCGCCTATATCTATCCACCTTATGAGGGGTTTCATTGATATGGGTGATGAGTATGGATTGTGGTGTATTATATGTTGATTGAACCTTTTAATCCTAAGGCAGTGGGGGTTCATGAAAGGATCGATTAGGTATTTTTTGTCTGTACTTATCGGTTACTCAAGTTGTCATTACTATTGTTATTATAATTGTTACGATCATTATTATGGCTAGTTTTTTATATCGAGATTTGAGGTATGATTCTGGCTCTTCTATCTTATGATTTCATTATTATTCATGATTAACTCATGATTAGATGTATGGATTTGAAATCCTGAGTGTACTAGCACTAGTTTATGCAATGATTATGAGGTATTAAAATGCTACTCTAATGATTTACACTATATCTTGAGTTGACCTTTTATAAATGTGTGTGTGTGTGTATCTATCTATATGTAACTATGGTGTTATCATATATCCCTTTCTTTCATTTATAGATATTGTATATTTACTCCTTGGATTTATATACACAGATATATCTTCCTTTCACCAATATTTTATATATTGGTTAGTGATATACGGTATACTATTGAGATTCCTGAGTATGGACGAAATTGGATAATTTATCCTTAATATTTCCTTAGCATTATTATGTTAGTTTCTTGGTTATGTATAGTTATCCTTTTTATCTCATTGACTTTCTTATGTGGTTGCTTGACATTTGGGTGTAGTTTTAATTCTATTTATATGATATATTTGTCTTCATTATCTTTCGAGCTCAATCGATAGTTGCCTACTGAGTACCACGTATTTGGTACTCATACTAAACCTTTACAACCTGTAGATCATAGTACGAGTTATTGTCGGTGTTGGATGTATCATGTGGAGTAGCCATAGTTTGGAGACATATAGTGAGCTCCTGACATTTAGAGTATTACTTCCATACCTATTATATACTAGACTAGACTCTATGTTGTATTTTGAGATGAGTTTTATCAGTGTATTTCCCTTTGAACTTCATTTGTATTCTTATCATACTAGAAGCTTTTGTACTGATTCCATTAAGTTTTAGGATTATCTTATGTATGCAAGTTTTTTATTTCATCTATTATGCATTCTTCCTTCCATTCTTATGGGTAGTCCATTCCTAGCAGTTCCAGACTACGAGATTAGCTTGCCTACTAGTAGGTTATAGTAGGCAACATCATGACATGAGAAATTAGATTGTGATAAATTAGTATCAGAGCCTAGTTTCATCGGTGCATTAGTATGAGAGCTAAGTATTTAGTTGAGTCCTATGGATCAGTGTAAAGACGTCCATAACCTATCTTAGGAGGGCTATGGGGCATTCTTCAGAAATTTACTTCTCAACTCGATATGGTGTGTCCACATTTCTTTAAGCCATAAGCACATTCTTTGACTCTATTCTATTATAAATAGATGGTGTAAGATTGTTGATAGATGCGGATGAGACTACAACATATGTTTTTAGATCTTTAGCATAGCATTAGACTGGAGAGTCAAAGATGGATATCCAAGATCTTCAATATTAGCTAGAGGATTTGGGGCCAGCTCAGGCTCAAGTAGAGATCATGAATACTTCAGTCCTTCTAGGTTCAACATTAAGAATCCCAAGTCTCTTTGTGGATACCTCTAAGCCAAGGATGACATCTAGTTTATCAAGTATATTCTCAAGCTAGAGTTGGATTTACTAATGTTCTTCACAGTTCTTTATCAGTTTTTGAGTATGAAATTGAGTTTTGGAGTGGGACAAACATATTCTTATAATATATTCTTCTAAGTCAGACATGGTGCATGGATTTACTAAAGGCTTATCAATGATACTCTATTTGGTGTCAAATCACTTGATAGTAATGGAGTTTTTCTTTTCTCAAGGTGTTGATCATACGAGGTCCA
This sequence comes from Capsicum annuum, assembly GCF_002878395.1. Taxonomy (NCBI): domain Eukaryota; kingdom Viridiplantae; phylum Streptophyta; class Magnoliopsida; order Solanales; family Solanaceae; genus Capsicum; species Capsicum annuum. The sequence continues at coordinate 43,452,295 of NC_061116.1, forward strand.
TAGGAAAAACATACATTGATACTTATGGAGGTGGTAGTAAGAGACCATGCCATCAGTATAGCACTATTGTTATTTAATCTAGGATTAAGTATCCTTCAAATAGAGATCACTTTATTTGCAGCCCATTGGTTCTACGCATGCAACATTTCAGACTATTAATGGCTCTCAGGTTTGTCATGGTGGTTATAGCAAGTAGAGTTCTTATCAAAACTTATGAAGTATTTGGTTTGGGTCTTCAGGCCATAACGGCCATTCTGGATTATGAGGGTGGTATTTTAGAGTATTATAGAAGCTTATTGTGTTTGTGGAAAGATAGGACATTTGTTTAGAGAGTGCCTTAGATACGAGTTAGTTGATCAGATAGAGTTATCATATATTCCCCTCTAGCTTAGGGTTCTTTAGATAGGCTATGATAGTAAGAAGGTTGATCATGGTAGTAGAGAGTGCTCTTAGCATCACTTGGCCAGCCATTTAGGCTCAGTTCATATTTCTCACCAGGTTAGGGCCTTGGGAATTTCTTATAACTGCAGAGAGATTGATCACTTATTTAGAGAGTGTCCTTAATGTGGGATTGTTAGTCATTCAGCTCATTCAGACCAGTTTGGTGATGTTGTGGCACTTTTAGTTAGAGATAGTGTGCTTGGCATCTCAGCTGATGATTCAGTTGGTCAGCATGATTTTGGACCCATTCAGATTTATTCTCCCATAGACCTGGTAAGAATATGATTTCTTATTTCACCATGATAGGTATGTTTTTGTTTCCTATATTTACCTTTTTCATTAGTGTGTATTATGGTTTTTGTACCCTTTTATTATTATATGCATTGATAAGTTTATATTGTTTGTTGTGTTCCTCGTTATTGAATTCATGATTATATGAATACCTCCATCAATTGTTTCCTTTAGTAGTGGATGGTGTAGATTGTATTGATATTTTTTCTCTATGGGTATAGCATTTGGGTTTGAGTCCCATTTACCTTGGCATATTAGCCTTATTGTGGCCTTGAGTGGTACTTCCTATTGATTTTTATTTTGGTACTGCCTATTCATTATATTGATGTTAATATTATTATTTCTATTGATGGTATTGGTTGATATTATTCATCCATTGGGTAGCTGTTTAAACTAGTGCTATCTAGTTAGACTTCTATTTCTTGCAGTTCTTATTCAAAAGCTCGGGTAGGTATAGCCTGATTTGATAATTTCTATTCTATAGCAAGGTAAAGTTAGTTGTTTTCCCTCTTTTATTGGTTGTTCTAGATTGATTGTAGAGTGGATTATGGGATTTAAGGTAAGTTGACCTTTCATGGTTCTATTGTGGTTCTAGAGTTGGCAATTTAGTTATATTGCCCATTCTTGAGTTTGGGATTTTTAGACTTACCTCTTGGGTAATGAAGGTTTTTTGCATTGGATATCCTTCTTAATGTAGCCCATTTTTTAGATTAATCGATTTAGGGTCCATTTTTTATTTGGAGTTACTTCATCGCTCGATAGTGGTTTTGATATGGATATTGAGATGTGTTGAATTCATCTCTTAGATTGGTTGGATTTATCTCCTTATGTTGGTTTGCTTATGGTACTAGTGTGGAGATTGGATACTCCTTTCTTTCCATGATTCGGTTCTCTTCTAAAGTGGACTTGGAGAGTTAGACGCAAGTGGTCTTTCCTGTTATCACTTTTTGAGTTAGCAAAGTAGATATTCTTTATCTCAAGTTGCTTTGTTCATTTTTCAATCATGGTCTTGAACATGACATTGGTCTTGCTTCCTCAGCGATGTGATTCATGATTATTTTGAGTTATGATTGTTCTACTTGAGTGGATTCAGGAAATCCCATTTCAGAGTCATTCGGCTTAAATAGACTTGGTGGAGTGCTTCTCCTTGATGATATTTGCCTACTAGTATCCTTTGCCAAGATGGAGTATTAGATTGGTTAGTTTTCAGCTAAATTTGCATTTCTCCGAGTTACTAGAGTTTTTACCATTACTAGTGTGGGTTGCAACCTTAGGGCGTTTTTGAGTATGTTTTGATGGTTTACGCCTCCAATGAATATAGATTTGATTCTTTGTGATTTCAGCTCGGCATGATTTAGTATAGATATGTCTGACTTAGACATATGGTTGATATGAATATTTGACTTTAGTTTGGATTTGTTGGCTCAATTTCAAATTTGACGCCATGGAATGGTAACTTGGAAGTTATGATTGATTTTGAGTATGAATACCTACCCGTCTTCAGGTTTGGTTTGAGTAGTTGAGATTGAGTGATTTAGCCTTAGTGTTGAGATTTTATGTTGGAGTGTGGAGCTTGAGTGCGACCTTTATTTTAGATTTTTTTTAGTTAGGACTTTATTTATAGGATGGTTGAGAATACTCCGTGGTTACCTATTTGGTTTTCTTGACTTCGGATGGATTATAGTTGATAAGTGTTCAAATGATAGCCCATGGACCCGGTATTGGTTCCTTTAATTTTGACCTCAGGTCTTCAGTTTCTACAGGATTTTTGGATGATATACTCAGTGAGAATAGTATACTTGAGTTGAATTTGACTTGGTTTTATCCTCAATTGATGGAATTCTTAGAGTGGATTATTTGGTGATGAGTAGTTATGCCTCGATCTTCTGGATTTCAGTTTCAATTACCATCTGTACTAGTTGTAGCATTGGAAAAGACTACATTCCTTTTTATCTCCATTTATGTTCCCAGATAGTTCCTTATAAGCTTATTATCATGTTTGTTGTATATACTTTCAATGGGTCAGCTTCAGTTCTTTGAGTTCTCTATGATGAGAATATATGGACAGGACTCAGGTGATTTTCCCTTTTGTTTGGGGTTGATAGTAGACATGGAATCATAAAGAAAGGTTATGTTTAGAGTTGAGTTGATTGTACGACTCATGCCTTAATTTACTTTTGGCTTGGATCAACCTTTATTGATTGGTATGGCTATAGAAATGATATTAGTGTGTCATGGTTTTAATTTATATGTATCAACCTTTTCGATTTGGTTGGAGGTTTGTTGGTGATTGAGGTTGAATTTTACCTGTTTGGAAGTAAAGTAAGAAAGCTGGTTGAAAAATAGATACCTGTGACAAAATTCCTTGGAAGTGTTCTCTCTTTATGAAGGTTATTTGGGAAGTCGTGCTCAAAGCAAGTGGGTCCAGTACCTCATCCATTTGAGCTTTTATGATCTTTCTACCCATTGACTTTCGTAGATGAAAATCTTTTTAGTAGTGGATATTATAATGACCCTCTGGGTCATTTCCTTTATTATCGTGCCTTTCTAGCATTTTGAGCCTGCCCACAGTGGCTATAGGTCATTTATGACTTACTGGAACTGCCAGTTTAGTGATCGGATAGTTCTTTGGATTTTAGAATCATTTTTCTATTTTGGAGCATTCGTTGTTTAGAATTTTCTCTCAGACCAAACTTTTAGTAGATGACCTCTATGAGATTTTTGACAACTCCATTAGCTCCATAATATTTATTTTAGGCTACGTGGACTCTTGGTTTGTGTCCTGAGGCACCTGGGTTTATTTCAACCTATTGGTCGGAAAGTTAAGAAATTGGAAATTAGGTGTGGGACCCATATTTTATCAAAACAACCTTAGATGGAATATTGATTGCACCATTGTGTCCAGAATGTCAAATTTGGTATAGTTACATAATTTGTTTGTGTATTTGTGGTTGACGATGAATGCCAAGGGCTTGATAGAGAATTAGAAGATTTTCCAAGTGTCAGCTAACAACTGTTGCAGCTGCTATAGAAAGCCAAGGTTCACGATCGTGGTACCCTTGGCAGGAAGATAGTGTGATTGCGAGAAGAGGTATTGCCATTGCAACACCTTGTCCAGTCATCAAGTGGTGCAATCATAGGTTACACGTTGCGATTGCAACTTGCATGTCATCCTCAAAAAGCTGTGATCGCAGGTATCGGGCCACAATAGTTGGACCTAAGTACCTGGTATAGGTATATATAGACCCCTAAGTCACAAAATTGGTCATTCTCCACCCTAAATTGTGAAAATGGCCTTTCTTCACCCATTTCTTGAGATCTTAAACCCTAAAGAGTGAGACTAAGTGGGATTAAAGCTTGTAGATTATTTAGGGATCTTGGTTGTCCATTATTTGTTGATTTTCCTTCGAATTCATAGTATGATTCCTTCATTATTTGATAAATTCATAGAAATTACGGCTTCTAATTCCTAAAGTTTAATGGTTGATTTGAGACCCGTTTTGTGTTCCGTTTGGGTTCAACTTTTGAGAACACATTCCTTATCCTTGAGGGACCTCGTGATAGGCTCAATTTTGGATTTCGTTAGCAGGCTCTGCAGGCCCATTCTTGATTCAAAATTTGACCCCACTCATTATATGGAAATATGGATCTTCTTTTACTCCTAATAATACATAGATTATGTTTTGATAGCGAGGCGGCATTTTGAGATTATGAAGTAAAGACGGGAGATTTATGGATAATACAAGGATTTATGGATCAGCTTCGAGGTAGGCTTCTATCTACTCTTCTTCACAAGATGAAGTGTTTAATTTGCACGTGAATGAGAATGTTAAGATTAATTATGGGTGGAACACCATTACTTAGTTTTGACTATGTAATTTTGGTTATTAGATGAGGGATTTGACCCATAAGGTGATATACTTATTATATTATTAGGATCCTATTGTCTTCTTTAGATTGAGCTAATTCATAGAATGGATATGATATGATGCTAGGTTTAGGATGGGTTTAAGTATTAGAAGTGTGGTTAGTTTGATTAACCTTATTTAAACTATTTAGTTATTTTGAAACTGTAATTTAGATGGAGCTGATTTAATTGCTCACTTCCTAGGTGAAATTCCTTCTTAGGGCTAATTATGGCCTATGTACCATCTAGAAATCAATTTAGATCTGCAACCTAGCCTAGGTAGAAATTTCTTAAATATGGAACCCAAGGATTAAAAGTAGGTTCCTCTGGCCCACCTTAGGCCAAGACTTGTGGACTTATTTACGCATGTTTAACATAGTTGAGACTTTTGACCCTTTAGTATAAGGTTACTTCGACTCGATAAATGGTGATAATTGTCCTAGATTATGATTTATGGCCTATTTAATATATTATGCCTCCTAGATATGAGATGCCTTGTTGATATATTATGCCTCATAGATGTGAGATGCCTATTTTATATACTATGCCATATAGATGTGAGATACCTATTTGATAAATTATGCCTCATAGAGGTGAGATTCCTGTTTGATGCATTATGCCTCCTAGATGTTAAATTCCTTATAGAGATGAATTATGGCCTATAGATACGATATCCCTCATAGATAAGTAATGGTTTATAGATCGGAGATGCCTTATGGATATGATTATTTATATGATTTTTGGATTTCTATGTGGGCCTAAGGTCATGATTATGACATTGTAATTATTTCGACACATTATTGGTCTCAAGTTCGTGTTATGATATTGGTTGGACATCTGGGAAGTGTTTATCCTTGTGGAGGTTGTAGTTGTAGTTTATCGATTTATTGATGTTGATGGATCCATTGTTTAATTAGTAGTGATGGCAAGCATAGATTCGGTACATTTAGGATTAGTAAATTGGTACATGATATGATTCCAACTAAAATATGATTCTACTACTGTTTTTCTTAAATAGGGGTTGTAGCCCACTTTTAACCTTAAAAACGAATTTCTTCATAACAATAATCACATGTCTTATTGAATAACCTGAGTGTAAATATATGGAAAATGATGTTTTAAAAATTTACCGAGACAAATTTTTTTCTATGATTTGATACTACTAATTATTCCAATCATGAGAGATTCCTCCCCTTCTACACTTTTATAATGATTGAGTCTCAAAGTTTACCCTGGGCAATGGATTTACCGATTTACACTCTTTTTAGCTACGGCTTAAGATCGTGCACCTATTTTATAGCTACATACCCATCTCTCTGGTACGGATGGAGGAGGATAATGGTATTGATGATATGAATTTTTGGTAGAACCCGAAGACAGATTTTAGTATTGATGTTATATATGTGTAGATGATAATGATGATATTCTTATATATACAAAAAATCCAGAGGATGATTATAATGATATACGCATATACCCCCCAAGGTCGGGGAATGATTATGATGATGATGGTTATGATGATGAGGATTATGATATTGATTATACTTACTAATTTGAGTCTAGATATACATTATAATACTTGGATTAGTTATGATATTGTGGATTCTGTTGCATTCATTTTTGAATGTGCATTGCCTATCACTAATATGCGCCTATATCTATCAGCGTTATGGGGTTCGTGAAAGGAAAAGTTAGGTGTTGCTTGTCTGGATTAGCCGGTTACCGTGTTATCATTACTATTGTTATTATTATTGTTAAGATCATTGTTATGGCTACCTTATGATAGATTGGTTGATGATTCGGTACCGAGGTTATTGGTATGATTCTTGCTCTTCTATCTTACGATTTCATTATTATGCATGATTAACTCATGATTTGATGTATGGATTAGAAACCTTGAGTATACTAGCACTAGTTCTGCCTATGATTGTGAGGTCCTAAAATGCCAGTCTGATGATTTATACTATACCTCGAGTTGACCTTGTTTATATATATATATATATATATGTATGTATAGTTTACTATCGAGTTACCGTATATCCCTTCCTTTTATTTATTCAGATTGTATATTCATTCCTTGGCCTTGTATACTCATATATATCTCCCTTTCACCTTTATTTTGTATATTGGTCAGTGATATTTGGTATAGTGTTCAGATTATTGAGTATGGCTGGAATAGGATATTTCATCCTTAATATTTCCTTAGCCTTATTATGCTAGTTTCTTGGTTATGAATAGGATAGTTATCCTTATTATCTCATTGGCTTTCTTATGTGGTTGCAGACCATTTGGTTGTAGTTTCTATTGTATTTATATGTTATATATATTTGCATTATCTTTGGAGATCAGTCGGTAGTTTCCTACTAATTACATACACTTCTGCAACCTATAATCATAGTACGGGTCATCACCTATGTTGGATGCATCGTGTAGAGCGACTATGGTTTGAAGATATTTTGTGAGATCCTGACATTGGAAGTATTACTTCCCTCCCTTTTATGTGCAAGACTAGTCTTTATGTTAGTCTTTTATTTCATCTCTTCTGCATTCTTCCTTTCATTCTTATGGGTAGTCCATTACTAGCAGTTTTGAACTACGGGATTGGCTTGCCTACTGGTAGGTTATAGTAGTGCCACATAACCTGATAAAATAGGTTGTGAGAACTAAATTTCAAAACTGCTATGACAATTTGTAGCCCCTAAAATCTGATTAATCACCTCAATTGTAGGAGGTATCTTTATTCCCTCCATAATTACTGACTCAAAGGTCGCCGGACTTCTTTGACTTTCATTTTCTCTTTTTCTCACCATCACTCTTTTTCTCACTCCCCATCATCTCTCGACCTCTACTTCTGGGGATGAAAATCATCACCCCTCTACTTAATATCAGAATCCCCCCTCTTAACCACCATAGGCTAGCTATAAAATATGGGACCATAGAGTCCACATGAATAGTAAACTCCACCAAATATGGCATAACAAGCATAGAGGAAGTGCAACTGGAATGGTACGCTTAGTAAGAACCTTGAACAGTTGTTTTAATATAGTCAGGTCAATAGTAATGGCCCTCATATCAGGAGCCTAAACCTCTACAACCTTAGCCAATATTCGACTCTAAAACCTATCATGAAAGGTTTGAGCTACCCCTACAACCTCATTTATATCATCAGTTATATGGGGTTTGACCCCAAATCCAACTACCTGAATTTGGCATCGTGCAACACTTGTGTACTCAAGATCTTCTCCAATTGAGTAGTCAGTATTAACATGTAATGGATAGGAGCATGTGTATAGGCACCCAATGGTGTTGAGGATAACTGTGAAGAGGATGAAGTGGCATCCGATTTAGTTGTCAGGATCTTACTAGACAGGGTACCCCTACGATATTTGGTATATCTACACCTTGGGATGGGATCATAGGGTTCCTTAAGTCTTTAATTAGCACTATTTCTCCAATCGTCATCAGCAGGACAAACCTATCCACTGTGTCTATCATCGAGACATGAGAATTTCTCAACAACTGTGTGATGAGATAGGGGAAAGGTATTGTGGTGTTAAACTATAGTACTCTATCTCTAATATCTTCCATGATGATCCACGAAAGCAAATACTATGCCCAAATTGGTCTTAGCTAATATATTATCAATTGTTGTGGGTGCGATACAGTATCTCACTACTAACTACTAAGCTTTAGAGGCAAACTTCAAATTATGTTTATAAATTGTTGCCCCATTGACCCATGAGGTATTTTCCCATTCTCAGCAATGTGGTTCACCAACCACCTATATTCTATAAGCTTGTCATCTAATAATGCTCACATATATAATCTAAAGTGGTAGAGGATGGTCGTTGCCAATATCTCAACTTTTATTGAGGTCGAATCCACGAGGAGCAAGATTTAGATTTTGAGTCCTATGGGTGTCAAAATTACTAAAAAGATACCCAAAGTGTACATGATGTAAAACACAAAATGTAAATTGGAGGGATAGTTTAGAATAGGGTTTTGTCAATATTAGGTTAAGAAAGACACTACGGTAACACTTTTGTTTTAGAATTCCATTTTTGATTAATCTTGGGATTATCTCTACCTAAGGGCAAGTTGTGCATGGGATCATTATGGTTTGCTGTAAATTCTAATCGTTGATGACAAGGTAGGCTAGGTTTAGGGTCCTTGGGAATAATTTTTCAACGAAGCCTCAAGGATATCACTCCTTGACTCTTTTGAAATACCTAACGAGTGTATCAATGACACCCAAAACCTCAATTGGGCATCCCTATCTCTAGGAAAATTCCCATGATATAACCTACTCTCCATCTACCATTATTTATAAGATGGATAAAAGATAGTAAGCTACGTACTCAACTGTCTGTTATTGCTTTGTCCCCCTATAGCCCTTTTTCAAGGAAGCTATGGGTTCCTAAGAGTTCACCATATTCCTTTTTCAAGGATAATGAGAGCTTTCAAGAGTTTGGATTTTACACCCAACAAACCCATTTTGGATACTTGGGGTTTTCACCCACAAATCCCAACCATTTGCACCAAGCAATAGTGGAATCCATAATCAACAACTAAGATTTTACACAAACATATCATCACCCAAACACAAATGCACCTTAGTTCAACATAATCCTAAGACTAAAATATTTAGTTAAACATGAAGAACAGAAAGAAAAATACACCATAAGATTCATTCATGAGATCCATGACAATGCACACTTCAATTTCACCAAACTCCACTTGAAATTTCAAATACAAAAAAATGTTCCCCAAATTCTAGGGTTCACCTAGTTTCTAATTTTCAATCCATCCAATTCAATAATACCTAAAGGGAAAATGATTTGTGCCTTATATAGGAAGTAGAACCATCTATGTAATTTTACTGAATTTTTCTTGGTCATTAAACCCGCTAGGCAGCGATCACTTTGATCTTTTCGCAATCGCAGTGACTACAATCGCTCTCTACTGATTGTGGTTTCCTTCTTTTAACTAAACTTCACCAGACACAATCGCGGTTTCTGAGACTAGTTTCCTGCGTCGGGTTCTCCATCTTTTTCTCCTCTACTTCTATTTTTAATCTTTTTAAACTCGATTCCATATCTTTCCTTTTCATCATTTGTACGCCTGCATGATGCGGAGATTACAGCATTAAATAACAGATTTTTCTCATTTATATATTTAAATCATAGTAGTATGCATGAATGTTGAGTGCAAATGAGTAGTAAATTCACCCCTCATCAACACCCCCAACTTAAGCTTTTCTTGTTCTCAAGAAACACTACCTCTTACCGTGAGATAATGCATATTTATGCACAAATCATACGACGCAATGTCATCATGACTTCAAGCTTAGTTACTACGACAAGTAGCTCTTCAAACATGGACAAAGGTATTTTCACAATATCCTCAACATAAAATACAATTTTCAAGGATGCAAAAGACTTTAAAGAGAAACCACGGAACAATCACTAATACTATAAAAGTGGATCAACTTTTGTCCTCCACTCCAACATACTCCTTTTGCCTAATTTTTTGAAAGATGACAAAATCACCTACCTCAACTTGTTTACATACCTCCTAACAAGAAGGAAAATTTCAAAAACCATCTGATTTAATATGCAGCAAGGAATTTAAGTAAAAGATCCTCTCTCACACAAGGACTACCTATGCAAACAAGTGCCACGCATAGGCTTGCCCCTATTTTCAATAGCGACTACAATGAATACACTTGCTTGGAGATCTCGAAAGGCTTTTTTAGCTTGTAACGTAGTTTCAGGGTAGGGTAGGATATCATTTAGGAACAAAATGGCTATATCCTTCTTGACTATCAACATCACACTATTCCATCAAACTTTTGACCATTGGCCACTTCTTTTTCTTGTCGCTATTTACACAAGTGCCTACTTCTATTGGGTTAGTTCACCCAATTTCTTTTCATATTTTTTTTTGCATGCTTCTGCTTTTCTTTCCTTTGTTGGATACTTTCTTTTTCTTATTCATTTATTCTCAATGCTTAAGATCTTAGGCACTCACTCACAACTTTGAGTCCTAAAGTTACCTCTTCCAATATTCACCACCCTCAACTTAGGATTTTAGCCTCAAGTTGCAATTATAAGTTCTAGGAGGGTAAGGTTCAAAAGAGGGATAAAAAATGAATGGCTTATGGCTTTTAATGTGTTTGACAAATAAAGGTCCAAAGGCTCAAAGTGGGTAACTAGGGATAACATTTATACACGGGTAGGCTTTTTCGGGTAGAGTGGACTTCCAATATCACAAAGATGGCCTAGGATCATCTCACCAACCAAGTATAATAACAATTATGCTTGAGAGACTAATGGGGCAAGTTCTAGATGGCACAAGTATACATGAGATTTAGACAAGTAAGCTCACCACACATGGCATGTAAATTTTCCAAGGAGGCTCAATTGCTCCTCCCACTAGAGACAAAAAATAAAGTATCTACAAATTTTCACAAGTCAAAATCTCGAAGTTAAAAAGAGAGAAAAGTATTGGTACAAGGTCGCTTACGTCTGTGCCCTTGCTTTTTGAAAAATTTTGGATGGAGGGGGGTGTTTACTTTCCACTTGCAACATGCACAATTTTATTAATTATGGAACCAACCCAAGCCTTTGTCTCACATTTTTTCTTTTATACTGGAAAACCATATGGATACTTTACCATCGGTACAAGTGCTATTCCAAATCCATAATGCCATAGGCACTCAAACTTCCCTTGCATTTTTAACCTTGATATCGCAGATACTCATACTTCCCCAGTATCCATTGATAAAACCTACTAATGACTAATCTTCCTTAAGCATGTAGTCACTCAGTCCATCATAGTGAAAGGCTCGTCCAAAGTTACATATAAAAAAAACAAAGGTAGTCTCACATACCCCCAACTTAGGGATCTGAAGTGCCTTCACTACAGCATAATTTAGAATACAAAGGTTAGAAGGGACTCCCTTAAGCATTAATTATAATTCCCCTCGTATAACATAATTGCAATAGAGTGTTTTGCGATCGCAATACACAGATCGCGATCGCATTAACCGAGGCCAAAATACCCTATTTTTGCTCTATTTTAATTTTCTGCACAACTGTTATTTTCCAGCTCAGTTTTACCCCTATTTTTATGGACATTAGACTTGTGTTAAAACACCTAAAAAACAAAAAAAAATAATAAATGAATCAAGCATGGGTTGCCTCCCATCAGGTGCCTAATTTAACGTTGAGGCATAACTCTGTTTCTTTACCATGTAGCATCTTTAAAATGAAAAAACTCTTGTAGTGTTTCACCTTTTGGCCATTTACAACAAAATTCTTGCTTTCATGATCTCTCAATTTGATGGTACCACTAGGGTAAACGTTAGAAATCACAAATGGCCCCGACCATTTAGAACGAAGCTTCCGTGCAAATATTTTCAAATGAGAATTGTGAAGGAGTACACTCTCCAATATAAAAATCCCATCGTAAAATTTAAGCATCATGAAATTTCTTCATTTTATCCTTATACAATGTGGAACTCTCATAGGGCTTGAGTCGAAAATCTTAAAACTCGTGGAGTTAGGTGACCCTCTCCTTAGAGGCTTCTCCCCAATTCATGTTCAACATCTTTAAAGCCCACAAGGGTTTATTCTCAAACTCTACAAGAAAATGACATGCCTTTCCAAATACTAATTTTCAAGGAGACATGCCAATTGGGGTTTTATAGACCGTTTTATAAGCCCAAAGTGCCTCATTGAGCTACCTTACCTAATTAGTTCGACCTAATTGTAACTTCAAATTTGGACACTCGTTTGGGGATGATATGGAGTATAGACTTTGTGTTTAATCCTATACTTGTCAAGAAGGGCCCAGAATAGCCGATTAAAAAATATGAGCTTCCATCACTAATGATGGCATGCGGTGTTCCAAAACTTGTACAAATTTACTTTTACAAAAAGAAGGTAACTCTTTTTCTCTCATTATTTGGAAGTACCATGGCCTTCACCCATTTAGAAACATAATCAACCACCACCAATATGCATTTGTTTCCAAATGACCTCACAAACGGGCCATAAAATCAAACCTCTACACGTCAAAGACTTCCACTTCAAAGTTTGGTTTGAGGGAAATTTCATGTCTTCTCAATTTCCACCTTGCATTTAACATTAATGACATGTTTTTACCCACTCAATTGTATCCTTATGCATGGGAGGCCTATAATACCCACATTGAAGTATTTTGGCGGCAGTTTAGATTCCCCCATGGTGACCCCATAAGGTAAGGAATGGCAAGATTCAAGGATATCATTCATATCAACCTCCATAACATACCGCTGAATCACACAATCTGAGCACTCCCAAAATATGAATGGTTCATCCCAAAAATATTTCCTTGCATCAAATAAGAATTGCTTCTTTTGATGGTAGTTAATATCCTCAGGGAGTACACCACTTGCTACATAGTTTGTATATTTGTCATACCACGATAGACTTTTTCCCGTAGTAGTCATGAATAAGTCATTTGGAAAAGAGTCATCAATTTCAATTTCTCCATGCCTTTCATGGTTACCCTCAAGACGTAAGAGATGCTCGGCCACTTGGTTTTCGCACCCCTTTTGATCCTTTACCTTGAAGTTGAATTCTTATAAGAGCAAAATCCATCTAATTAGGCACGGCTTTGCTGCCTTCTTTTCTATGAGGTACTTAAGGGCAGCATGAACTATGTGAACCACGACTTTCATACCTAATAAGTTGGCACAAAATTTTTCAAAAGCATATTCAACCGCCAACAACTCTTGGTCAATAACGGTGTACTTGTGTTGAGCATCATTCAAGGTCTTGCACGTATAATAGATAGGGTAAAAGATTTTTTCCTTGCATTGACCTAACACCGAACCCAATTCTATCCCACTTGCATCACATATTACTTCAAAAGGGGATGGCATTTCAAGGGCCACAATGATGGGGGCCTAAATAAACAAGTCCTTCAGATGATCAAAGGATTTTAAGCATACGTTAGAAAAGTTGAATTTTGTCTCCTTCTCAAGGAGTTTGCACATTGGATGATTTATTTTGGAGAAATCCTTAATAAAACATCAATAAAACCCCGCATGTCCAAGAAAACTCCAAACACCCTTTACGAAAATGGGAGGTGGTAACTTGGAAATCACCTCCACCTTTGCTTGATTGACTTGTATGCCTTTCCCCGATATCTTGTGCCCCAAGACAATACCTTCCTTGCCTATGAAATGACATTTTTCCCAATTTAGGACAAGGTTGGTTTCCACACATCTCTCAAGAACCTTGTTTATATGCTCAATACATGATTTAAATGAGTTCCACACCACTGAGAAATCATCCATAAAGACCTCCATTGAATCTTTAACCATATCTGCAAAGATTGACAACATGCAACATTGAAAGGTTATTGCGGCATTACATAACCCAAAGGGACTTTGCTTGAATGCGAATGTCCCATATGGGCAAGTAAAAGTCATCTTCTCTTGATCCTATGAGGCATTACAAATTTTATTGTACCTCAAATAACCATTTATGAAGCAATACCATCTCACTTGCTAACCTATTCAATATTTGGACCATAAAAGCCATCAGAAAAATGGTATTTTTCAGTCTGTGAATTCAACTTCCGATAATCCATGCATACCCGCCACCCGGTGACCGGTTGAATAGGTATAATATTGTTATTTTCATTTTCAACTAAAATAATTCCACCTTTATCTGGAACACATTGCACCAAACTAACCCAAGTGTTATTAGATATTTGATAGATTACTCCTGCGTCAATCTATTTTATGATTTATTTCTTTACCACCTCTTGCATGGGTTGATTTAGCCTTCTTTGATGTTCCACAGTTGGTATATGATATTTATCTAGTTTGATTTTGTGGTAAAAAATGTCGGAGGCTATTTCTATGATGTTCACAATTGTCCATCTAATAGCTCGAATGAACCTTTTCACCACCAACTTTAAAGCTTCTACTTGAGGGGGTTCAAGGTTATTGGAAATGATGATAGGTAACGTATACCCATCCCCAAAGAACACATATTTAATATGGTATGGCAAAGTCTTTAATTCAATTTTGGGTGGCTCGAGAATGGATGGTTTTGCGGGTGGGCTGTCACAGTTTTTAAGATTAAGGTTTAACTTTGCTAGGTTCATGGAATAAGATCTAAGTCCCATTAAAGATTCAATCACCTCATCAATTTCTTCCATTTATTCCCTTTTGCAATTCCATAACACTCTTACCAAAGGATCATCCAACAAGCTTATATCCACATAATTTGTCACCTTCCCTCAATAACATCACTTATCGAGATGACTTGTAAGTCTTTCAGTTGCATTATCAACTTACATATGTTGACGGATACCGCTTTGTTATTCAATTGAAACTTCATATTATCGTACTCCGCAACCACCAAGGCCTTTCCGGTATCTAAGAATGGACTCTTGAAAATTATGGGAACTTTAATATCCAATTCACAATCCAAGAACAAAAAATTTGTTGGAAAGATAAACCAGTCAACTTCGACTAGAACTTTATGAAGAAATACCATTGGATTATTGATGGACCAGTCGACCATGAGTAATTTCATCGTGGTAGGTTGCGGCTTCCCCAATCTGAGCTTGTGGAATATGGCATAAGGCATTAGCTTTACACTTGCTAAAAGGTCACACAGTACTTTCGTAAACTTGAACAATCCAATGGTGCATGGAGCTGTAAAAGAACTGGGATCTTTTTATTTTTCACCAATGTTCTTGACATAATGCACTACAATGATGTATTATTTCTATTGTTTTATCCTCCATAAGCCACTTCTTCTATGCCAAATCCTTACAAATTTAGCATACCCAGGCATATCTTGTAAGGCTTCAATTAGAGGAATATTATTAGATAGGGTGTTAAATTTATCAAAAATCTTATTGAACTTTGCATTTTCTCCCTTTGGTGTGAACCATTTAGGAAAAGGGGGAGGAATAGTGCTTGATGGTACAGAGACAATTTGGCACTCATTTATCTTTGACTTTTCAACAACAATCCCATTTGACCTTGGCTCATCATTATTAGACATATTTCTATTTGCCTTTGTTTGTTCATTATCTTCTTTTTCACTGAGATTATCAAACTCAATACTATTTTTGAGATTGTTTCCATCTCGAGTGACCATATAATTGGTTACCTTGCTGCTTGGCATTTCCTTATTTTGCCTCTCTATGAGATACACTTATATTAGATTCAATTTTGCCTCTAGTTGTTGAATTATGGTTGAGTGGGACTCAACCATTTGATGGAGCATGGATAAATCACTTCTCATTTCTTTCACCATTTTTCCAATCCCCTCAACACCAATCAAGATTCGAGCCAAAATTTTTTCATTGACTTAAGAAAGACTCCATAAGATTTACCCATAAGGTGATGGAACCGACGGGAAAATATCTTAGCCATAGCACCACCTTTCCCATTATAGAGAATGGGAAAATAAGCAATCGAATACACTTTTGGAATATGTGCACAATATAAAAGGGATCACAAAATTCTTCAAATGCAAATTTGGGCCCTTATGGGCTTGACCCCCAAAAAGTCCTTTCAAATGAAGTAATTGTAGCATTACGCTAGTGACATAAAATAGTTTGTTTCCCTTGGTGGCTAGGATATGGCTAGCACTTTTATGCTCTTCAGTGCCAAGATAATCCAAGACACCTTGACTCATGCTTAATCGAAAGAAAAAACGATTAACTAATCAAAAATAAAAAATAACAAGGAAAGTAAATCAAAATCACCACGGGTATACCCAAAGTAACACTCAAAACCACACAAGTGAAAACTAAATTTGACTCCCAATAATGTCGCCATTCTGGTAATGGTTACCTATACGATCTAAAGTGGTAGAGGACAATCATTGTCAATAGCTCAATTTTTGTTAAGGTCGAATCCACGAGGAGAAAGATATAGATTTTGAGTCCTATTGGTGTCAAACTTACTAAAACGATACCCAAAGTATACACGACATAAAACACATAATGTAAAATGGGGAAGAGGGGTTGAATAGGCTTTTGTCAATATCAAGTCAAGCAACACACTAAGATAACACTTTTGTTTTAGAATTTAATTTTGGAGGAATCTTGAGATTATGTCTACTTAAGGGCAAGTTGTGCATGGGTTTATGATGGTTTGGTGTAAGTTCTAATCGTTGATGACATGGTAGGCTAGGTTAAGGGTCCTTGAGGCTAAATTTTCAACAAAGCCTAGAGGATGTCACTTCGTAACTCTTTTGAGTACCTAACGAGTGTATCAATGAAAGCCACCCAAAACTTTAATTGGGCATCCCTATCTTTAAAAAAATACCCATGACATAGCCTACTCTTCATCTACCCTTATTTCTGAGATGACAAAAGATAGTATGCTACGTGCTCAATTGTCCATGATTGTTTTATCCCCTATAACCCTATTTCCAAAAAGCTATGGTTTCCCAAGAGTACACCCACATCCTTCTTTCAAGGATGATGAGCGATTTCAAGAGTTTGGGATTTTCACCCAATAAACCTATTTTGGATAATTGGGGTTTTGACCTACAAATACTAATCATTTACACCAAGAAATAGTGGAATCCATAATCAACAACTAAGATTGACACAAACACATCATCACCCAAAAACAAATTCACCTTAGTTCAACATAATTCCAAGACTAAAACACTTAGTTAAACATGAAGAATCGAGAGAGAAATACACCATAAGATTCACTCATGAGATCCATGACAATGGAGAATAAGGATAATCTTCCCTTTTTACACTTCAATTTCACCAAACTCCACTTGAAATTTCAAATACAAGAAAATGTTTCCCAAATTCTAGTGTTCACGTAGTTTCTAATTTTAAATTCATCCAATTCAATAATGCCCAAAGGGAAAATATTTATTTCTTATATAGGAACTGGAACCTGCTATGTCATTTTACTAAATCTTCCATGGACATTAAACCCACTAGGCAGCGATCACGTCAATCTTTCTATGATTGTCGTGACTGCTATGACCCTTTAGTAACTACAATAGTGCTCTTTTGACTAAGGTTGACAAGACGCGATTGTGGCTATGCAACCGCGATCGCGGTTTCTGATACTAGTTTCCTGCACAGGGTTTTCCATCTTTTGCTCCTATACATCTCTTTTTGATCCTTTTAAAGTCAATTCCATATCTTTCTTTTTCATCATCTGTATGCCTGCACCATGCAAAGATTAGAGCATTAAATAACAGATTTTTCTCATTTATATGTTTAAATCACTATAGTGTGCATGGATGTTGAGTGCAAATGAATGGTAAATTCATTGCTCATCATCATTCATAGTCAATTTCTTCACCTGCTTCAGATCATTCATCTGGAAATCATATTCCAATGGCCAGGGTCTCCTGAACTAGCTCAAATGTGTTTCAAAATAAATAGTTAGAGATTGCATCAAAAAAAAATGTCTACCATATAATCCTAGACTCTAATCATGTCTAGTCGAGTTGGTTTCTCATATCCTTATCTTTTACTAAGGGAATATTACAGATTTTCACCGTAGTTATTGTAGAACCCCCTCACCATATTTGGCCCAAAGTTTTTGAGGGGTCTAGTAATCCACCAAAAATCATACTGCTCAAATCCTTGCACAAACTCTGGGATCTTTGGTATAGACTTTGGAAAAATATGGGGCTTCTCCTGAATATTTCTCTTTTTATTTCCCTTTTCTGTCTATAAAACTCCATTGATATAATAACCTAGAGTTCAGTACTATCCAAAATCATAGATCAAAACCCCTTTATAGTAGGTCAACAGTAATATCTTTGGAGGATTCAAGGTTGGTTTCATCCTCCTCATCCAAGGAACTAATCTTCACACCAGCAATATCCTACTCACCCCTATTAATTTATGTGTATTGGCCTCTCTCTTCAGATTGGGGAAAGTTGATAGAGGTAGTTGTTTCTACCAAGGTATAAGATGCCATAGCCTTAGCCTGCTGAAGATTCTTGGCCTTTCTTATCATGGTATGAGGAGAATGTTATTCAATCGAGGGGATAGTGAAGTAATAATCTTCATTGCCACTAGAGCTGTCAGACTCACTCTCCGAAGTTGAAGGTGTATCTTTTGGTACTCTCTTGCTAGAGTATCCTTCTTCATCTTGTTCTATGTTTTTGGTGCCATGGACCAGCATTGGAAAATTTTAGTCTCAATTCTAAAGTATGAACAATAAATATAGGAATTTACTTTTACGAACCTTTGTATAATTGTGCAATGAAGCTACAATCGTACCTTTTTATAATAGGGTAGGTTTCTCCAAAAGTACTGAGGGATTATAACATTATATGGTTCTTTTCTACAATTATGTAATGAAAGTATGATCATAACTTTTAATTATAGGAACACTCCCAAAGTACTATAAGCACAACACATCAGACGAATACATACCATGATCATAAATAGATAGAACAATTTTGGGATATACTCATATGATGAGCTCCTATACTTTGAACACTGACACCATATAATGACCCAACCTATAAATTTATCTTGATACTATGGTTGTAGGTTGTGTCATGGAATACACTGATACTTTACAAATTTAAAACCATGTTTTGGACCCCTTATACCCTTTTTGAGACCATTAGAGAATAAGGATTTTCATTAAAAAAAAAATGGGTATTCAAACTTCCTCTGTGCCTTTAATCTTTCAAAAACCTAATACACTCAAGTACTTTTAGTAATCCCATTACTATACTACCCTCGTGAACCTAAATTGTTTCACTCAACAATAACGTTTACATTGTAATACTTAAAAAAATTGGTTTTTGAATTGAAATACGATTTGGGTGACAGAGTTCTAAGCTTCAGGAGTAGCGAGAATATATGAATCACAGGTAAGTGCACTTATTTTTTCTATTCTAATTATGGTGAGAGTGAAGAATATTTATTGTAATGACTGGAAATGATGATAATTTCTCAATCGGTTTTTTGTGATAGGTTTCAAGTATTTAAACACTAAGAGGGTTGGTTGGATTGGGCCATATGCATTTAACTAGACTCCTCATATGAAAGCCTTCTATGATTTTGGTGTCAAACCATGATCACGACACCTTATCATATTATGATGATTTTAAGGAAACTCACCTGGAAACTTATGATCCTTAAGGATGATCGTGGCATGTAACCACGAACATTCCATAAAATTATAGGTTCATGTTCTGATTATTGGGATTTAGGATTTTGATCAGATAATTGGCACTAAGATCATGACATCAAAGAACAATACCTATGACTAATCGTAGGATAACTCCCAGATTTCATCCTTCAAGGTTTTAGTAAAATATGTGTAGACAACTGAAATCAGGGTTGTGGGATGTCCCTATGAACGTGTAATCCTTTCATGGGTTCAGTGATGAGTCTAGTTCTACAGTTTCTTTCCCTACATAATCCCTGCCCAAGTAACACGCATTACCCTATTAAATTATTAAGTACAAAATCATAGGTTGCCTTACAAGAAGCATTTGACTTAATATCGCGGCACAACGTGGCTAAGTTGGTTACTCAAACTTTACCAATAATCCCAGGGGTTACATCCCAAAAAATATCTAATTTAACATTATGTCATGACCCAAGTGTGCTTGAGAATTCAACCCCTATCTAAAATCCACATCATAAACTATTTTTACTTCATCAATAGACCCTAGATAGTGTTTCCCCCTTTAGCCATTGACCTTAAACATTGGGAATTTTTTATTTTCCAAATCAAGTGCATTATAGATGAACACTCTAGTAACTCTATATGGACCACTCCTCTTTAATTTCAACTTACCCAGAAACAAGTTTAGCTTAGACTTAAAAAGCAATACCATATTGCCTATGGTAAATATTGTTCTGTCAATTTTGCAATCATGGTATAGCCTTATCCTCTCTTTGTAAGAAGATGATTGTTCATAGGTATGGATACGGAATTCATCCATTGCATTTATCTTCTCTGGTCTCAATTAGTCTATATCCTCCCCTCCAAGTTTAGCTTCTTCAAAGCCAATAATGACTTATGCTCAAGATCGACAAGCAAGTGTCATGTTTTACCATACATAAGTTGATATGGAGATGTACCAACACGGGTCTTAAAATCTCTCTGGTAGGCCTATGGTTGTCATTTAACTTTTGTGCCCAATTAGTCCTATTGGCATTTATAGTATTTGCCGAGATAGACTTGATCTAATTGTTAAAGACCTCAACTTGCCCAATTGTCTGAGGATGATAAGACGTTGCCACCTTATGTTTCATAGCATACTTCTCAAGAAAGATTTTTAATAGACGAGTGCATAAATTCAAGCCTACATTACTAATGATAACCTTGGGATACCCGAATCTATAAAAGATATTCTTCTTCAAGAATGTTATAATACTCTTCCCTTCATTATGAGTAAGCACAACTCCCTCCACCAATTTTGAAACATAGTCAGCAACCACTAATATATACTTCATACCATGTAAACTTACTAAAGGGCCTATGAAGACAATGCCCCAAACATAAACATCTCAAGATCCAAAATAATGGTCATTGGAAGTTCTTGCCTTCGTGAAATGTTTCGTTGCCTTTGCCATTGTTCACATGCGTTGGTATAGTCGTGTGTATCTTGGTAAATGGTGGGCAAATAATATACACATTTCAATACTTTGTTCATAGTCCATGCACAATTATGATGACCCCCAATCGAAGAAGAACGATGTGCCTCTAAGTTACTCATCATCTCAACTTCAAGAACATATCTCTTCACTACTTCTTGGCACAAGTTAGAACAAATATGGATAATCCCAAAAGAACTTCATCACATCATACATGAATCTCTTATATTGTTGAAATGATTAGTCTTTAGGAACCACATCACTCACTAAATAATTTGCAAAATTAGTGAACTATGGAATCAAATCTTTTGATGTGGTTAATACCAGCTCATCTGGAAAAGTGTCATCAATCTAAAACTCAACCTTATGTTTCAACATAGACTCTTCTTCTAGTCGTGATAGGTGGATGGCCACTTGATTATCATTCCTCTTTAGGTCCTTCACCTCAATGTCCAATTCCTGTAACAACACTACCTAATGAATCAACCTTGGTTTAGTATCCTTCTTTTTCATAAGGTATTGTCACGACCTAAACCAGGGCAAGGTCGTGATGGGTATCTTAAGTCCGCTGTGGACCGGAGACCACCCTATGCCTAGTCAAACATATTTTAATATAGCTAGCAGAAAATGAATTCCCAACATATAACAAGATAGAATAAACAATAGTAAAAATGTGCTAAGAATCCATATTACCAAGTCCTAATATATAGTAATCCACAAGGACTCTAAATAGACCAAAACAAATCTAAATCCAGACATTCCCCCGACAATAGCCAAAAGAATCCAATAGGAATATCCTAAAACATAAATGAAATAAGACTTCAAAATGATATCCCTTTCAGAGAATGGAAGTTCACCACTTTAAAGCTGACTGCTGACAACCCAAAAAAATCCTATTACTACATAGGAAAAGTAGAAGTCTCTTTGTTCCCTATATCGTCTGGGGATATAGCATCCAAAGATTGTTAGCGGGGTGAGCGCTACCATGTAACTCAGGGAAGGGATAAAATAATGCCAAGTCAAAACAACAGTAAAGTCCACGTTCACATCGTGTACATACATATATATATAGCACAATGGAATAGGGAACAAGGTTTAGAATGACCTTTACAACATTATCCTAGGTTGTGTAGCGTAACCATCATAATAGTACCCATGGGCTATATGGGCCCCAGCTCTCACCCCCTGGTCGAGCCCTAGGTGTGTAGCTGCATGAACAGGAGAATAATCATAAACGTACATTTACAGGGGACTCAAAACCTCCCGATCATATATCAAGGGTAACTTAAAAACCCGATTATTTAGACCCCCTTGCGGGAAAGGTGGTTTCCAGTATTAGTCCTCTTGGTACCTCTACTTTCACAGTGAACTACAAAACCCCCCTTTAATGCCAATTAAAACATTTAACACATAATCCATTCATTTAATCAAGGAGTCACTCATTATGGCAATACCAAGTGGTATCATCGTACCGACTATAGCTTTCTAGTGAATGTCATCATGCCAAATCAAATAGCCAATGGGACTCTAACCCACTAACCAATATGACTTTGGCCAATTTAATGAACTAGAAATCTAACCTATCAGCCAATAGGACTTTCAAATATTTAGCCATTTGGAACTCAAACCCATTTCAAAATTAATCCATGGCTATAATGGATTTTCAAACTATTCATGTTTCATTACCCTTTATATGCAATTCCCATAATTCAATAGTAGTTCAATGTGCATATACTAATATTCAAAACCAATTTCAGAAGATTAGGTTGAGATTTACCAATTCCAATTATCCAAAATCCATGACCCGTTAGTTTTTTAACTATGTCCTAGCACCCCACAAGTTCAAACTTATCAATAAAACATAAACCATTTCATAAAAAACATGAGAACATCATTTAAGAAAATAATCCTTCAAAACCCTCAAACCATATTCCAAAACCATCACCAAGCCATATGTTTTAACAAAATAAGATTTGGGGAAGAGTGATATTCCAGAGATATACATGAATTTGAAAGCAATTTGGAGCTTTGAACCTAGAAGATAAAGGTACAATGAAACCCTTAAGCTTTTCCTGAGTTTTGAGTTTGAGAGTGAAAAAGAGCAACTGATCATTAAGAAACTAATGAGAATAAACTTTTTTTATGTTTAAGGTTCGTACATGGGTAAAAGAACCCAAAATCCCCTCATCCCAAGTGAATGAAACAATAAATAAACCATTTTTAAATGTCAGTATAGCATATCCTTATTGCGGAGGCTAACCACCATGCCACACTACTTATCGCGGAGATTATCCTCTGTCACACGGCATTATCATAGAGATACACTGCCTCTATGCCACATTGAAATCCCGAAGGCTAACCTATGTGGCACTCCAAAAACACGGAGGTTTACTACCTTGAAATTCCAAAATAGACCCAAATCCTTTTCAAAAATTCTGAAACTCTTACGAGATAGTTGATTAACATATCTAAACATAATTTAAGTAAAAAATTGATATTTCAAACTTCAGAAGGCCAAAAATAAAATTTCTGAAATTTTAAGGGTGGTACATATCCCCCTTAAGATCATTCATCCCTGAAAAATGAGTCAAGAAACTTTTAGCAAGGGAATAGCAGGAATATACCAGAATCAAATGACAAACTTGGGAAGTAACAAGAGGGAAATAAAACTCATACCTTAAGCACCTTCATCCGACACATGTAACAAGAATGGGTACTTAGCCTTCATATTCTCTTCAGCTTCCCGAGTGGATTCTTTGACCTTTTGGTTCCTCCAAAGGACATTTACCGAAGCCACATCCTTGGACCTCAACCTACAAACTGATCTATCAAAAATCTCAACCGGTACTTCCTCGTAAGATAAAGAGTCCAAGATACCAGTGCTCAATAGGCACAATCAATTAAGGATCACCTACACACTTCTTCAACATCTAAACATAGAACATCGGATGAATGGAACACAAACTTGAAGGCAACTCAAACTCATAAGAAATATTACCCACTCTTCTCAAAAATAGGTATGGGCCAATATAACGGGGATTGAGTTTCCCCTTCTTTCCAAAGCTCATCAATTATTTCATAGAAAATACTTTTAAGAACACCCAATCGCTAACCTCAAACTCTAATTCCCTACACCTCACATCCGTATAGACTTTTAGCGATATTAGGTGGTCTTAAGCCTATCCCTAATCACCTTCACTTTCTCCATGGACTGATGAGCAAAATTAAGGAAAAATAATATAATCTCCCCAACTTCAAACCACCTAATAGGAGAATAGCATTTATTACCATACAAAGCCTTGAATGAAGCCATCCAAATACTACATTCATATATATAATTACAAGTGGACTTAATAAGATTCAAATGATCAACCCAGCTACCACCAAAGTCAATCATGCAAGATCTTAGCATATCTTCAAAAGTTTGAATAGTCCTCTTCACTTGTCCAACTTAATGAGAGTGAAAAGTGGTGCTAAGGTTTACCTTAGTCCCCAAACTTTTCTAGAATACACTTTAAAAGTGAGAGGAGAATTGCATACCTCTGTCTGAAATAATAGAAACAGGCACACCATGCAACTTAATGATATTCTAAATAAATAACTACACAAAATCCTCTCCAGAGTAATTTATCCATACCGGAAAGAAGTGTGTGGACATATTCATCCTATCCATGATTACCCAAATAGAATCAAATTGACTACGAGACCGTGGGAGGCCGATAACAAAATCCATATTAATCACCTCTCATTTCCATATGGGAAACTCAATCTCTTGAGAAAAATCACTGGGCCTTAACTGCTTCATGATGAGTGGTGAGTTTACCACTCATTTACACTCCTTATTCGAGCATATTACATAATTTTGAATGAATAAATCAGACAAATCCATGAATAGAAGTACTAATATCAAATATTTATAGGCATAAAGTTTAGGAGACCAAAAAAGGCAGATTAGAGCTGAAAATGATAAAAAGGGAACAAAGAAAGTGCAGTTGAAGACCTGGACTATGTCAGCCTTGGTTACTACAGTCGCTGTCTCTTTTCATGGTCGTGGTTAGTAAAGATAGTAAGAGCAACGCGGTTGCAGCACATAATCACGATTTCATAGTCACAGTTATAGACAACCATGTACGACCACAGTAAGCGGGAATATGCCCAGGGACAAATCTGTAAAAGCACTCAGACACATCCTAAGCCATTTTTAAGTAAAAAAACCCTTCCTTTTTAGGATAGCCTAGATCATAAGATAACTTAGAATTCAAGACTTGAAACCCTAATCTTGGGAAAGTATGTAACTAAATTTAAAAGATAAATTTCTTAGATTTTTTTAAGAATGAATGTGTTGGATAATCCTTATGGAATATCTGTCTTTACTTTCTTCATGAGTAGCTAAATAATTTAGTCTTGGGATAATGTTGAGCTAAGGTATAATTGTGTGTGGTTATTTTTGTGTTTGCATGGATTTTAGTTGTTGAGTATGGATTCCACCATTGCTTGAGCTTATGGGTTGGAATTTGATGGGTGAAAGCCCCAAATCTCCAAATGGGTTTGGTGGGTGAAATCCCTAAACTCTAGAAACCCTTTGTTATCCTCTAAAGAGGGATGAAGGTGAATATCTGGTAACCCATAGCATCCTTGAAAGAGGGTTAGAGGGAGACAAAGTAATGGTATAAAACTGAGCCTATGGTTTACTACCTTTTTCAATCTTAGGAATAAGTGTATTAAGAGTGTAAATCATGTAAAGAGAATCATCCTAGAAATAGGGATGCTTGATTAAAGTCTTGGGTGATTATGAAAATGCGTACACTTGTTAGGTGCTCGAAAGAGCCAACGGATAAAATCATTGTGGTTTCGTTGAAAGATTGACCTCAATGAACTTTGACCTAGCCTATCCTTCAGTTAACAACTAAACTTCAAGACAAACCAATATCAACCCACATGTTTTACCTCTATGTAGACATAATCTAAAGATTTTCCTAAATTCTTGAGTTCTAAGTAGAAGTTTAATTTACCAAGTTCTTGTTAAATTTGGTTGTGAAGAATTCTCAAGTTAATCCCCCATTTTATTTCAAATGTCATTTTTATTAACATTTTGGGTAATCTATTACTAATTTGAGCACCCATAGGGTTTGAAATCTATAGTTCACTTTTTGAGATTTGACCCTAATTTAATTTGGGTTACTTGGCAATGACCACCTCAGCCCTAATTATGGGAGTAAGTTGAACGTTATCAAAAGGGTGCAGTTTCTATGGAGTGAAACATAAATTTCTCTTGTGTGGTGTTATTTTTTTACTTGTGAATATCCGTGGTGTCGTACTTCAGTTTCTTTGATGTTTTTAGATCTTTTATAGGTAATCTTAGAATAACCAAAACTATGAGCGAAGGCACCAATCCTGTGGAGTCTCTTGATGAACCCACCCATAGATAAAGACACTTGAATAGTAGG
This sequence comes from Capsicum annuum, assembly GCF_002878395.1. NCBI lineage: Eukaryota > Viridiplantae > Streptophyta > Magnoliopsida > Solanales > Solanaceae > Capsicum > Capsicum annuum. The sequence goes on from NC_061116.1 coordinate 43,479,016, forward strand.
AGTCATACGAGTGAAAACCATATCCCACCTCACCATAGGAGTAGGACATTTTATGTGACTAGTGTCATGCTTCATGTGTTGCAAGTAAATGGGATATATGGAGGCCAAGCCCATGAGGATCCATATGTTTACTTGTTGAATTTCTTAGAAGTTTGTACTCCTTTCAACATCTCTCGTATGACTCAAGAGTACTTTTGGCTTTGGCTCTTTCCATTCTCACTAATGGGTGAAGTATTTTTATGGTTCGACACGCTCCCTACAGCTTCACTCACTTTATAGAAGGAGCTTACAAAGGATTTTTTAGATCAATACTCCTCTCTATCTAAGGTGTTTCACCCAAAAGATAAAATCATGAACTTTTGACAAAGGGACGGAGAGCCACTTCATGAAGCTTTGGGAGAGATTTCATAGGAAGTTAGCCAAATGCCCAAACTATGAGATTCTGGGGAAGACACTTCTCCGAATATTTTATCGGGTACTAGATCATTTGTACCAAATAGTGGTAAATGATGTGGCAGAAGGTTATTTCTTAAACTTGAACTTCCATACAGCAACAAAATTGTTGAGGGAGGTAACTAAACATAATCAGGAATGTCACACCTGAGACATCAACATTTCAACTATCCCTCCACCCAAGCCCATGGATTAGTAAAGAACAAAAAAAGTGGGAGGAGGATCAAGAGCAAACCATGGCAAAGATGTTAACCCAACTTGAGCTCCTAGCTAAGTATGTCATAGGTGCACCTATGAAAATGTAAAACCCCATGACACCAAGAATCCATTATAAAGATGACGAAGATAGGAGAATGGATGAAAAAATTTGGTACCTAGCTAACCACTCGAGGGGTTCTTATTCGGTCTATCGTAGGTACGGTGGGAATCAAGGTTTGATAAGTTATGGTGGTGGTCGAGTTTGGAGATATAGGGAACATGAGCATTGCTATTTTGTACCTCACCATGATCGAGATTCTAATAAAGAGTCAAGCTCTAATGATGCTGACAGAGGTAGAACAAAGGGTCTCCTTGCAAGAATTTTGAAAGAACGGACAAAAGTGTCCGTGAATTAAAAGAGGTCTTCATTTCACTCTCTAAAACTGTGGTCTCCTATTCAGTCTCTATTAAAGAATTGGAAAATCAAATGGAACTAGTCTTCGCACGTCTAGATACTAATCCCAAGGGGGACTCCACTAGTAGCACAATCGCCAACCTACAAAATGATGATCAAAATTTGATGATCCATGTGGAGAGCAAAAAGACAAAGAAAGAGCATATTATAGAGGACTTAGGAGGAAAGATGCCTAATGCTCAATCAAAAGAGAGGTTGTCCCAAAGTCTAATAGACAAAAAGAAGAAAAAGGTGTAAAGCATTGTTGGAAGGTTAATTGATGAAGGGGATTTTGATAAGTGGGGTCCTGTGGACCCTTCTTGACAATTAATGAATGCCAACATCATACCACGATGATAGCTAAGGTGTTGTATGGGAGGAAACTCATAAATGCCGTGAGGATTGCTCGTATCCTTTTTTGCATATTTTTATAGTATTAATGTTAGCTTTTGCATATGAATAACTCATGCATGTGTGACACTATGGATTGTTTGGCATAAGTGTAGAAAGGAAGAAGTGTGCATAATTTAGGATGAAAACCAATTAAAGGATTAATGCGCACCAATAAAGCAGAAAACCTAGATAAGAGGAAAATAGGAGAACAGGCATGCCCTCGGTTATTATGATTGTGGTCCCCATGCGTGGTCGCAGTTACCCTCCTGCCTGCAATCGTGGTTAGTTATCTGAAATCATGGACACAAAATCTAGTTGATTCACCTACTATCTCCCTAATTTCCTCACACTCTCACTTAAGTTCTTACATGAAGGAATGGTCTAATCTCAATACAAATGGTGATGATGCAAAATATGAAAAGGAGGTCTTTGATGGTATTTCAGGGAGTACCCTTATCTCTTTTTTAGATTTAATTATTGATGCAGTAGGGACACTGCTACCTTTTTATTTAGGGGTGTTTTGTCTCCTTATTCATTTTATTTAGGCTTGTATTAGTGACAGTGCTGCACACTTTTCTGTTGTTTTGGAAAATTCTTAGCATGATATTTATTTGGGTTATAATATTCAGGCACTCTGGTGGTGCTCACATTTTCATGGATTAACTATCTTGTTCATAGTTTGCTATTTTAGTCTAAATTTTAGTAGACGAGCTTTGCCTTCGTGATTGGGTTTATAAAGTCTGAGTACCCATAGCATCAAGGTTATAAAATGCAAGGAAAATTTGAGTACCTATAGCATTGATAATTTGGGGTTGCATTATGATCCATTGGTGAAGTCTAAGTAACCATGTGGTGGGTTGCCCACACTTTGAACTTCAATATGAGACGATAGCTTGTATGGTTGCCATGATTAGTAAATTATATGTGGTATGGATACAAAAGCAAACAACCCCCTCCGTCTGAAATTTTTTAAAAATTCAAAGGCATGGACGTGAGCAACTTTGTGATAAAAAATTTCTCTCTTCCTATGACTTCAAAAGTTGACTTTAGAAAAATAGTGAATACTCCATCTTTGTCTCAAACGGGTAGAACAATTGCATCCTCTTGACAACATTTGCATGCCATGTGTGTCAGGTTAATTATCTCCATCTCATGTGTACTTGTACTATCTAGAACTTTCCCGTTTAGTCTTTCAAAGCTATTTTTTCACCGTACTTGGTTGATAAAATTATCATAGGCCATCTTGTGATTTTGGAAGTCCACTTTAGCCTAAAGAGCCTATCAATACATAAGAAGTACCCCTAGTCACCCTCTTCTAGCCTTTGGACTTTGCTTTGGCAAACACATTACAATCCATAGCCCTTCTATTCATCCGCTCTTGAACCCTATCCTTCTTGAACCTGAGAATACAAATTAAGGCTAAAAGCCTATGTTGGGGTTGGTAGAAAGAGAAAGAAGTATAGGTGAGCCACGAAGCCTTAAGAAGGTCCCTACGATCTTTAGAAAGTGAAGCCTTTTAGATTTGAATAAAGAAACATCCCATAAAGGAAAGAAAGGCTTTTAATGTGTGCAAAAATTTATAATAGAAGAGAAAAAAAAAGAAAGTGGGAAAACCAACAAAAACGAAGGTAGGAAAAATAGTAAAGCAAAAAGAAGTGGCCCAATAAGTGATGCATAGAATGAGTTTGATGTAGAAGTTCAAGGAGGTATAGCATTGTTTTCCTAAATGATATTCCTCCCCAACCCTAAACCTACATTACAAGCTTAAAAATCCCTTTGTGATTCCCAAACCAAGTTTGGTCATTGTAGTGGTGATTGAAAATAGGGGAAAGCCTATGGCATGGTACTTGTTAACATGGAAAATTTCTTGAGAGAGTTAGTGGTTGAACTTAAAATTCCTTCTTGCATGATTGGTATCTAGGTATGTGAATTTCTCCTTTCTTATGAGGAGGCAAAAGAATTAGTTGAGGTGGGTGATTTTTTCATATTCCACACAATGAGACAAATAGAAGTATAGAATGATTGTAGTCAACATGTGAGTCATTTTTAGAGTGATTAGTAATTGTTACATAGTTTCTCCCCGAAGTCTATTCCATCCTTCTCTATTCTATTTTATGATGAGTGGGGTAGTTAAAAGCCAATTTTCCCATGTGTGAAAATCCTTTGGTGGTCACAATTTAGTTTGAGTCTTCATGATCATTGAGTGATAGAAAGAGGGCATACATATGAAATTGTCTCATAGTAAGTGGTAGTGCTTCTTAAGCACAAGCAAGGTCTTAAGTTGGCGGTGTTGATTAGTAATGAGTTTACCACTCATTCGCATTCATTATTCGAGCACATTACTTTGTTTTTAAAGATAAATGAGACACAATCCATGAATAGATGAACTAATATCCACTCTTTTCAGGCATAAAGTTGAGGAGACCAAAAGATCTGGATTGGAGATGAAAATGATAAAAGGGAGCAAAGAATAGTGTAGCTGAAGACCTGGACTATGTCATCCTTGGTTACTGTGACCACGGTCCTCTATCTATGGTCACATCCAGTCAAGACAGTCAGAGAAATACGGTCGTGGCACACAACCATGGTCATATAGTCACGGTTGTGGATAGCCATGTGCGATCACGGTCAAGCAGGAATATGTCGAGGGGTAGATCTATAAAAGCACTCAAATGTATCCCAAGCCATTTTTAAGCAAAAAACCCTTCCTCTTTAGGATAGCTTAGCTCAGAATATATCTTAGAATTTAAGATTTGAAACCTTAATCTTAGGCAAGTGTGTAATTAACTTTGAAGGCTAAATTTCTTAGACTTTTTGTGAAGAATGAATGCGTTGGATAATCCTTATGGTATATCTCTCTTTGCTTTCTTCATGAGTAGCTAAATAATTTAGTCTTGGGATTATGTTGAACTAGGGTGTAATTGTGTGTGGGTATTATTTTTTTGCATGGATTTTAGTTGTTGAGTATGGATTCCACTATTACTTGAGCTTAAGTTTGATTTTGATGGGTGAAAGCCCCAAAAATCGAAATGGGTTTGGTGGGTGAAAGTTCCAAACTCTAGAAACCCTTTGTCATCCTCGAAAGAGGAATGAAGGTGAATATTTTGTAACCCATAACATCCTCGAAAGAGGGTTATAAGGAGATGAAGAAATGGTGGACAATTGAGCCTATGGTTTACTACCTTTTGCAATCTTAGGAATAAGTGTATTAGGAGTGTAAATCATGTAAAGAGCATTATCCTAGAAATAGGGATGCTTGTTTAAGGTCTTGTGTGATTATGAAAATACGTACACTTGTTAGGTACTCGAAAGAGCCAACGGGTGAAATTGTTGTGGTTTTGTTGAAAGATTGACCTCAATGAACTTTGACCTAGCCTATTATTTAGTTAACAACTAAACTACATGACAAACCAACATCAACCCATAAGCATTACCTCTATGTAGACATAATCCTATGATTTTCCTAAATTCTTGAGTTCTAAGTAGAAATTTAATTTACCAAGTTCTTGTTAAAGTTGGTTGTGAAGAATTCTCAAGCTAATCCCCCATTTTATTTAAAATGTCATTTTTATTAATGTTTCGGGTAATCTCTTAGTAATTTGAGCACCCATAGGTTTTGAAGTCTATGGTTCACTCCTCGAGATTCGACCCTAATTCAATTTTGGTTACTTGACAATGACCGTCTCACCCCTAACTATGGGAGTGAGTTAAGCATTATCACTCCACTTTCACTTGCTGACAAACCATATACTTAGCCATAAAATTGGCCACATCCCTCTTCATGTTATTCCACTAATAAATCTCTTTCAAGTCATGATACATTTTTATCGAACTAGGATGAACTATATACCTCGACTCATGAGCCACTATCAGAATCCTTTCCTGAAGACCATCACATCAGGAACACACTATCTTCCTTGGTACCTCAAAATACCACCACTACCAATCTCAAAAGCCATGAATTTCTGTTGTCCCACATCATCTTTAATCTGGATCAAGAAAGGATCAAAAACCTACTTCTTCATCACCTCAACACCAAGAGATGACTTTACCACCTATTCTACAATCACACCTCCATCCTTAGAGTCCAAAAAACGAACTCCCAAATTAGCCAAAAAGTAAATATCTTTTACCAAATATCGTTACTCCTCATCAAAATAAGATAAGCTCCCCATGGACAACCTGCTAAGAGCATTAGCCTTCATATTAGCTTTACCTGGGTGATAGTGGAGACTTGTATCATAATCCTTGAGAAACTCAAGTCATCTTATTTGCCTGATATTCAACTCTTTATGGGTGAACATGTACTGCAAGCTCTTATGGTCTGAATGTATGTTAACATGAACCCTATACAAGTAATAGCGCCAAATCTTCAAAGAAAAAACCAGAGCCAACAACTCCAAATCATGAGTTGGGTAATTCTTCTCATGCACCTTAAGCTACCTAGAAATATATGCCACAACCTTACCATGTTGCATTAATACACAATCCAATCCCAAATGGGATGCATCATAATAAACAATGAAACCATCGGCACCTTCGAGTAGGGTCAAAATCTAAGTAGAAGTCAACTAATCCTTCAACTTCTTAAAACTACCCTCACAAGCATTTGACCATAAGAACTTTATCTTTTTCTGAGTCAACTTAGTTAACGATGTAGTAACAGAAGTGAAACTCTCTACAAACCTTCTATAATACCCAGCTAAACCCAATAAGCTCCAAATATCAATTGGATCCGTGGGCCTAGGCCACTTTTCAACTACCTCAACCTTCTTTGAATCCACTATGATCCCCTCATTAGAAACAACATGACCAAAGAAGGTTAAAGCATTTACCCAAACGAAACCCTTCAAAAACTTAGTGTACAAAGGGTACAACATTCACCCAAGACTTACCCTTCAAAAACCTAGCATACAAATAATGATCCTTAAGAGACTGCAATACTACATAGAAGTGATTGGCGTGATCCTCCTCACTCTTAGAATATACCAAGATGTCATCAATAAACATAATGAAGAATAAGTCCAGAAACAGACGGAATACTCAGTTCATAAGATCCATAAATACCGTCGAGGCATTGGTCAATACAAAAGACATGACCAAGAACTCATAGTGGTCATACCGAGTTTGAAAAGTATTCATAGGGATATCCACCTCCCTAATCTTCAACTAATGATAACCCGCTCGAAGATCAATCTTAAAAAAGTACTTAGCACCCTTAAGCTGGTAAAAGAGATCATCTATCCTAAGAAGAGGATATTTATTCTTCATAGTTACCTTATTCAACTACCGATAGTCTGTACATATCTGAAAAGATTCATCTTTTTTACGCACAAAAAGAATAGGAGAACCCCATGGAGAAATACTACAGAGAATAAAACCCATATATAAAATATCTTTCAATTACTCCTTAAGCTCTATTTACTCAGCTGAAGCCATTCTATAGGGAGGGATAGAGATAGAATAGGTATCCAGGAGGAAATTAATCCCAAAGTCGATTTCCCAGTCAAGAGAAATACCAGGAAGATCATTAGGAAACACATCAGGAAATTCATTGACTATAGGGATAGATTGCAAAGAAGGGCCCTCAGAATTTGAGTCCTTAGCTCGAATTAGATGATATAGATACCTATTAGAAATCAATTTCTGAGCTCTAAGATAAGAAATGAACCTAAATTATTCATTTAACTATGGACCACAAGCACATTCTACTTTACAAATCTACTACTACACTTTAAAATTTACTACATATCTTCTCACCTACTAAACTAACTTACAACTACTAGATAAAAATC
>NC_061116.1:43489308-43546284 GCF_002878395.1 Capsicum annuum
GGACCCTTAGTGTACTAAAACCATAATAAGGATAGTAAATCTTAATCGTATAACCTAACCAATTATGGTCTATAGAACATTCTACTCCCTCACAACACATCAACTTACACATGCATATATCCAAGAACCTTCAAAATTCTATAAACACCACCAAGTTCCCTTCTTTTATGATCTCCCCAAGTGAATGCTAAATTCATAAATTATTAGCTGACCACTCCTTCCATTCACAACCTATGGTTTATTTTACTACTATGACAAGTATTCAACATAACATCTTTCCCTATTTTAAATAAATTCTAAATCATCATCACTAATCACTTCCTCTGCTAACTACCATAAAATCCATAAATCTTTCTACAATAACAAATAGTCACCATACTAACATACTACAGACCAATCACCATAATAGCATATCACCCCCTTTTCACTGAAGAGATACCTTCACTTTGACTTTTGAATATAAGACTTCATATCATTAACCTCAGGATCATCTTACAACTCATAGGTTATAAATCCCTAATTTATGCTATCTTTTTGGATTGAAATAATATCCTAACATTTGGATACATATATTTTCCCTTAAAAGAGAGGCCTGCAATAAAGTTTTTGAAAGCGACAAATTACATATCTTACCATGAATTAAAAAGCACGATTTTTGAAGTTAGAGGCATACACTAGAAAAATCAATACATCTTGACACACTAATAAAGTTCTATCAAGTCCTTGTGCCATTTTATAACTTTTAATGACTCGATCGAAAAGGATAACATAGTTAGTGTAATGCCCCAATTTTCTATAACCAGAATGTCACACGGTGCTCATGACCCCGAAGGACCACAATCTAACCCTCTTCTAATATATGTACTTGAGCACTGCATAATATAGGTAATAAATGTAGAAAATTGGTAAAAACTTTCCATAAGGTTCAAAACATCTAAAATAATCAATACTAATTCATCTGTCTAAAAATCCTATAAACTTATCTGAATAGTGGAGTTGATGGGACATGTCCCTAACTAACTCTGTCTACTGAAAATAAACTGAGTCTAATGCCATAGTAAAATAAGGATCATCCTTGAGTAAATAGGACTCACTGCTACATCTTCTGTTGCTGACTAAGTCTGGACTGCTAAGGGTGCCCTAGATCTCGCACTTCTGAACCTATGGTATAAGACAACATAGATTAAGAGAAAAGTATGCGCCAGTACTTTGAATGTACTGGTATTCTAGATAAGGTAAAGATAAATGCAAGGGATTAAGCATGAAAATTACTTAGCTGAATAACATGTGAATATTGAATGAGGACATATGCATGAATACACAAATAATAACTAAAATCATCCTGACTCTGAATACTGAGACTCGGGTATTGCTTTACTGACATCTGAATTTACTACTAATACTATGATATTGAATAATAGAATTTTATAATATTGATAGCTGAGTACTGAAGTTGAGATCAGTCCTATTTAGAGAGTGATCTCTAAAACTGATGATATTGAAGCTTATTAATTAATTCTACTCATATCAATAACTGAGTTCTGAGCTTGCTACCATCGACTGACTAAATCTGAGATCAAACCTCTAATGGATGGTCCCTGAATTGACTACCAATGATAAGGAATGATTATGTCTGAGATCAGACCTATCTACCAGAAGATCTCTAAATTTGATAATGAGAATAATTAATTGAGTCTGAGATCAGGCCTATCTAACGAAAGATCTTTGGATCTATTAGTACATATACTAATTAAATGCATATGAGACCAGGACTATCTAGTAGGTGTTCCATGAATATATGGAACTATCTAAGTTCCTTACTGAGATGGGTGACTGAATCTGACAGTTTTGATTTCTGAGTTCTACTCTGAAGACTGATACTGACACTGCAACTATGGGAGTTCTTACTTAACTAACATGCCCTAAATTTGAACTAGTGGAATCCAAAATATAACCCCAGCCGGAAGGGTATCAATACTATGCCACTGGTAAAGACCTTTACTATGGTCAAGCCTCTCTAATGGGTGACCCTAAATAGGAAGTCAAGCCTAAGGAAGTATGGTAGTCAACCCTTAATCTAATGGGTGACTCTTGGTCCTGCACTGGCTATGCAGTTTTAGAGTTTAGGGACTGCAACTAACGACTCTGCCTCTCCAATAGGAAGCCGTCATCCCTACACTTACTCGGTGCTAGTTCCTACTCCCAACTGAAGGACTCTGAACTGCTACTGAGAGTATTAAATTTAGTAAATAACTGAGTTTTACTGATTGCAGCTTGATTGAGAGTATCTTAAAACTGATGCTGGCTATAGACTTGCAACTCATTTGTCAGGTATAAATACCCCCAGGACTCGATAACATAAATATCATAAACAGGATAACTCATACATGACATGACAATAGGCTATCATCCACAACATAATCAATGCGATATCTCGCTAATCACTTGAATACCATGAATATGTAATGGTGTAGGAAGTGCATACTAATATCTCAAAGTTCACTCAATAAGGAATACACGTGAATGGGAATGCATACAACATATCATAAATCATTCAATAAGGCTTTTCAACAAACACTTGGCTTACATGAACTTATACATAATAAGGGATTTTTTTTTCTAACCATGCTATATTGGCTCTATTTCCTTGACATAACCATTTTGTCAAACATGTGGGGAGCATGCTTTGGTTATACAACAAATACCATGAGTACACCAACCAACTTGCAAAATTTAAGGATTTAACATGGACATGATGCAATTCAATCCATATCAATATCAAGACTTGCAACTTGTATTCAAAAGCATGAATTAAAAATCAACAATAACATGAATAGGAACTTTGATTCACATAAATCATGAAAATCTCACAAAATTATAATCTTCGAATTTAGAAAGAGATTCTTTAACTTCTTGGGTGGAAGGGACACAAGAATAAACATCTAACACACATCAAAAGCTTGAATCTTGAAAGATAACTAACATTTCTTGAACGTTCTTGAATTGGGAAATACAGATCTTGATGTTTTCTTGATGGTTCTTGAACTTGAAGAACTTGAATTTCTTAATTTCTTGAAGAAGGGTTTGAATCTTATTCTTGGGTTTTGAGCTTGAAAGAACCTAATATTGATGTTATGGATGAATGAGAAGTTATGTTCTTTAATTTGATGTGATTGGGTGTTAAATAGGGTGAAAAAAGACCCAAAACTCCCTTTAAAATGTGTTTAAGCTCTGTTACAGACAAAACTGACGGTTTGAGTGATAGACCATCACTCTGGTGACTGACCGTCACTCTAACCATCATTTTTAGGCTATAAAACGGTCTTAATACTTCAGTTGTGATGGACAAAGCAACATTCCATTGCTGACTTGATGGTCCGTCAGCTTGCCCGTCGCTCCTGGGCAGCTCGGACAGGTCTCAGCAAAATGGCCATAACTTTTTACTCCGATACCATATTTTGGAAAAATTGATATCGTTGGAAAACTAATTTAATTATCTATCTATTGGTGGGTCATGATTTTAAAAATTCATAGTATAACAAAAGATATGATCATTTTAATTTAACTATACCAAAATCCTTCTCAAGAATTCAATCAATAAGGGATGTTTCGATTCATCTAATAGATAAGACGTATTTACGGCATTAATATACATCAAAATTGATTATAAAACTAAAAAATCATTAATATATATTTCTCATGAGCTAGAAGCATGGTTCTACTATCGGTTGGGATTCTCAAGGTATTATAATATCTCCCCCTTTGGAACATTCGTCCTCGAATAAGGTTGGTTAGGCTAAGAATACTAGTAGGCTGAACTTACTTACTAGACATGAGCATCTGAAACATGAATATACGACTCGAACTACTGATATTCTAAGATTTCATACACTGGATATGCATAACTGATGCATGGGATACATGACAAAGTTGAGTTCTTACACTGAGCATGCATATCTGCTGTATGAATAACTGACTCATGAATGCACGATTGAAATTACTGATAAACTGAACTTCTTCTATTGAACATGCTAATCTAATGCATGAATACTTGACCGAACTAACTCTTGAAAGCATGACTGACTATGCAATGATATATGATGCAAAGCTTGTAATGAGGATCTGAGCATGAAACTGAATGGGTTTAAGGAATGTAAAACATCGGGGATTTATAGGGTATCTCCCCCTTAGGACACTATGCCCCTCTAAGAATTCTTACTTTACTGATATACTGGGGCGATGTACAGGGCATCTATGGACTGGATCATAATTGAACCTCGGAGAGCTGACACTAATGCATGACTTATGAACTAAACTTTTCTTGAAACTACTAGGACTTTCTTCCTTGGAATAGTTATCTTCCTGAGATTTCTGATAGCATGACTAGATGGAAAGATGAGAAAATAAACTACACGGATCTGACTGTCTGACTGCTAAACAGACTTGCTGGCTCTACTAACTAACTAATTCTGAAAACATAAGCTCAAAATATGATCAAAGGATTTAAGGATTCATAGCATAAAGATGAATGAATCGTAACGTACCCAAATCTATATCAAGGAACCTTTCCTGGTCATGGTGAGTCTAAAGTAGATAGAGTCTGTTCTGACGCTAACCACTATAGGCATCAGAAGTAACGCCCTGCTGATGCAATTCTCTACACCTCTGAGCTAGAACTCTCACTTACCATATCCAAAACATACCTGACTATTATCTCTGCGCACACCTAGGTGATTCTCTACATATTCTCTACAAAGCGGATAGGTACGAATACTACTTGCACTACCCTGGGTTTTGGAGCCTGGCACCCCATCTTGACTGACATCCCCAAACTTTGGTGTGGGTACACCAGTTGAGGATGGTGCTGGGACTAAAAATTTTTGGCTATGCTGAGAACGACTACCACCCTATGACCCGACCTGAGAAAAGCAGTAACTACTTGCTCTAGATCTCTTATTAGATCTCTCTATCTGCCTAGATTTATCTTCCTCTATCTACTAAGCATATATCATTAACCTAGCAAGATCCATGTCTTTGATGAGCATAGCAGTTCTACACTCTTTCAATACCAACATGGATACACCAGTCACAAACTTACTCATGCTAGCTCTAGGGTCAGGTATCATGTTAGGAGCTTACTTAGCTAACTGGTTGAACTTAAGACAATACTCCTTCACTGTTATGGAGCCTTGTCTTAGGTTCATAAACTCTTCTACCTTGGATTCTCTCATCTCTAGCGAGAAAAACTTATTTAGAAATGTATCCTTAAAATCCTGCCAAGTCATGGGAGCTACATCCTCCCCTCTACTCTTCTTCCACATCACTACCCAATCATGAGCAACATTTTTTAGCCTATAAGATGCTTACTCAACACTCTTCTCCTCAAAAATATGTATAATTTGGGTGATCTTTTTTATCTCCTCAAGATAAAGTTGTGGGTCCTCACCTGCTACTGACCCAAAGAATTTTGGTGGGTTCATTCTCATGAAATTTCTAATCCTAGCTACGGCTGAATCCTCATCTTGCTGAGGTGGGGCAGCAGCTTGACGATTTCCCTGAACATTAGTCAGCACAGCTTGGGCTAGCACCTAAAAAGGATTCCCAGAACTCTGCATATAACACATTCTCAGTCGGAGGATCTACGGGCTGAGGTGGTTGGTTATCAACCCTATGCGCATTATCTCTGTGAAGAGGCATATTCTGTAAATGAAAGGAGAAAATTGATTAGACTGAGAGTTCAACTCGAGCTCTTTCTCACTCGCACAATGTGAATACTTGAAGAAGGGAAATTGTTCCTAAAATATCTTATAACCTCTTGTACATAACTATGGCGCGCAACACACCCTTGCACAACACTCAACTAGATGCGGTTTTTCAAACTTCCTAGGATACTATTGAACCTTAGGCTATGATACCAAGTTTGTAACACCTCAATATTATATAACTGGAATACCACATGGTGCTCATGACCCTAAAGGACCACAAGCTAACCCTCTTCTGATATTTGTACCTGAGCACTGCATAATATAGGTAATAAATGCAAAAAACTAGCGAAAACTTACCATAAAGTTCAAAACATCTAAAATAATCAATACTGAAAATGAATACTAATACATCTATCTGAAAAGACTCTAAACTTATCTTATTTTTGGAGTTGATGGGACATATCCCCAACTAACTCCATTTACTAAAAATAAACTGAGTCAATGCCATAATAAAATAAGGATCATCCTCAAATAAAGAGGACTCACTGATACATCTACTGTTTGTGACTAAGTCTGGAGTAGTTAGGGTGCCCTAGATCTCACAGTTTTGAACCTATGGTATAAGACACCATAGCATAAGAGAAAAGTATGCGTCAGTACTTTAAATGTACTGGTATGCTAGATGAGGTAAGGCTAAATGCAATGGTTTATGGATGAATATTACTTAACTAAATAACTTGTGAATACTAAATGAGGACATATGCATGAATACACAAATCATAATTGAATCATCGTGACTCTGAATACTAAGACTCGAATACTGCTTTACTGACATTTGAACTCACTACTAATACTACGATATTGAATAACTGAATCTTCTGATATTGATATCTTAGTACTAAAGTTAAGATCAGTCCTATCTAGCGAGTGATCTCTAAAATTGATGAAATTGAAGCTAATTAACTAAATCGGAGATCAAACCTCTAACGGATGGTCCCTGAATCTACTACTAATGATAAGGAATGATAATGTCTGAGATCAGACCTATCCAGTGAAAGATCTCTGAATCTGATAATGAGAATAATTAACTGATCTAGTACTGATACTAATTAACTTTATATGAGACCAGGCTTATCTAGTGGGTGGTCCATGAATATATGGAACTATCTAAGTTCCTTACTGAGATGGGTGACTATATCTGACAGTCTTGATTCTGAGTTCTACTCTGAAGACTGATACTAAAACTACAATTATGGGAGTTCTCACTTAACCAACATGACCCAAATCTGAACTAGTGGGGTCCAACCTGTAACCCCAGCTAGAAGGGTGTCAATACCGTGCCACGAGTAAAGACCTCTATTATGGTCAAGCCTCTCTAATGGGTGACCCTGAACAGGAAGTCAAGCCTAAGGTAGTATGATAGTCAAGCCTTAATCTAACGTGTGACTCATGGTCCTGCGCTGGCTATGTAGTTTTGGAGTTCAGGGACTGTTACTAACAACTCTGCCTCTCTAACAAGAAGCTATCAGTCCTGCACTCGCTCGGTGCTAGTTCCTACTCCCAATTGAAGGACTCTGAACTGATTCTTAACAGAACTGGGACTGAGCTAAATATGTTACTGAACATACTGATTCACTTAGTTAAGCTGAGTTCACTTGGTTCCTAATATTGATGAAATACTATTGGATCTCATTATCTGACTAAATGCTACTAATTTTTGACTACTTGAATACTATTGAGATCTGACATAAGTACCGAACTAAAGCTGGAATGCTAATGATACTTAGATTACTGAGATTTCTTAAGTTCTATAACTGTCTGAGAGTACTAAATGCTGTAACTGACTGAGTTCTACTGATTAGGGATTGATTGAGAGTATGTTGAAACTGATGCTAGCTTTAGACTTACAGCTAATTTGTTGGGTAAAAATACCTTCAGGACTCGATAATATAAACATAATAAATAGGACAACTCGTATATGATATGAAAATAGGCTATCATCTACCACATAATTAATGTGGCATCTCGCTAATCACTTGAATATCATGAACATGTAATGGTATAGGAAGTGCATACCAAAATCTCAAAGTTCACTCAATAAGGAATACACGTGAATTGGAATGCATACAACATATCATGAATCATTCAATAAGGCTTTTCAACAAACACTTGGCTTACATGAACTTATACATAATTGGGGATTGCTTGCTAACCATGCTGTATTGACTCAATTTCCTTCACGTAATCATTTTGTCAAACATATGGGGAGCATGCTTTGGTTATACAACAAATACCATGATTACACCAACCAACTTGCAAAATTTAGGGATTTAATATGGATATGATGCAATTCAATCCATATCAAGTTCAATACTTGCAACTTGTATTCAAAAGTATGAATTAAAACTCAACAATAAGATGAACAGGAACTTCGATTCTCATAAATCATGAAAATCTCATAAAATTATAATCTTTAAATTTATAAAGGGATTCATGAACTTCTTGGGTTGAAAGGAAGGAACAATCAACATCAAACATACCTTAAAATCTTGAATCTTAAAAAATAACTAATATTTCTTAAACGTTCTTGGATTGGGAAACACGGATCTTGATGTTTTCTTGATGGTTCTTGAACTTGAAGAACTTGAATTTCTTAATTTCTTGAAGAAGGGTTTAAATCTTGTTCTTGGGTTATGATCTTGAAGAAAACCGTTATTTTGATGTTAGGGATGAATGAGAAGTTATGTGCTTTAATTTGATGTGATTGGGTGTTAAATAGGGTGGGAAAAGACCCAAAAATCCCTTTAAAATGGTGTTTCAGTTCTATTTTGGACAAAATTGATGGTCTTAGTGATGGACCGTCACTCTGGTGACTGACTGTCACTCCAACAGTCATTTTTGGGCCCAATAAAAGCCTTACTGTTTTAGGTGAGATGGCTAAAGAGATGGTCTATCACTAAATTGATAGTCCATCAGCTTGCCCGTTGCTCTTGGGCAGCTCGTACAGGTCTCAGTAAAATGGCCATAACGTTTTACTCTGATGTTGGATTTTTATGAAATTGGTATTTTTGGAAATATAATTCAATTATATATTTGTTGGTGGGTCATGATCTCAAAAATTCGTAGTATAACAAAAGAAATGTTGATTTGAAGTGGACTGTACCAAAATCTTTTTCAAGAATTCAATCGGTAAGGGATGTTTTGATTCGTATAATATCTAGGACGTATTTAAGGCATTAATATACATCAAACTTGATCATAAAACTACCAAATCACTAATATTTATTTCTCATGATCTTGAAGCATGGTTCAACTATCGATTGGGATTCTCAGGGTATTACAATATCTCCCCCTTAGAAATAGTTGTCCTGAAATGAGGTTGGTTAGGTTGAGAAAACTAGTAGGGTGAACTTACTTAATGGACATGAGCATCTGAAACATGACTATACGACTGGAGCTACTGATATTTTAAGATTTCATACGCTGGATATGCATATCTAATGCATGGGATACATGACTAAGTTGAGTTCTTTCACTGAGAATGCATACCTAATACATGAATAACTAACTCATGAATGCATGATTGAAATTGTTGATAAACTGATCTTCTTCTATTGAACATGCATATCTAATGCTAGAACACTTGACCGAACTGACTCTTGAAAGTATGATTAACTATCCAATGATATCTTATGTAAGGCTTGTAATGAGGATCTGAGCATAAAACTGAATGGGTTTAAGAAATGGAAAACATCGGGGAGTTATAGGGTATCTGCTCCTTAGGGCACTACGCCCCTCTAAGAATGCTTACTTTACTGATACACTGGGGCAATGCACAGGGTATCTATGGAATGGATCATAACTAAACCTTAGAGAGCTTAAACTAATACATAACTCATGAAATGAACTTATCTTGCAACTACTAGGACTATCTTCCTTGGAACAGTTATCTTCCTAAGAATTTTTATAGCATGACTAGGTGGAAAAATGAGAAAACAAACAACACGGATCTGACTGTCTGACTGTTAAACTGAATTGCTGGCTCTACTAACTAACTCATGCTGAAAAATTAAGCTCAAAATAGGAGCAAAGGATTTAAGGATGCATATCATAAAGATGAAGGACTCGTAACATACCCAAATCTATATCAGGGAAGCCTTCTTAATCATGGTAAGTCAAAAGCGCATAGATTCTGTTCTGACGCTGACCACTATTGGCATCAGGAGTGGCATCCTGCTGATGCAATTCACAATCCCTTTGGGCTAGCACTCTGCATTCTCGCATTCTGTGGCCTGGCTTACCACATCCAAAAAATATCTGACTGTTAGCTCTGCACATACCTAGGTGATTCTTGCCACATTCTCTACAAAATAGATAGGTACAAACATTGCTTGCACTACCCTGGGTTTTTTTGCCTGGTGCCCCATCCTAACTTACATCCCTAAACTTTAGTGTGGGCACACTAGCTGAGGATAGAGCTGGGACTGAAAATTTCTAGCTACACTGAGAATGACTACCACCCTGTGACCCGACCTGAGAAAATCAGTAACTACCTGCTCTGGATCTTTTATTAGATCTCTTTATATCCTTAGATTTATTTGTATCTATCTACTTAGCATGCATCATTAACCTAGCAACATCTGTGTCTCTAATGAGCATAGTGGTTTTACACTCCTTCAACACCAACCCGATTAGACCAGTCAAAAACTTACTCATGCTAGCTCTTGGGTCAGCTATCAAGTCAGGAGCATACTTAGCTAACTAGTTGAACCTAAGACAATACTCCTTCACTGTCATGGTGCCTTGTATTAGGTTCATAAACTCTTCTACCTTAGCATCTCTTATCTCTAGCGGGAAAAACTTATCTAGAATGGCATCCTAAAAATCCTGCCAAGTCATGGGAGATGCATCTTCCCCTCTACTTTTCTTCCACATCACTACCCAATAATGAGCAATATCCTTCAGCCTATAGGATGCTAACTCAATACTCTCCTCCTTAAAAACATGAATAATCTGGGTTATCTTTTTTACCTCTTCAATATAAAGTTGTGGGTCCTCACCTGCTACTAACCTAAAGAATTCGGGCAATTTTATTCTCATAAAAATTTTTATCCTGGCTGCGGCTGAATCCCTATCTTGTTGAGGTAGGGCTGCAGCTTGATGATTCCCCTGAACATTAGTTGTCATAGCTTGGACTAGAACTTGAAAAGCTGCCCGAAACTCTACATGTGACACATTCTTATTCAGAGGATCTACGGACTGAGGTGGCTGGTTATCAATCCTACGGGCATTATCTCTGCAAGGAGGCATATTCTATAAACAAAAGGAGAAAATTGATTAGACTGAGAGTTCAACTCTAGCTTATGCTCACTCACATGATGTGAATGCTAGAAGAAGAGAAGCCATTCCAAAAACATCTTATAGCCTCCTGTACATAAGTGTGGAGCACGACACACCAATACACATGGCTCTACTAGATGCGGTTTTTCAGACTTCCTAGGACACTATTGAATCTTAGGCTCTGATACCAAGTTTGTAATGCCCCAATTTTCTATAACCAAAATACGAAACGGTGCTCATAACCCTGAACGACCACAAGCTAACCCTCTTCTGATATATGTACCTAAGCAATGCATAATATAGGTAATAAATATGGAAAACTAGCGGAAACTTTCCAAAAGGTTCAAAAGATCTTTTATAATTAATACTGAAAACTAAATGCTAATACATCTACCTAAAGAGCCTTTAAACTTGTCTGAACTGTGGAGTTGATGGGACATATCCCCTACTAACTCTTTCTACTGAAAATAAATAGAGTCTAATGCCATAATAAAATAAAGATCATTCTCGAATAAAGAGGACTCACTGCTACATCTACTGTTGGTGACTGAGTCTGTACTGCTAAGAGTGCCCTAGATCTCGCACTTTTGAACCTATGGTATAAGACACCATAGCACAAGAGAAAAGTATGTGTCGGTACTTTGAATGTACTAGTATGCTAGATGAGGTAAGGCTAAATGCTAGGGCTTATGCATGAACATTACTTAACTGAGTAACATGTGAATATTAAATAAGGACATATAAATGAATGCACAAATCATAACTAAAATCATTATGACTCTGAATATGGAGAAATGAATACTGTTTTACTGACATCTGAACTCATTACTAATACTGCGATACTTAATAACTGAATCTTCTGATATTGACAACTGAGTACTTAAGTTTAGATCAATTCTATCTAGCGAGTGATCTCTAAAACTAATGATACTGAAGTTGATTAACTGAATCTACTCATATCAATAACTGAGTTTTGAGCTTGCTACTATCGACTGACTAAATCTGATATCAATGATAAAGAATGATTATGTCTGAGATCAAACCAATCTAGCAGAAGTTCTCTAAATCTGATAATAAGAATAATTAACTGAGTCTGAGATCAGGCCTATCTAATGAATGATCTCTGGATCTATTAATACTGATACTGATTAACTTTATATGAGACCAAGCCTATCTAGTGGGTGCTCCATGAATATATGGAACTATCTAAGTTCCTTACTGAGATGGGTGACTATATCTGACAGTCCTGATTTATGAGTTTTACTCTGAAGACTGATACTGAAACTGCAACTGTGGGAGTTCTCACTTAACCAACATGCCCCAAATTTGAACAGTGGGGTCCAACCAGTAACCCCAGCTGGAAGAGTGTAAATATCATGTCACGGGTAAAGACCTATACTATGGTTAAGCCTCTCTAACGGGTGACCCTGAATAGGAAGTTAAGCCTAAGGTAGTATGATAATCAAGCCTTAATCTAACGGGCGACTCCTGGTCCTGCGCTGGCTACGCAGTTCTGGAGTTCAAGGAATGCTACTAACAACTCTGCCTCTCTAATAGGAAGCCGTCATCCCTGCACTCGCTCGGTGCTAGTTCCTACTCCCAACTAAAGGACTCTGAACTGATTCTAAACTGAACTGGGACTAAGCTAAATTTATTACTGATCATACTAATTAACTAAGTTAAGCTAAGTTCACTTAGTTTTGAAGACTGACAGAACACTACTGGATCATGCTATCTGACCGAATGCTACTAACTTCTAAATACTTGAATACTGCTGAGATCTGAGCTGAATACCAAACTAAAGATGGAATTCTAATGATACTTAGATTACTGAGATTTCATAAGTTCTATAACTATCTGAGAGTACTCAATTCTGTAACTGATTGAGTTCTACTGGTTGTGGCTTAATTGAGAGTATCTTGAAACTGACGCTGGTTCTAGACTTACAGCTAATTTGTTGGGTATAAATACCCCTAGGACTCGATAACATAAATATCATAACTAGGACAACTCGTACATAACATGACAATAGGCTATCATCCACAACATAATTAGTGTGATATCTCACTAATCACTTGATTATCATGAACATGTAATGGTATAGGAAGTGCATATCAATATCTCAAAGTTCACTCAATAAGGAATACACGTGAATGGGAATGCATACAACATATCATAAATCATTCAATAAGGCTTTTCAACAAATACTTGGCTTACATGAACTTATACATAATTGGGGATTTCTTGCTAACCATGCTATATTGACTCTATTTCCTTCACTTAAGCATTTTCTCAAACGTGTGGGAAGCATGCTTTGGTTATACAACAAATACCATGATTACACTAACCAACTTGCAAAATTTTGAGATTTAACATGGACATGATACAATTCAACCCATATCAAGATCAAGACTTGCAAAATGTATTCAAAAGCATGAATTGATACTCAACAATAAGATGAACAGGAACTTCGATTCACATAAATCATGAAAATATCATAAAATTATAATCTTTAAATTTAGAAAGTGATTCTTAAAATTCTTGGGTGGAAGGGACCCAATAATCAACATCTAACATACCTCAAAATCTTGAATCTTAAAAGATAACTAACGTTTCTTGAATGTTCTTAGATTGGGAAACACAGATCTTGATGTTTTCTTGATGGTTCTTGAACTTGAATTTCTTAATTTCTTGAAGAAGGGTGTGAATATTGTTCATGGGTTTTGATCTTGAAAGAAATCCTAATTTTGATGTTATGGATGAATGAGAAGTTATGTGCTTTAATTTGATTTGATTGGGTGTTAAATAGGGTTGAAAAAGACCTAAAAATCCCTTTAAAACGGTGTTTCAGCGCTGTTTCAGATAAAACTGATGGTCTGAGTGATGGACCGTCACTCTGGTGACTGTCCGTCACTCCAACCGTCATTTTAGGGCCAGAAAATGCCCTTAGTCCTTCAGTTGCAATGGTCCGTCGGTGACTTGACGGTCCGTCAACTTGCCCGTCGCTCCTGGGCAGCTCGTACATGTCTTAGTAAAACGGCCATAACATTTTACTCCGACACCAAATTTTGGTGAAATTGATATCGTTGGAAAGATAATTTGATTAACTATCCGTTGGTGGGTCATGATCTCAAAAATTCATAGCATAACAAAAGATATGCTCATTTGAAGTTGACTATACCAAAATCCTTCTCAAGAATTCAATCGATAAGGAATGTTTTGATTCGTCTAATAGATAGGACATATTTAAAGCATTAATATACATCAAACTTGATCATAAAACTACCAAATAACTAATATTTATATCTCATGACCTTGAAGCATGGTTCTACTATCGGATGGGATTCTCGGGGTATTACAGTTAGGAAGCTAAGCCTTCACAATTATATCACCTCAATAATAAGACATAGCCCACAAATTAGAGCAAGTAAGAAATTTGGATAACTTTTATATGGACAACACAATTAACTGATCTAGTGTATGAAAGAATGAGAAATATTTCCTAAATGCC
This sequence comes from Capsicum annuum, assembly GCF_002878395.1. Classification (NCBI taxonomy): domain Eukaryota; kingdom Viridiplantae; phylum Streptophyta; class Magnoliopsida; order Solanales; family Solanaceae; genus Capsicum; species Capsicum annuum. The sequence continues at coordinate 43,503,865 of NC_061116.1, forward strand.
TCTTAGCCTGTCCCTTATAAGTGTCTCGTGTTACACATCTTTAAAAGATACTCTACTTGACACGACTTTGTGGAAACCCAATGACCATGAATCTAGGCTCTGATACCAAGCTTGTCATGACCCAAACCAGGCCCTGTCTATGACTGGTATCTCTAGTCTGCCTTGGATAGGAGACCGCCCTCTTTTCCTAGTCAAACAGAACATAATACAGCTAGCAACGGATGACTTCAAAACATATAACAAGATAGTATACACAATACTAAGAATGTGCTAAGAATTCATAATACCAAATCCCAATCCACAATAATCCCCAAAGCCTCTAAACAGGCCATAACCAATCTAAGTTAGGACATGCCCCCAAATATATCTAAAAGAAACCAATAGGAATAGCCTAAGACATAAATGAAATAAGACTACAAAAGTATAGCCCTTCAAGAGAATGGAAGCTCACCACTTCAAAGCTGACTGCTGACAACCTAGAAAATCTTATCATTGGCACAGGAAAAGTAAAAGTGTCTCTATTCCCTGCATCACATGGGGATACAGCATCCTGAGATAGTTAGCGGGGTGAATGTTATCATGTTACTCAGAGAAAGGATAAAATAATGTCAAGTCAAAGCCACGGTAAAATTCATGTGCATAAAGTGTACATACATATATATTTAACATGCTGAGCTAGGGATCAAGGTTTAGCATGAACTTTAAAACATTAACCTGGGTTGTGTAGCTTAACCATCATAATAGTACCCACAGGCTATATAGGCCTCAACTCTTACCCCTGATTGGGGCCCAATTCGTGTAGCCGCACGAAACTAAGAATAATCATAAATATACATGTATAAAAGACTCGAACCTCCTTATTATATATCAAGGGTGACTCAAATACCCAGTCATTTAGACCCCCATGCCGGCAAATGTTGTTTCCAATATTAGTCCTCTCGATACCTTCACTTTTATGGTGAACTACACAACCCCCTTTAAGCCCAATGAAAACATTTAGCACATAACCCATTCATTTAATCAAGGAATCATTCATTAAGGAAATATCAAGTGGTATCATTATACTGACTATAGCTTGCAAGCTAATGTCATCATGCCAAATCAAATAGTCAATAGGACTCTAACCCACTAACCAATATGACTCTGAATAATTTAGCCAACTAGGACTCTAACCCATCAGCTAATAAGACTTCAAAATATTTAGCTATTTGGGACTCGAACCCATTTCAAAATCAATCCATGCCCATAATAGCCTTTCAAGCCATTCATGTTTCATTTTCCTTTATATGTAATTTCCATAATTCAAGAGTAGTTTAATGTGCAAATACTCAAATTCAAAATCGATTTCACAAAATTGGTTGAGATTATACCAATTCCAGTTATCCAAAATTATCAATTTGGGAGATCCATGACCCCCTAGTTTATTCACCATGCCCAAGCACCCCATAAGCTCAAAACCATCAATAAAGCATGAACAATTTCATAAAAGCCATAGGAACATCATTTAACAAAAAAAAGTACTTCAAAACTCTTAACCCATATTCCAAAACCCACACTAAACTATATGAATAACAATTTAAAACACATGCTTTACCAAAATAAGATTTGGGGAAGAGTAACATGCCTGAGATATACATGAATTTGAAAGAAATTTAGAGCTTAGAAGCCAGAAGATGAAGGTATAATGAAACCTTTCAACTTTTCTTAGGTTTTGAGTTTGATAGTGAAAAAGAGTAATCGATCTAATAGAAACTGATGAGAATAAACTTCTTTTATTTTTAAGAATCATACAAAGATGAAAGGACCCAAAAACCCCTTATCCTAAGTGAATAAAACATAAAATGCACAATTTTAAAACGTGAGCATAGCACGGCCTTATTGCGAAGGCTAACCTCTATGACACTTGCTTATTATGGAGATAATACTCCGTGACATAGGGTTATCATCGAGGCACTCTGCCTCTGTGCCACATTGAATTATGGAGTTTAACCTCTATGGCACTCCAAAAATGTAGAGGCTTACTTCCTCGGAATTTCAAAATAGCCCTGAACTCCTTCCAAAAATTCCAAAACTCTTCTGAGACACCCTATTAACATATCTAAACATAATTTCAATCAAAAATCAATGTTTCAAACTCAGTAATGCCAAAAATAAAATACTCAAAATTTTAAGGGTGTTACAGTATCTAAGAGTTGTGTGGTCAGTATGCACAATGACTTTTATACCAAGGAAATAAAACAAAACTTCTCAAAAGCAAACACCGCAGCAAGAAACTCTTTTTCAATTGCGGTATAATTTTTCTAAGAAAGGTTAAGCACTTGCCAAGCATAATAGATGGGATGTAAGATCTTCTCTCGCCTTTGGCCTAGGACTACACCTAGCGCTACGCTACTATCATCACACATAAACTTAAAAGGCATAGACCAATTAGGACACACAATAATAGGGGTTGAAATCACCTTGTCTCTCAAGAACTCAAATACCTTTAGGCATGTATGAACAAACATAGATTTTACCTCTTTCTCTAGTAGCTAACATAAATTACAAACAATCTTAGGAAAGTCCTTGATGAATCTTCTGTAGAAACTTGCAAGCCCTAAAAAACTGTGAATACCTTTCATAAAAATTAGTGGAGGCAACACTTCAATCACCTCAATATTTTTCTTTTCGACTTTGATCCTTTTATTCAAAACCTTGTGACCAAGAACTATTCCTTCTTTAAGAATGAAGTGGGACTTCTTCTAATGTAACACCAAGTTACATTCCTCACATCTCCTTAGAACATTAGTGAGATGTTACAAGCAATCAGCAAATGAATCACAAACAATTGAGAAGTCATCCATGAACATATCAATAGTATCCTCAAACATATCAAAAAACATAGTCATCATGCAATGCTGAAAATTTGCGGGTGCATTACACAAATCAAAAGGAATCCTCTTGAATGTGTATATCCAATATGGACAAGTGAAAGTGGTCTTCTCTTGGGCCTCGGGAGTAATGAAAATCTAATTATAAGCTAATAATCCATTAATAATACAATACCAACCTCTAGCAGCAAGTCTTTCTAACATATGATCCATTAAAGACATTGGAAAGTGATCATTATTAGTCCAAGGGTTCATCTTCCTATAGTCCATGCACACACGTTAACCCAAGACTAGCCTCATCAAAATAAGTTAGTTCTTCTCATTAGGAACCACAATGATTCTGTCCTTCTTTGGCACATATTGGATCGAGCTTACCCACTTTCTATGAGAAATTAGATAAACCACACCTGTGTCTAACCACTTGATGATTTATTTCTTCACCACCTCTTATATAGGAAAATTCAACCTTCATTGATGTTCAATACTAGACACATAATCTGGCTCAAGTTGTATTTTGTATCCATAAATTCCAGGAAAAATTCTAGTGAGATCATTAATGGACCACCCAATGACCCTTTTGAATTTTTTCAACCCAGAAACCCAAGCCTCAACTTGCCAATCTACCTAAATAATTCTAATAATAATCGACAATAGATTGGGTGCTCCCAAAAATATGTACAAAGATGGGATGGAAGAATTTTAAGTTCTAAAACTATAGGCTCCTCAATAGAAGGTCGAGCTGGTGGGGTCACTCACTCATTAAGTCAATATCTAACTTCTTTGGTGTATAATTATATAAAGCCCAAACCTCTAGAGCACTCATCATAATCATTAATGCCATCACCCTCAAAATTTATAATGACTACTGCAAGGGCCTCATCACTAAGACTCTCCTTATTAGGAGCTATCAAATTATCCTTGCCGACTATATCTATCGTAGATATATCATAGAAATCACACACATGTCCTTTGGCCACTTTATGGATTGAATACATTAAAAGTAACCTACTCATTATTCAACCAAAACTTCATCTACCCTATTTCCATATCAAACTAATGCACATCTAGTCATAAGAAAAGGTCTTTCCAGTATAATAAGGACCTCAAAGTCAACCTCACAATCATAGATAACAAAATTAATTGGAAAAATAAAAGATGCAACCCTCACCAAGATATCCCACAAGATTCCCACTCGCTTATTCACAGTGCAGTCACCATAAGAAGTCTTATTGAAGTTGGTTTTGGCGATCCTTAACCCCAACTATTTGTAAACTACTAATAGCATCAAGTTAATGCTAGCACACAAATTACATAAAGTCGTCGTGAAATTAAAATGCCCAATAGTACATGAAATTGTGAAGGCTCTTGGGTCATTATTTTTCTTAAATAAAGATCTAAAAACTATTGCATTACAACGGTGCCTAGTCCACGGGCTCAAAAATCAGTTTCTATTTCTTCATCAGCAAATCCTTCATAAACTTTGTGTAATTGGCATTTGTTCAAGTGCCTCAACATAAGGGATATTCACCATAAACTCCTTCAACATTGAAATAAAATTTTGATTTTTCCTTTTGTCTTTCTATTTCAATCTTTGTAGAAAGGGATGAGGAGGTCGTGGAATAAGAGTCAATACTTACGAGGCCTCTTTGTCTTTCCCTTTTCTTACCATGGCCTCATAATTATCAACTCGAGGTTTTTCAGGTGAATTATTATTAACCATCAATTTATTAGAGTCATTCATATTATTATTAATGAAAATCATTGGATCTACTGCATCATCTATAATTATGAGCATAGAAGGATCATTGGTAATCTTACCACTCCGCGTAGTAATAACTACACGTTGTCATGGTATTTCTTGGAGGTATACCTATTGATCTACCAAGTTTATGTTTTAATAATAATGAACTCATAAGTGTATCTCTACAGTTGGTAATTATGGAAAGATAAAAGAAGACGGCTTTAGAAATAGAAGACATCAAGAATGGAAAGACATCCATAATATCCAAGTAGCATTCAAGTAAAATGAATCAGGAGAGGACAAATAGAAGGAGCATCATAGTCCCAAATATTATGAAAAATCATGAAACAATGATATAGAGGACCTCGGAATGGCAAGCATATCAATCAAGCATCACAAAAATAGAAGAAAGATCAACCTTTCCACAATTATGGTTTCAATCCCCAAATTCATGGTAGAATAAATTAATCAAGGAAAGAAGATCACAAGTGCATCAGCAAGGCATCAAAATCAAAAATAAAATAGAGCTCATGGACATATCTGATACGTACATGATTCAAAGATGCATATGGACATATATGATATGGATATTATACATAGCTACATCTCTCAATCAAATAATCAATTCATATCCTTGATTGAGAAGAAATTCCTTGGGTTTCCTTATGAAGGGTAGCAGCCGAAGACTATAAAAAGAGAAGACAAAAGACAGACATTCTTTATGCAACTTCAAGTAGAAAATTCAAAGTGTCTCATTCTTAGTCTTACAAAGCTCTGCAATGTTAGTTTACAATTGTTATATAAAGAGTAGGATTGAGTCATCTTTGTAACATCAACTAAAGTTGTGTCATAAGATTTGAAGAGTAAAATAAGTCTTCAGAATTTGTTTCCTATCATTGTACTCAAACCAAACCTTCAACGTTCTAAAGAAAATTTGAAACCCAAGGACTAGACATAGGCACTAGATTTGGTGTACCGAACTAGGATATATCATTGTGTTGTTTACTTATGCTTTATTATTTACGTGCTTAACTATTTAAGTTTAATTTGTTCGTGAAGTGTTTTTTGATCTGTAGGCGAGTTGACTGTGAGGATTCAGTAGTTGACTCACCGAAGAAATTTTCAATTGGTATCAGAGCAGGTTTTGCAGATAGCACTGCTTAAACATAACTGAGCAAAGATCAAACGGCTAATACTAAATTCTCAGCATTCTTCTTCAGGATGGTCACTCTTCCACAAGACCACCATACTTTAATGTATAATAATACTCATACTGGAAAAATAGATTCACCATCTTTGTCAAATCAAATGACTACCAAGCTTAGGTTATTATCAAAAGGTTCTTAAGACAATTCCAGTGCTCAAGGAAAAGAAAAAGGACAAGGAATCCAGTAGTATTGATATTGAAGATCTTGAAAATTTTGATATTACTAAAGAACAACAGAAGGCATTCCAAATTAATGCACGTGCTATAAGTTAGCTTTTGTGTATAGTTAGCAGAGAAGAATACAACAAGATCTCAAAGTGTGAGACAATAAAAGAAATGTGGGACAAACTGGAGGTAACCTATGAAGGAACCATCAAAGTCAAGAAGTCAAAGATTATTGCTTTTATGAATGAATATGAATTATTCAAAATGGAGAAAAATGAGGATATTGAAATAATGTTCGCCAGATTCAGCAAAATTATGTACGAACTGAAGTCACTAGGGATGATCAATCCTTACAACCTGGAAGTCCAAAAGTTGGTTCGAAGTCTCCCAAAGACTTGGCAGACCATGGCTGCCATCTTGGAAGATGGAGACCTTCATAACATAACATATGATAAACTGTGAGGTAATTTTATTTCATTTAAGAAAAATTATATCTACAGGCTTCACAAGGATGGAACAAAGAAAATAGTAACCTTTAATACTACTCTAATCGGAGAGGAAGACATTCTAAAAAATATTGATAGTGAAGAAATGGCCCTCATCAATCGTAGGGTAAGGCAGATCATAAGACAGAGATAGCAAAGATCCCAAGGAGGAAAAACAATAACTCTACCAAAGACGATGATCTCTGTTACCACTGTGGAAGACTTGGACACTTCAAACAAAATTGTCTAGAATTGAGACAACGATCATCTAGAAAGAATCAAAATTTTAGGGCCTGGAACAAAGAAGATGAAACTGAAGAAAAATAGAGGCTGCAAACATGTGCTTTATGGCAACAGGTGGACCTAGTTAGGTAAGGCCACATAACTATCTTAATTGTTATACTCTTGAATGCAATCTGGATATACTAATTCATGACCTTCAAAAAATTGTAGATGAATATAATAAGCTTGCTCAAGAAAAGAAAAGTTCTAAAGCTCATTTTAAACGAAAAATCCTAGAAGAACGATGAAATTGGAAAATAGAAATTGAGGCATGTTAAGTTGAAAATGACTTGCTTCATAAAGAGTTTGGCGATGCCAAAAACAAATTAATCAGTCTTAAAAGGTCCCCAAGCCACAATTTCATAGGAATAAACTCCTTAAAAAGGAATCTGAGTTTCTTCTCAGGGTTTCTTAATTCAGCTAAGGCCTCCTTTGCTTTTTGAGGACCCGTCTTCTTTACTTATGGATAGAGAGGGCACAAATCCTACAGCTGAAGGCATAAGCCTTAAAGTGTGCGGATTTGGAAGCCCAACAAAAGCTCATCTAACTTGAAAGGACCCAAGACCACTTGGGTACCTAAACAAAATTAATCTTCTTGTTTTACAGGAACAGATCTATAAGAGCTGCAGAAAAGAAATATGGGTTATTGACAGCGGATATTCTAGATATATGACTGGAAAGAAGAAAAACTTTTCTTGCATAAAGAAAGTAGATGGGGGGTCAGTCAGACTCGGTGACAATGCCAGAGGCAATGTCATTGGAGTCAGATTAATAAGACTCAGCTCATCATGCAAATTCACCAAAGTATACCTGGTAAACAGTCTCAACACAATCTACTCAGCATCAGTCGACTATGTAACTCTGGGTTTGGAATGCTCTTCAAAGATGAAAGTTTCTCAATTAAACACGACAAAAAAATATCTCCTTTATCTATGAATGCATTGATAATATTTATGTTTTAAATAGTCCTAACTTTACCACCTTTACCTACCTCACTATGCAGGCCAATGACATTTGGTTGTGGCACAGGAAGCTTGGGCATGCCAACATGCACATTATTGAGAAACTTTCTAGGCTTGATTTGTTGAAAGGATTGCCAAAACTCAAGTTTGAAAAGGATCACATCTGTGATGCCTGCCAACTAGGTAAAAAGAGTAGAACATCCTTCAAAGACAAGGACATTGTCTCTACTACCAGGCCTCTCCAAACAATCCACATGGATCTGTTTGGTCCCACCAAAACTACAAGCATTGATGGAAAAAGATATGTTTTTATCATAGTTGATGATTACTCGCTATTTACCTGGGTTATGTTTTTTGCACATAAATATGAAGCTTTCACAAATTTTGAGACTTTTTATAGAAAAAAACAGAGAGAATCTAGTCTCCTCATCACCTATATCCACAGTAATCATAGAGGAGAATTTTAAAATAAGGCATTTAAAGAATATTGTGCTCAAAATAGATACTCTCAAAACTTCTATTCACAATGATCTCCCTAAAAAATGGTGTAGTGGAACGAAAGAATCAGTCCCTATAGGATATCGCTAGAACAATGATGTTAGAACATAATATCCCAGATCACTTTTTGGCAGAAGTAGTTAATACAGCATGTCATATCATCAACAGGTGTCCGATCAGACCTATTTTGAAGAAAACACCTTATGAACTCTGGAGTTGAAAGAAGCCCAACATCAGCTACTTCCATCCCTTCGGCTGCAAATATTTTATTTATAATAATGGTTAGAATACCCTAGGAAAATTCGATCCACGAAGTAACGAAGGTATTTTCCTTAGGTACTCTCCCATTAGTCATGCTTACAAGCTTTTAATAAAAGAACTTTGGTTGTTAAGGAATCTATGCACATTGTCTTTGATAAATCTAACCACCACACTACGATTATAAGTATAGATAAAGAACAAGTAGGTAATGTACAGACTGGATAAGATCTCAGCACAACTCCATAGCCCTCTCAAGATAAGTCGACTACACCCCCAATAGAGTCAACTCCTACAGCAAAATTAGGGAGGCCAAACATTCCAAAAGAGTTAAAGAAGGATGGTAGCTATCCAAATTGAAGCAAGATGGTAGCCATCCAAATAAACTCATCATCAACAAAGTGCAAACCAGAGCATCATTAAGGAGACAAGTATTTGTTGCCCTCATGTTTCAAATCAAACTAAATAAAACTAATGAAGCTCTCAATAATGAATCATGGGTTTAAGCTATGAAGAAAGAACTAGAATAATTTGAATGAAAGCAAGTTTGGATGCTAGTTGAAAGACCAAGAAACTACTTCGTAATTGGATCTAGATAGGTAAAGTTATCAGAAATAAAGCCAGGCTCGTAGCTCAAGGCTACTCTCAGCAAGAAGGTATTGATTATGACAAAACCTTTGCCCTTATGGTTATGTTATAGTCAATACGAATTTTACTAGATTTTGCCGCATTCATATGTTTTAAATTATATCAAATAGATGTAAAAAGTGTTGTCTTAAATGGATTTATTCATGAGGAAATTTTCATAAAAGAACCCCATGGATTTGAATAGTTCTAACCTTGTTAATTCAAAATCTCGATTCAAATCTCCTCATTATGTATGTTCATGTTGACAATATCATTTTTGGTAGTTCTAACCTCTCTATGTGCGAGAATTTTGATAATTTGATGAAAGGAGAATTCAAAATGAGTCTTATGGACGAGCTCACATTCTTTTTGGGACAACAAATCAAGAAAAATCCCAAGGACACCTTCATCAGTCAAGATAAATACACAAAAGAACTCATCAAATAGGTTTGGCATGGAGAGGGGAAAGTCCTATGGAACACTCATGAGTCCATCCACAAGAATTGATTCAGATTTGACCAAAAAAAATGTTGATGAAAAAATATATTGTAGGATGATCAAATCTCTTCTCTACTTAACTACAAGTCGGCCAAATATTATGTTCAGCGTGTGCAAATATGGTAGATTCTAATCGACTTTCATAGAATCTCATCTCACTGTTATCAAATGAGTCATAGGACATCTAATAGGAACACAAGACCTCAGTCAATGGTATCCCTTTTCTTCTCATTATAATTTAATCGGATATTCAGATTTTGATTTTGTAGGAGACAAAAGTGATAAGAAGAGCACCAGTGGAACATGTTAAATTCTTGGTGATGCTCTTACCTCCTGGCACAGCAAGAAATGCTCTTACCTCCAGGCACAATAAGAAATAGACTTTCGTTGCTCTCTTAACCACAGAAGCTAAATGCATAGCTATCGGAAGTTGTGGCACTCAAATTCATTGGATTATGCATCAGCTTCATGACTTTGACTTAGCTTTTGAATATGTTCCTATTATGTGTGATAACACTCATACCATCAGCCTATCTAAGTATATTATGCATCACTCTAGGGCTAAATATATTTATACGAAGCATTATTTCATTTGAGATCATGTTGAGAAGGGTGACTTTTGCCTAAACTTTGTTGACTCTGAAAATTAACTTGCAGATATCTTTACAAAACCTCTACTAGAAGAAAGATTTTGCTTCCTAAAAAAAGGATCGATATCATAGCATTCATGACATTTAGAATCCCTTTTATCTGTGCATTTCACGTTCTACATATTGCCTGTATAATTTTATTTTTTTATTTTCCCAAAGGGGGTAAAGAACAGAAACACCAGAGTAGCCTACCAGTCAGGAAGAGTGGAATTAGCTCAAATGTTAGATAATACTTACATAAGTTAGGGCACCAAGCTGACAAATAGAGAAGTTAACTGATGTTTACTCTTGTTTTCATTATCAAAAAGGGGGAGATGGTTGATCTCACAAGTGTATGTTTTAATAATGACAAACTCATAAGTGTATCTCTACAGCTAGTAATAATGGTAAGATAAAGGAAGACAACTTCAGAAATAGAAGGACATCAAGAATAGAAAGACATCCATCATATCCAAATAGCATCCAAGTAAAATCAATCACGAGAGGACAAATGGAAGGAGCATCATAGTCTCAAATATTATGAAAAATCATGACACAATGATATGGAGGACCTCCGCATGGCAAGTAGATAAATCAAGCATCATGAAAATAGAAGAAAGATCAAGCCTCTTATAATCACGGTTGCAATCCCTAGATTCACGACAAAATAAATCAATCAAGGAGAGAAGAACACAAGTGCATCAATAAGGCATCAAAATCAAAAAGAAAATATAGATCATGGACATATCTAATATGGATGTGATTCAAGGTCATATATGGACATATCTGATATAGACATTATACACGGCTAGATCCCTCAATCAAGGAATCAATTCATATCCTTGATTGAGAAGAAATCCCTTGTTTTTCCTTATGAAATGTAGCAGCTGAAGACTATAAAAGGAGAAGACCAAAGACAGACATTCTTTACGCAACTTCAAGGATAAAATTTAAAGTGTCTCATTCTTAGTCTTACAAAGCTCTATAATGTTTGTTTACAATTGTTATATAAAGAGTAGGATTAATGCATCTTTGTAACATCAACTGAAGTTGTGTCTTAAGATCTGAAAAGAAAAATAAGTCTTTAGAACTTGTTTCCTATCATTGTACTCAAACCTAACCTCCAACATTCTTAAGTAAATTTATAATTCAAGGGGACCGGACATAGGTACTGGATTGTTGGGCTGAACCATGATAAATCTTTGTGTTGTTTACTTTATGCTTTACTATTTACGTGCTTAACTGCTTAAGTTTAATTTATTTGTAAGGTGTTTTTTGATCTACAGGTGAGTCGACTAAGGGGAGTCAGTAGTCGACTCACAAAATAAAAGTTCAACTCCCCCTCTCTCTTGAATTTCAGTACCTTGTTGATGTTTATTCAATACTGTAGAAATCTAACAAAATTGTTGCTCCAGTTGCTTGATAGTAGTAGCATGTGATTAAACCATTTGATTTGTACCCAAAATATTTGCCTTTATTTCTGTAAGGTAGTCTTCTCTTCCCCTTTTACATCCTTTACAAGCATGTCCTCTATTCTCAAATTGCTAAAAATCACATCACAGTTATCAGATGGAACATAAAAGCCACCCATATCTTTGTAGTCATCATTTCTCCTCCAATTACCATCTTGATCCCTACTTCTATCTCTATACCCAGTCTTGTTGTAGTTGTTATCTCCTTAGTAGTTCCAACCATGATTCTCTTTCCTCAAGTTCCATTGCCTTGGTTAGACCCTTTTCTCTTGACTTGGAAATCCGCCACCTCCCTATCGACATATTTAGCCTTCTGCTAAAAAACCAAATCTTCATACCTAGGTGCCCTACCTTGTGCACCCACCACATTCATTTTTTCAGCTCTGACAGTAGAAAATTATTTAGTAAGCAATCAAATCTCAGTCCTTAATTTTACCACTTCTTAAGTAACTGTGTCATCTAGTTCTCATTATTTTCTAAATTCCCCAATTTCATGTACCTACAAGTTTGTCTACCTCCCGAGTATGTCAACTTTGGTTGATTTTCATGATTTGATCTAGGATCAAAGTAATATGTTCCTAATAAAGTCTCATGTATTCCCCACCTATGATAGTGTCTAATACATCCTTAATGTTATTATTCAAGGCTCTATAAAAGACTTCTAGCAAGTTTCTACCAGTCCTTTTGTTGTTTGGAATACTCTATATCTTTTTCTTAACCTTAACTAAGTCTCATATTGTGCCTCTAAATGCAAGTATCTGTAATTGTATATCTCGTCTATTAATTGTAGCATTCTGAAGGGTGGGAAAAATTAGTAAAAGAATTAAGTCCTAAACTCATTCCAAGTAGTAATAGATCTACATGGTAATTCCCAAACTATAGAGTAGCTTCTCCCATTAGAGAGAATGGAAATAGACTTAGTTGAATAGCCTCCTGATTTACTCTAGGTAGATTATGTGAAATGCATATCCCCATAAAGTTGATAATATGCATTTTTGCATCATCAGTAGAAAGGCCAGCAAATGCCTCTTTAAATTCAATAGTTGGATCATTGCACTCATAATGTCAAACATAGTACCTTAAGCCAATTCTATAGGAATGAATGCACCTATTTCAGTTGGATCCAAATAATCTAAATCTTCTGTGAGATTTTTAAATTGAGGTAGATACTATTGTAGAGTTTATTGTCCCCTATTCCTTCTCTATTTTTCCCTCTCATCAAGTATAGCTAGATAATCTACATCATCTTGTCTAGCCCTCTCTTCCCTTGTTGCCCGCCGACAGTTGGTGCCTAGAATTTTCCTCAACAATCAATTGAGAAGTGACTTATTTTGTAGTCTCTAGCCATCAGGCTACTGTAGTGTCTAATCATGGTGTTCACCACAACTATAAACGTCTTCCAATAAGGTTGTTAGATCATGAACTCCTTTTTACCCATTCTTCGATTGTGTCTCAAGGGTCTCTCAAACTCCAAATAAGTGGAATCAAGGGATTGCCTTGACTTTAAGTATTGAGCATACATCAATATGTTCCCTAGAAATAACAAATAAGTAAAGCCCAAAAACAACAACCAATAACCCCAACAAATACACTAAAAATTAACTCTATAATTGTATTTCTGGGTAACTGTGCCAAAAACTAATGTCGCCCAAATTATGCCTCTAGACAAAGTATAAGTTGTTACCAAATATAGAACACAATGAAGGTTGGGGACAAACCTACAAGGAATACTTCAAAATCAAAATCAATATGTATCACAAGGAAATTAATGACAATTTCCAATAAAATAAGGGGGTTTGTAAGTAAATAATTTAGTAGTAACATCTTGTAGATTTGTTGGACATGTAATAATTATGAGAGAGGCACTAGTACTGTGTTCCCCAATAACCTCATAACTCTGTAGGCTCATCGTACTTTTTAATCTCTCTCAGTGTTTGCTATGCAAAATCAATAGGTTAAGTTTACCAAGTATAGTTTTATGCTCTTGTGTAGGCAATATCCGCAAGTAAGTTTTCTCTTCTCTTGCGCTACTAACCCCTATCCTAAATCCCACATAGGTAAACTGTATTATCAGATCAAGCTATTAATTGGAGGTTGATAGCTCCAAGTCTTAGTTGCTTACTCCATTCTTCCCATCTATACTTATATTTTCGTCTAGAGCATAAATTAGGCTAGTTATAATATTGGTGACCGTTAAAATACATTAACAATCAAGGAAACATTCAATACATATGAACACCAGTTAAAGATTAATCCTACTATGAACCCTACTTTTCTAATCCGTTATGGTTTCCACAACCTTAGTTGTGTTATTTTGCTACTCACAATTGCAAGAACTTAAGAAGGATTCATAGAATAAAACATAATTATGACTTAAAATCTTACTTTGAATAAACCTTAAAATCAATGATTATACTTGCAAAAATAATATGTCTTGAAAGTAATAATACAATGTAAACTTACAAAATAATATGAGTAAGAGTATTTATAGACAAAACAAAACCTATCCTAAACAAAACAGGAAATTTGGGTTGGTCTCTATCAGACGAGTAGAAGTACAATCGTGGTTAGATACCGCAATCATCCTCTAGTGCTTGTAATTTCATCAGGGACTTTAGCATCTTTAGGTCTTTGTTGGTATGATTTTCTGTACAGCTCTGTGACATCATCATATGATCGTACAAGGTAGTCATCTTATCATCTTTCCTTCAACTTTTGTAAACTCTATTTCTTTCTTTTAGTCCCCATGACCTCATGGTATGACCATCACTTCTATGTACAGTCGTGGGAACACTTCTTCTGGTCCTTTTTCCCTTAACTTTAGCATGCATATTTCCATGGACTCCATCCCATAATCTAATAGTACGATCATATGATCGATGTTCAATAGTCGGAGTTTCTCATCTAAAAAATATTTGAGAGTCACTTCTTTAATTCTTCTTACGAGGCCCAAGTATGATTGTGGTCAGATCCCACGGTTGTAATAATGATCATCTGATGCCCTTTTAAGTACAAAATTTAGCAATCCACTCTTTAATAACTATTTGACCTGCAAATACCCAAAAACACATTGTATCCACATTGAAATACCTTCGTACCTGCAAATATTCACCATTTTAAGTGTCTCAAGTGTCTTGATTTTATGGCACATCACATGATCCAACTAATCGGATTGTGAGGTCACTTACTTTAATCAACCTAGATAGGAGAACCCTTACCACCCATTTTAAATCATGTGGAAGTCATAAAATAATATCATTGATCTCGTTTAAATTATTATATGAGTAGGCACATCAAGAGGCTCGCAAGTAGAATCAAAATCCAAAGCAAAATATGCAGACACATAGGAGAAAGTAAATCGTGAATCAAATAACAAAGATGCATATCTAAAACAAATAGGGATGATACCTATGATAATGGCATCAGAACCCTCTGCCTCCAGCTTGGCAGGTATAGAATAGCACTGACCACGCCTACCCCCTGACTGGATAGTCCTTCGACCACCACCACGGGCATCACTACCTCTGCCTCTCGCATCCGTAGTAGAACCTCTTCCTCTTATAGCTAATATAAAAGTAGCTCTAAAAACATGGTGGGGATAGTCCTTGGCCACATGGCAAATCTCATCATACACATAGTAAACCCTACGACCCAACTCAAAGGAAGGAGGTATGACTAAACTAGGATGACCACCTAAAGTTGCTGAACTAGAATACCCACTACCTAAAATCTGCAAGGCTGTCTGTAGTGGTCTACCATGGGACCCATAAAAACCTCTAGAATCTCTACCTCAAGAGATGTAACCTTTAAACTCACCCAAATAGCACACCTTCTTGGTGCCTTCCTGAGAAGCTGTAAGAGTAGACTCAGTCATCTTAGCATGATCCACAAAACTCTGAAACGATGTTGTATACACTACTTTATGATTCGTAACAAGCTAAAGATAAATATTTTGAACCTTTTATGAACTTTTGAATCTTCTCATACTCGATGGAAATATTGGCATAAGAATATCTAGACAAGGCATGGAATCGTGTCTCATACTGTACAACAGTCATGGATCCCTACTCCAAGAAATTAAACTTATTTCTTATATGATCCCTCAAACTAAAAGGCCCAAATTTGTCCAAACAGTCCATTGTAAACTGATCCTAAGTCATCTTTGGCAAACCAAGGGGTTGGAAACCAATACGTGACCTCCACTAATATCTAGTTGTATCTCTAAACTAGTAAGTAGTATAAGCGACCCCATGAGACTCAATCAAACCAAGGTTATGCAACTTCTCATGACAATCCATTAAGAACTCATAGGCGTCCCCGCCAACAGCATTGTTGAACCAAGAAATACCCAAATAAGTGAACCTATCAAACCTCTTCTGATCCTCAAAAGGCATAGCTATACTTACAATAATAGGAGGCATAGTAAATCTGGCTGGAGGACAACCCATCTGAGGAGGAATCATACAAGAAGGTTGAACTACAAATCTTGGAACACCATACTAAGATATAGGCACTAAAGAGGGAATCACATTATGAGTTTATGGAGTACCATAAGCAAATATTGGTACAACGAGAGGATTCATACTCGGAACTAGAGGAATACCATAACAAGGCTCTGGCATATACGGAGGTACAATACTCATGGCTGGAGGAACACCAGGAGCACTCAAGAGACCACCCTTCAATCAGGTCAATAAGCAAACTAGTAACCCCTCTAAGACTAGGATAGAAGAACTCAATGGAACCAATGTAGTACCCATATCTCTAATATGCTCATCTCAAAGCTTAAGAGAGAGTTCTAATTCTATCTCAAGATAAGACAGATCCTTACGCTCGTCCTCCACATTGAGCCCGACCATGACTCGTAACTCACCTCCTAGACTAGTCTCTCTCCTCAAAAAATGGATTTGAATCTCTAGCCTTACTGGATCTAGTCCTCACCATCTATACAGAAAGGGTGAAATAAGACTTAGAACACAACGTATGAAAGATCTGTATGATATAGAATGAAATAAGAAAAGTTTCCTAAAGATATCTTATAGCCTCTTAAAGATAGATATGGATATCTATGAACCGATCTGCCAGACTCTACTAAACACCTCGTTCTTACACTGTTGAGACCAATAAATCTGGATGCTCTAATACCAATTTATCCAAAACTAAGGGTCACTATGGGGCTTATCGCAGAAAGCCTTGAAAAGTAAGTCTATCACTAAAACTGATTTGAAAAGAAGAATCAATACCAAAACCCAAGGCAAGACACCCAGACTGGAGTCGAATCCCACATAAATATAGTAAAACTAGAAATAAATAGTCAAAGATACCAATACAATATAACAAAACCTGGTTTCATGGTAGAAGAACTACTAAATACATCTAAAATATCAAAGACGCAATAATAGTCCAGAAAGGATCAAAAGTTATCTCAGAATACTAAATAAGAAATGAAATAGACAAGAAGAGGTAGTAGGCCAACTCCTAAAACATAAGATGACTGCTACCTTGAATATACTTCAAATTTCACTCGAGTTAACTATCTTCATGTCACACTCATACCTGGATCTACACTAAAAGGGCACATTAGGAATAATTATGGTCCACTTATACTCAGTAGGTATCATAGGCCGACAAAGTAAATTAGAAAATAAAGAATACAAATTCTAGGCACGAAACCTGCAATCAGAAAATGTCCCAAATAGTAGCCCTCATCATTTTCACTAACAGTTCTACTATACACATAACAAATATAGGTAGATAAAAAAGAACAATTCTACACGCACATCAAATACAAGTATAGGAAGATAAAACAAATGGATAGTTATTAAGTCAAAGACAGAAATACAATCACAGCATAAGCACAACATATCAAGTTCAATAAAGATGATGATGATGATGATGTGATGCACGAGGCCGTTGCACAACCTCCGTATACACTTACCAAGCTAAATCTTCCCAATGTAGGACCCATGGGGAGTTCTTCAACCCTTATACAACCAATATCTAATACCAATATCCATATCTCCTCTCTAAAAAATACATCGATAGAAGGTTCTTAAAGATATCACATTTTCTATCAGAAAAAACTAGTATTTTCATGGTGATACCAATGTTTTGTGAATGAATATGACATAAGGATGTAATGATCACAACCAACAACAATAATAATATCCAAAATCCAACCAATAAACAACCCACGTAAGCTTAAAAACCACTCAAATCAACCAACCATCCATAATCCAATATTATCCAGAACCCATCAAGTGAAACATGTAAGAAAATGTCATTGATACCACATAATGCCCAAAATCTAGGATATTCCAACCGAAAAGAGTGTAACCAAACATACTTATATCAATACCATGCCAACAAAATCATACAAGACCCTATATGATCATACATAGCAAATAATGTTTTAAAACCACCAAATATTACCCACATAGGCCCCCCACGGGCACATAAATGGCCTAACACATTTTTAATGACACAACCCCATTCTCATAGCATGCGTTTATATTATTATTAATTATTCAACCCAGTAGGAAGAAAGTTAAGCCATAACCTACCTCAAATGCCAAAATCCAAATAATTAAGTCTTTATCATTGAGCTTCACCTCATGCACGGGCCAAAAAATCAACTAAAACATACAAATATAGAATCTACATATCAAAAAAAAAAGCCAATGATACTTATATTACTCATTTTCAAAATAGGGTCAAAATGGAGCGCTAAAATAAGTTTACATAAAAGAAAGATAAACACAAACTTTTTGTCCAAAAATACATTTCCCAAGATTAAACCAACTCATAGGAGAGAACCCAAGAGAAAATAAAGCAAAATTGGATTTTGAATAGAAGAAATGATGATTTAGACCTAATGGGACAAAATCTCCAAATTCCATCTTTAAATCAACATTTAACATGATTTAAATTATATGACTAATGAAAAGTAGTAGAAATAGGAATTTGTGAGCTTATCCAAGTTTAGAAAATGAAGAAAATGCTCAAAAACTCAATCCCCAAGCTCTAAGTCTCAAAAATGGTAAAGAAAATAGAGAAAATAATTATTTATACTCAAGTGTCAGGTGCCGCTAAAGTGGTCAGGTGGATGCTTTAGCAGTCACCACTAAAGAGGTCAAGTACCACATTAGTTGTATCTCCTTAGCATGCCAGTCCCCTTAAGCGAACTAAGGCGGCTTTAGCATCTTTCGATATGGTTTACAAAGGTCTCTTTAGTGCCTTCCACTAAAGCAGAAAAGGGGAACAAAGAACCCTTACACAACTAGTAGTCGGCTTCTAATGTGACCAAGTAGAACTTTAGTGCATGCTGCTAAAGTGGCTACTGTGTCACTTTAGCGGCTGCACTAGCTGAGTGGTGCACCAACTGTGGAGGCTTGGAATTTCAAGTCTCTGCGGACCACTCAAGATTCATCCAGAGTCCCGAGTGTACAAATGAGCTATGCCACCCAAATAATTCGACACTCCAAACTCAATGGAGATATCATATTTTCTAAAAGACATTGTTTTCACAGAATTGACACCCTAGACCTATTTTCACAACTTTCAAAATTGAGGGTCCAAATGAGATATAATTATCGTAAAGCCACAGCAACTATGTTACCAACCTAAAATTAATGTTTCAGATATGCTGGCATAATCTATTCTGACATCCTATGTCTATATCAATAAATGTTGGCCGAAGTCAACTATCAGGCTTTTCAAGGCACCAAGCATTGGGAACATTGCTAATCATACCTACACAATAGATATACCATAATAAAACGACGAGGAGGGGTAAAATTGTCAAATTACACAGAAATAAATATTTTACTCAAATCACAAAAAGTCAGATCATTACATGCCTTTATCGTGTAATGAACCTCCAGGTTATTTCCTTATTTTTTATGCATTTTCAACATTTTGAGCCTTTATACAGTGACTAAAAGTTATTCATGACTTATCGAAACTTTCAATTCAGTTATCAAATAGTTCATTTGGGTTTTAGGCTTATTTCCCTATTTTTGAGTTATTGATGTTAAAGAATTGATCTAGGACCTAAACTCCCAGTAGATGACCTCAAATAATAATTCCAAAAATTCCATTGACTCTTGAATATTGATTTTAGGCTTGGGTGACCCTTGGTCTAGGTACCAAGGCTTCCATATTTATTTTGGGCTATTGGGTGGCTTATGTGAAATTTGAACTATAGGTGTGGGCCCATATATAGTCAAAACAATTTGGATAAAAGTTTTAATGGCTCCATTGAGTCTATAAAATCAAATTCAGTATTATAGCATAGTTTTCACACACGAGGTTTCAAACAAATCTCGAGCACTCTAGTGAAGTCCATTTGGACATAGAGAAATCTAGTGCATGGAACCATCTGGTGCAAATGCTTAAGTGGACCTTTGGTCTCTTAAGTTGGCACGACCCAATTCACGAGTCATTATGGCACCTATTAAATCCCACCAATAGGTAAGCCAACACCATAATCCAGATCTAAGGTAATGGGTTACTTTAGTAGAAATGCCAACACAGGCCAACATACATGAACACAAATTAACCAACAATGTTCCACTAAAATAAAACAACTAAATACGATTATCAATCCCACGACCTGGTAATATTAGTACAAGAGCTTCTAAGTATGATTATAGGAAATACAACCCAAAGTCTAAATAGTCTATACATTCGTCTTGAATACAAAAGACTGAATAAAGATAAGGGAAACGAGAGACTCAAAACTCCAAGAGTTCACCCTGTCTCTGGAAAATCAACAATGTATGATATCAACTCAGTGGCAGCAACTGGTACTCGATTCTGCACCAAGAAGGTACAAAAGTATAGTATGAGTACCAAAACAATGGGTATTCAGTAGGCATCATCGACCAACTGAGAAAAATTATGATATAAAGATGATATAAGGCAAGATAATATATCTAAGTCTAGGTACAGAATCGAACCTAAATCATCTTCATCATCACTATACAAAATAAGTAATCAACTAGAATAATAATACAACATATCATATCATATCAATACATACCAATACCGTCACATAAATAATCAGTCCGAAAGTGTAAAACATTACTAATATGATTACAATCGCATAAATACATAGTTCAACAAAGATACATCCATTAGAGAATAAAGTAAAAAACTCACCACGGCGTCCCATACCACCGGGGAGTACACCCAAAAAAACATAAAGTAAAGAGCTCACAACGACATCCCATACCATCGGAGAGTGCTTCAATAGATCAAATCATCAATGTATCTACATATATACTTTTCATTATCCATGGTTTACCACATTTCGCATCCACGGTCATTTACAAAGATTCATAATCATCATCATCAATTACTACAATTAGAAAAACATATTCCAAGGTAATCATAACCATAGTCACATGGCCATTTAGAAATCTATGACATCAATATACTCTATCTACCCATTATTAACTAACCAACACTTACTATCATTAACTAGTAATTCACTAGATATTACAGGACCCCCAATTATAACCTAATAGATTCTTTACATAATCCTCATTCATGAGATAGCACTAACTATTATCCACTAAATAGCCAACATCCACATCTAGTCAGGATGCACTGCTAATCCATAGATGCCTCTTTGATCAAAGCTTATTTCTAGTTATCATAGGTGCACTAGTCATCATATATGAAAATGTTACGTATCAACAAATGAACATATCTATATATCAACCAATACCTCTTACTATCTAGCATCATAAATCTACAAATCCTTATTTAACAACCAAACTCTATTATACTTTAGGCATTAATATCACTAATCATCAACAATTCTAAACCTATTATTGCCATTGTCCATGTAACAACCAAAATTGCCATTGACCATATTTCAACATAACAAGGTTCACCAAGTAGCATTTTAGATTTCAAGTCATTAAGTAGTATGCTCACTCAAGATACAACTAGATATGACATAACTTATTCTACTAGGAAATATCCCTTAATTAATCCATTTATCCAAGACAAATATACCCACTAGGTAAATTCTTATTCATACACAAGGTGGCACTTACCAATTAGTCTTAACTCTTTAATATTCTACTCCTACTCACTATTCATCAGTAGCAAGAACTCACCGCTTAAGAAGTGATTAGTATCAAAGAATTATAATCGACATTCCAAGGATAACATCATATCTTCAAAGCACATATGGATGTAATTATATAAAGGCATAATTATACATAAATATCTATACACATGTTTACCATACATACATCAATATATATTCTCCGTACTTATCGTACATTATCATAACATCAATATAGTCATTCAAACTTCTCGAGTATCATCATAACATCAATATATTCCTCTAGATGTATCGGGCATTATCATATCATCAATATATCCTCCAAATATCCCATGCATCATAATATCATCAATATATTATTCGAATGTACTAGGCATTATCATAATATTAGTAAATCCTCTGAATTCATCGAAAGCCATCATAACATCAATATATCCTCCTTATGTACCTTCCATCATCATAACATCAATATATCCTCCGGATTTACCAGGTATCATTATATTATCAATATATCCTCTGGATATACCGGGCATTATCATATAATTAATATATCCTTTGGATGTACTGGCATCATCATAGCATCAATATATTTCTCCAGATTCACTAGACATCATCATAACATTAATATTCATCATGACATATATATGTCGCCAAATCAATGACAAGTATAAGCCCCACAAACAATAGAGTGTAAGAGAAATAAAGAAAGAACTATCATGGTACTTACCATTTATTGTCAATTTATTATAATAGAAAGTATATGAATATGCATATTCATATAGTATGAACACTCAATACATTGTCGGGCTTGACATGATTATTAGCATGGTCAATTACAAGCCATGGTTATACTTTCTAGAATCTCTCTTATTACACATGATTCACAATACTAGCACAAAAGGGATTCTTCGTCACAAACATAAGTTTATTTACTAGGCTTGAACTAATATGAGTAATGGCATTATCCAAGGCTCACACAGTAAACTAGCTAATAGGTTAAGTGATAGCATAGTGATAGGTTCAATTTACAAGACTTTCCATTACTATCCAAGTAATGATAATAAGATAATAATCAAGTACGCATATTATTTCAAAAATCAACATCATAAATAAACCATTTATTGGGTTTAGCCACCATATTACTAATAGCATATTCTAGACCTTAATAAGTATCTAGGTCACTATTGAAGCTACATAGTTCAAGCTTAAGGAAGGTCAAGTTCTACTTCTAATATCATGAGTTATCTCTCCAATTCTAACTTCTACCGTGAACTAGGCTAAGTTATCTAAATCACGTCGTAGAGGTTTATCAGTCCACACTAGCTATATAGGCCAACTCTTTCTCAGGTATTAATCTTAAGTCATCCCAAGCATCTAAGGTCAATCTCATAACTAGGTATATCGAGGTCAACTTACTCTTAGGATGAGTGAATGAGGTCACTCCCATCTAACTAGAACAACTAGATCATTCTCATGCTATCCATGAGATAACAAGTCCAACTAGCAAGGTTCCAGACTATAAATCAAACATCACACTTTTTCAGTTAAATAGCCTAGGTGGTTCAACTAATCCCAATATTACCCTATACCATTCTAACTCCTAAAACCCTTCCCAATCTTAATAAGATATCAAAGTTATACTATAGTAAATTGCAATCTAACAAAATCAAGCCTAACCTACCTCAAATCCAAATATAGCTCACGAACCAACAATCTTTTCTTTTCCTTCCCTCAAAGCTTCTTCAACGAGCCAAGCTATCAAAAATCCAATATATGCATTATTATGAGTATATTAACACCCATACTTCACTATTGTGCTTCAGGTCTAAAATAACACCAAACACTTCCAAAGTGGGTCCCATATACTAAAAATAAATTTTTGAGACCAACTTATTATTCAAACACTATTAAGGATTATAACCCTTAAGAAATTGGTGCCAATCAATCATATTTGGGCTAAAATCAAGCCTCAAGCCATTTTGGGTTTCGGGGCAAATAATCAAGAATTTAATACCAAAATTGAAGGATCCATACCTTAGATTTAATGTTAATCATGAGTATGCTAGTTATTCAAGCTCCCAATCAACACCCAAGACTCAATTTAAGGACTACACACTCTATTAAGGTTTTTGGGTCTCAAGATAATGGAGAAATGGCTAATTCTCTGCCAAAAGAGCATTTAAATGACTCTTCCTAGGCCCTCAGATAGGGCAATCATGCACACAGAGGGGCCACAATTGTAGCACTACAATTGCAATAAGGCTTCCACAATCATGGTACTTTGCTGCACTCAATGATAGCCAAAACTTGGAATTTTATTCTAAGTTTTGGCTAATTCCCTTAGGATGCATTCAAAGTCCAATATGAGAAAATAAAATATGTAACAACACTAATTTTCATATTTTGGATTCATTGGCGAAGTTGGATTTTCCATTTGAGGTTAGTTTGATCAAATATAGGCCCCATATCTAAATTTCCAATTTATCAACTCTCTGACCAATTGGTTGAAATAAGTTTGGGTGTGA
Source organism: Capsicum annuum (assembly GCF_002878395.1). Lineage (NCBI taxonomy): Eukaryota > Viridiplantae > Streptophyta > Magnoliopsida > Solanales > Solanaceae > Capsicum > Capsicum annuum. The sequence goes on from NC_061116.1 coordinate 43,528,165, forward strand.
TGGGACCTGAACCAAAGGTCTACCCAACCTAAAATTCATATTTTGGAGATTCTAGCATAATTAGAATTCACATTCGATATCATCTTACTAAATTTTTTGCTCAATGGCTATTTGAAACCAACAAAGACTTTTAAACAGAGAAATTTTTCTAAAAACCAAACAAACTGCCTAGTAATTGAACTATCAATTTCAACAAGTAGCTATGGTAAATCTCTAACGGTGGAAATAAGTAGAATCGTGAGAAATGACCTGAAGGGACATTACATAAGTAGTAGTCACTTTTGTTCCATAAAAACACTTTAGCGGCCTTAGCTATATGGTTGAGAATTTCTTAAGCAATTACTATCTTATTTAGTAGCAAAGGTGCTACTTTAGCGATGCTAGCATTCATGTGCTCGACCTCTTTAGTGGACTTTTGCCGCTTAAGCAGACAAGTGACCACTTTAGTATCAACTGAGGATTGCTAAATCCCCGTTCTTTCTCAGATTTTCCCCTAATTTTCTCAACTATTTTCCCATTTTTGATAGCTTAAAAAGAGGGAAAGTATATGGAATCATCTATTAGTGCTAAGGTAAGTTAGTCTAACACTTCTTGATTATTTCCTGTTATTTTTCCTATCAATTTCCATCCTATTTTATTGTCAACTATTAGAAACTAGGTCTTTAAACCCTTGTACTTTAGGGACCCATTTGGACTCTGATTTGTGTCCCATTTATGTTCAAATCTTGGGTACATATTTTTTGTCCTTTGAGGGACCTTGTGTCGAGTTCAATATGGATTCCATTTTAGGGCCTCATAGGCCTGTTATTGATCAAAATTTTGACCTGACCTTTTATACATCAATATGGGTCTTGTTTTACTCCTATTGACCTTATATAATCATGTTGATAGCATGTTGGCATTTTAAGATCATGAAGAAAAAATTAGCGATTTATGGATAATTTAATACTTGCATTTTTGGCAACGAGGTAGGCTTCAATCTACTCTTCTCTATGAGATAGTGTATATGTAGATTTCATGTTAGGTAGGGATTATAGGATATGATTTTGAATAAAATACCATGACTTAACCTGATTTAGGAGTTCAGGGATATAAGGGTAAATCCTATCACCCTAGAATATCGATCATAGTTGATGTTAAGGACCCTTTAATAAAAGGTTTACTTCTTGACTTAGTGGATTGAATCATATTTTTACCATATTATAGTATTATTGTTATACTATTTATATATTATTAGGCTTGGTTATGATACCTATTGGACTCTATGTGAGAATCCTACCCTTAGTAAGGCATGATCCTGATTTATAGACATTTAGGCACTATTATTATATTGTTTAGATACTTGTGATGGAATGTATAATATTTGCATTCATACTCACCTCGTGGAACGATTCCAATCAAACCATGATTTTACTATTATTTTCTAAAATGCGATTTATTCCCACTTTTCACTTTTAAGAAGATTATTTTATAATGAGAATCATACCACCTTACTTAATGATTTATGAGATTTTGGGACCAAATATGATACTTTGGAAATTTGACCAAGATAGATTCCAATCCATGGATTATCCACTCATTTACCACTATAATTTACTTCAGTCAACAGAGAGATTCCAACCCTTTCTACACCTTATACCATTTTAGTCCTAGAGTATCTCAAGCAATGGATTTACAGACTTATATTTTTTAGTCATGATTTGCATCTGTGAAATTATATATATATATATATATATATATATATATATGGATGAAGTAGATTGATAGTAATAATGATCAAAAATCCTGGATCAGGACTAGGTAAGTATATATGGATGTTCCTAAATCCTATAGGGGTTCATCATTTGTGGGCCATTATGCCATAGAAGAGAGGCCATAGTAGGTCCTATATTCATGATCTATTGAGCAAGAGGAGGTACATATACTTGGTACATTATGTACTTGGATCATAGATGGTACTGTGGATTTACTTTGCGACTATTCATTTATATCTATTGCCTATCACCAGTATATTATTTGGTGCTTATATCAATTAGACTTATAGGGGTTTCATAGGTATAGGTTATGGTTGTTTTTTATTGGTTGTTGATAGAATCTTATGGGCTTATGAGGGCTCGATTAGGTATCATTTTTTTGGACTAGTTGGTTACTTCATTATTGTTATTATGGTTAGTTTATGGCAGGCTGATTTTGGACTAATACCAAGGCTGGAGGTATGATTCTGACCCTTTATTTTTTATGGTAAATTATATTATTGATAGTTATTTCATGGTTAGACTTTATGGTTAGGGACCCTGATCATGCCAGCACTAGTTTCCTACTTGGTTAGGATGCCTTGAGACGTTATGATATCACTATATTTCCTTGTCTTCTTTGTTTATTCTTATCGTATATGTATCCTTGGCCTTGAATACAATTATATAACTTTTCTTTAATCTCCCTTTTATGTTGAATAGGATATATGGTATTGCAATTTAGACTCTAGTTACTATCAGGATAGGATAAGTCATCCTTATTTCTCCCTTAGTATTATGATGTTTAGTTTCTAGGATATATGTATATATTTTCTACTTTTTCTTTACATATTATTTGTACTTGCATTATCTTTGGATCTCAGCCGGCTGATTCCTATTGAGTACCACATGTTGGGTACTTATACTACTTTTTTAATAGCCTGCATAGAGTATAAGTTCTTGCCATTGTTCAGTGTTTCATGGGGAGTGGCTATTGATCGGAGATTTGGGATGATCTCCTAGTGTTCAGAGTATTACTACTCTCCCTATTACAAGTTAAATTGATGTTTATATTGCATTTAAAGGTGGCTTGTACTTAGATTCACTCTGTATTTTACTTTGTACTCTTACTACATTAGATGCCCTTTTACTAATTTCATTGGGATTTTAGGGTTGCTTTATATATATTGGTCTTGTTATAATATTTATTCTGCTATTCCTTTTTATTTCTTTGGATAGTCCGTTACTAGCTATTTCAGATTATGGGTTGGCTTACCTACTAATGGGATACAATAGGTGCCATCAGGACCTAAGAAATGGTTTGTGTCAAATTGGTATCAGATCTAATAGATTTATCGATGTATTGATATAAGAACTAAGTATTTTGTAGAGTCCTGTAGATCAGTATGGAGATACATGTAATGTACCTACGAGAGGCATATAGTATTTTTGGGAAATTCTATTCTTGACTTCATGTCATGTGTTTAAATCTTTATGAACCTCTATCATATTATTTGACATTATTCGATTCTAGATAGCTGATACAGGTTATCGATTGATATAGATGAGGCATTTACATGTGTTTCGAGAGTTTAATGCAATATCGAACTAGGGAGTCAGAGATTAGCATTAAAGATCTTCTGTTAGACAAAGGATTTAGTGCCATTTCAAGCTCTAACTAATTTTATGATTGCTTTATCTTTTAAAAATTTAGCATTGGAGATTCCAAGCCTTTTTTCCTTATAACTAGAGATAATATTTGATAAACTAAGCAGTTCTCAACCTAGAGTTGAATTTATTGGTGTTTAATAGGTTCTCTATTGATATTAGAGTATGAGATTGGGTTTCTTGAGTGGTCCAACATACAGGATGCTATGTCCTTCGAAGCATAAGATGGTGTATGGATTTATTGTAAGATTAGCTTTGCCACTCCATTTCGCATCAGAGTATTAGATAACAGCGAAGAGCCTGTAAAGGCCATAGAAAGAGCATATATTGAGACTTTTAGAGATAGCAATAAGAGGATAGGTCATCAATACAATATTATTAGTTTTTTATTTGAGAGTGGGGATCCTTCTAGTAGGGATCAGCATCCCTTACAGCCTATCAGTAGCTCTTAGATTAGTCATGGTGGTCACAGCGGGCAAAGTTCTCATCAACCCTTATGAAATACTTGACATAGATATTTAGGTTATGGTTATTGTTCTTGATTAGTGGGTATAGTATCTCAAAGTATTCCAGGAGCTTGTTTTGATTGTGGCGAGATTGGCCACAGGTTTAAAAATGCCCTAGATATGAGTTGGAAGCATAGATAGGGTCAATATATATTTCTCACCAACCTAGAACTCCCGAGGTATGTTATTATCGCAGAGGGGTGGTCATTTCAGTAGGGAGTATACTCGTTGTCAATTGATTAGCCAGTTGGGATCAGCTTATGCTTCTCGCCAGGTTAGAGAGTTAGGAGTTTGGTACAATTTCATGGAGATTAGTTATTAGTCTAGAAAATATTCCTCATATGGTATTTTTAATTATTACTCTTATCTAGATTAATCTCATAAAGATATGGAACCTTTAGTTAGAAGTGTACACTTAGTTCCTCAGTTGGGGTACATCAGGCTTATGAAATCATATTTTTATCTTGGAAGGTGCTTTTTTATTTCCAGCCTTTACCTTTTCATTTGAATGAATTAGAGTTTTCATACCCATTAATGATAATGTGTCTTAGTAGACTTGTATTGGATTTTATAAGCCTTGGTGTAGAGTTTATGACTATGTGACTACCCCTATAGATGATTTCTTTTATTAGTAGATAGAGTGGATCCATTTGAATATTTTATTAGGGGTGTTGTATTTGGGTTCAAGGCTCATTTATTGTGTCATATTTTCCTTCTTATGCCCTAGAGTGGTACATGCTATTAATTTTTATTTTTTGTACCACCTATACCTACACTGGTGTTGCTATTGCTATTGTTATTAGAATCATTATTTTGACATTGGTCAATCCTTACCTGATTGATAACTAACTAGCATTATCTAGTTAAAATTCCCTTTCTTTCAATTCTTATTCATTTACCTAGGTGGCTAGCTCCATTTGATGGTTTTCTCTCATTTAGTAAGGTGAGGTTGGTCATTTTTTTCTTCTATTAGTAAGGTTAGATCAGGGTGATTGAGTGGGTTATGGAGGAGATGGTAGGTTGGTCTTAATTGGTTCTATTATGGTTTTAGTGTTGGCTATTTGGTTATATTTCCTATTTTAAGTTGAGATTCTAAGGTTTACCTTCTGGTTTGCTGAGATTTTGCGTTCGCTATCCTTCTCTATAGTCTCTCCATATTGGCCAATTAGAATATTTTATCTTGATTTGCTCGATTCTTCTTTTAGTAGTAGTCTTAGCCTTGGTATTGATGTTGAGATTGGTACTCTATTCTTTGGTAATGTGATTCATGGTAAATTGGGTTAAGGTTGTTTTGCATGGATGAATTCAGTAAATCCTTACTTTGGCATTTATTTGGCCTCATAACACTTTGTGGAGTGCTTCTCCTAGATGATTGTGCCTATAGGTATTCGTCACCTTAGATAGAAGATTGGATTGACTAGTTTTAGGCTGAGGTTGCATTCCTAAGAGTTTTTCGAATTTTGGGGTACTATTGGTTTTATTTGTAGCCTTGATGGTTCATGACCTCAAGCAGATATGGAGTTGACTGTTTCTGCTTCCAGTCTGTGGATGATGATCCGTTGAGATTTTTTCAATTTTGTCTATGGTAGGAACCAGTAGGGACATGCCACATTTTTTATAGCAAGGGTGAGTTGAGTGTTTGCCCTTGGTTAAGACTTGTTAGCTCAAGTTTGGAATCTTGACTCTTTTGAATGACAGCTTGAGGGTTATGATAGATTTTGGCATTTGGATGCTTACTCTTCTATGGGAGTAGTTCGGATAGTTGAGATCGAGTAGTTTAGCTTTGATGTTAAGGTTTGAGCTTTGAGTTGTATAGATTGATTATAGGCTCCATTTCTAAATTTGTGTTGATTAAGAATTTTTTTTATAGGCTGGCTAAGCCTACTCTTTGTCTACCTACTCGGTCTTCTTCAGTTCAAATAGATTATGGTTGATAGGAGTTCAATTGATAGCCTGTTGGCACTTGATGATCGCTTCTTATGCTTGTGACCTTAATTTTAGTCTTCACAAGAAATTTTGAATATTTTCTCAATAAAAAAAGTGTGTTCGAGTTGGAGTTAGCATAGTTTCATCCCTAATTGGTGGTACACCTTGGGAGAGATCATTTAGTTATAAGTGTTTGTGCGCTGGACTCTCTACTATTAGTTTTGAGGGTCATCCATACTATTTGTAGCTATGGAAATAGATTGCAATCATTAGTCATGCCATTTGTGCGTCCAGGTAGCAACTTATGGGCTTATCCTTATGTTAGCCATTATGTATTTTGGTAAATCAACTTTAATACTCAGAAGTTAGTATTATGGGGTTGCACAGACAGGAGTTAGATGACTTTTTTCTTGGTTTGGAGCAGATAGTAGGTCTGGAAAAGTAAAAAAATGGTTAGATTTGGATATCAAGTTGATTATACAATTTATGCCCTTAGTTGTCTTTAGCTTGATTGAGTTTCCACTTAGTTGTACCCATACTAGTGTGGTCTTAGAGTGTTGTTGTATGTATTTACATGAACCATCCATTCTTGATTTAGTTGGAGGCCAGTTGGTTGTTGAGGTTGAGTTTTGGTTATTTGGAAAGTAAAGTAAGGAAGTTGGTTGAAAAGGGGATACCTACATGAAAATCCCTTACAAGTGTTGTCTCTCTGTAGAGGTTATATGGGGGGTCATGGTCGGGGCATGTGATCCTAGTACCTCGTTCTTTCGAGCTTTTGTGCTCTTTCTATCCTTTGACTTTCGCAAATGAAAGTCCTTTTATTAGTGGACATTGTAATACCCTATAGGTTATTTTTCTTATTTTTATGCATTTCTAGAATTTTAAGCCTTCCCACATCAGTTACAAGTCATTCATGACTTGTTGGAACTGTTTGTTTAGTTATTGGATAGTTTATTTGGTTTTTAGGCTCATTTTCCTATTTAGCATCATTGTTAAGGAATCGATCACAGACCAAAACTCCTAGTAGACGACCTTGGATCAGAATTCTAACAGCGCCATCAACTTTGGAATGTTGATTTTAGACTAGGGGAACCCTTAATTCAGGTCATAAGGCTTTTGGACTTGTTTTGGGCTATTGGGAGGATTCTATTAAAATGAAATTATAGGTGTGGGCTCCACATTTAGTTAAAAAAATCTCGGACAAAAGTTTTGATGATTCCATTGAGTCCAGAATATCTAATTTTGTAGTGTACCATAGATTGTTTGTGTAGACGGGATTTCGAATAAATCTCGAGCACCCGATAGGAGTCTATTTAGACTTAGAGTAATTTGGTGTCTAGCACTATCTGGTGCAAATGCTTAAGTAGACCATTGGCCTCTTAAGCGGTAGTCACTTTAGCGACATAGAGTCGCTTTAGAGGACTTGTCTATATGGTCAAGGATGGCTTAAGTTATCCATGTCCACATTAGTGGACGTCTCTTTAGCGGTCAAGGTGTTGTTTTAGTAATGCTCGCATCCTTGTGACTGACCTCTTTTGAGGACTTGTGCTACTTAAGCAGATAAGCGACAAATTTAAAGGTACCAAGGATTGTCAAATCCCCCTTTTTCATCCTATTTATCCCTCATTTTCTCAACTATTCTACATCATTTTCTAGAGCTTAAAGAAAAGGAAAGCGCAAGGAATCATTCATTGAAGCTAAGGTAAGTTAGCCTAACACTCCTTGGTAATTTCCCATTATTTTCCCCATTCATTTTCATCTCATTCACTATAAATTGTTAGAAAGTAGGTCCTTAAGTCCTTGGACTTTAGGGGTCGATTTGGACCCCTATTTCTGTCACATTTGTGCTCAAGTTTTGAGCAAACATTTATTATCCTTTGAGGGAGCTCATGATGGGTTCAATTTTGGATTCTATTTGCAGGCCTCACGGTCCCATTCATGACCTAAATTCCGACCTAACCTTTTATATATCAATATGGGTCTTATTTTACTCCAATTGATGTACAGATTATCATTTTGATGGCATGGCAACATTTTGGGATCATGGAGCTAAGGCGAGCAGTTTATGGATAATTCAAGACTTGTAGTTTTGGCATTGAGGTAGGTTTTATTCTACTCTTATCTACGAGATGGTGTATGTGTAGATTTCATCTTAGGTAGGGATTATAAGATTTGATTATAAATAGAATACCACGACTTAGCTTAATTTAGGAGTTTGGGGATAAAAGGTGAATCGAACCTTAAGATGAAATACTTGTTATGGCTATAGTATCCTATCACTCTAGAATATAAGCATATTGATCATAGTGGATTCGAAGGACCCTTTAGTATTAGGTTTACTACTTGAATTAGTGGATTGGATCATAATTTCCCTAGATTATAGTATTATCATTATACTAGTTATATATTGTTGGGACCGAGGCCGTGATTATGATACCTGTTGGACTCTTGGTTAGCATCTTACCATAGAAAGGGCGTGATCCTGATTTATGGACACTTAGGCACTATTGTTGTATTGTTTGGATACTAGTAATGGCATGCATACTGTATGTGCATTCATGCTCACTTACTGGTATGATTCCAACCAAACCATGATTTTACTAATGTTTTCAAAAAAGGGATTTATTCCGACTTTTCACTTTTAGATGAATTCTTTTTTTATGGGAATCATACCACCTTACATAATGATTTACTAGATTTTAGAACTAAGGATGATATTTTGGAAGTTAGACCGAGATAGATTTTGGTCCATGGTTTATCCACTCTTTTACCATTACTATTTACTTTAATCGAAAGAGAGATTCCGACCCTTTCTACATGTTTATGCTATTTAAGACCTAGAGTTGATGTCAGACAGGATTTAATGAATTACAGAGTTTTAATCATGATTCGAGTCTGTCTACTTATATATATACACATCTCTCGATACTAGACGGAGTAGATTGATGATGATGATGATTGGAAATCCAGGATCGGGACCTTGTAAGAGTATACATATTCCCAAATCCCCTAGAAGACCCTTTATCAATGAGTCATCATGTCGGAGAAGAGAGGTCATTGTGGGTCCTGCCTTTGCGAGTTGTTGAGTTGGATGAAGTATATACACTTGGTACATTATGGCACTTAGATCAAATATGGTACTATGGATTTACTTTGCATTCATTCATTCATATGTATTACCTATCACCAATATATTGTTTTGTGCTTATATTTTTCAACCTTATGAGGGTTGAATAGGTATAGGCTGTGATTGTTGTTTGCTGGGTATTGATGGAACCTTCTAAGCTTATAGTGGGCCCACTAGATATTGTTTATTCGGACTAGCCGGCTACTTTATTATTGTTATATAGTTAGTTTGTGGCAGGCTGATTATGGACTAATACTAAGGTTAGAGGTATGATTATGATCTTATTCATTTTTATGGTAAATTATATTATTTAAGAGTTATCTCATTGTTAGACTTTATAGATAGGGACCCTAATCATGCCAGCACTAGTTTCCTACTTGGTTAGGATGCCTTGAGATCTTAGGTTGGTTACTTTAAGTCATTACCTTGAGTATATATATACATGCATATGATATCATTGTATACCTTCTCTTTCGCGTCTATTTATGCCATCTATGTATCTTTGGCCTTGTATATTATATAACTTTCCTTTGCTCTTTCTTTGTATGTTGACTTGGGATATATAGTATTGTTGGTTACTATCAGGATAGGATAAGTTATCCTTATTTGTCCCTTAGCATTATCCTGTTTACTTTCCTGGATAGCTGCATGTAGTTTATATTCCTACTTTACATGTTATTTATTCTTACATTATTTTTGGAGCTTATTCGGTCGATACCTACTAAGTACCATATGTTTGGTACTCATACTATACTTCTGTAGCCTGCAGATCATAGTATGAGTTCCCGATGTTATTGAGTGCATCATGCGAAGTATCTACGAATCAGAGATTTAGCGTGAGCTCCCGATGTTCAGAGTATTACTACTCTCTCTTTTATGAATTAGACTAATCTCTATGTTGCATTAAGAAACAGCTAGTATTTATATTCACTTTGTATTTCACTTTGTACTCTTATTGTATTAGAAGGTCTTGTACTAATTTCACCAAATTTTGGGATTTCTATATATATATTTGTCTCGTTATCATATTTATTCCGCTATTTCCTTGCATTTCTTTTGGATAGTCAATTACTAGTTTTTCATACTATAGATTGGCTTACCTACTGGTGGGTTATGGTAGGTGCCATCATGACCTGAGAAATTGGGTTGTGATAAATTGATATCAGAGCCTAGGTTTATCAGTGTGTTAGTACAAGAGTTATGTGTCTAGTAGAGTCCTATGGATCGGTGCAGAGATGTCTGTATCCTATCTTCGGGAGGCTATAGGGCATTCATAAGAAATTCTATTCTTGACTCTTTATGATGTGTCCATATATCTTTGAAAGAACCTCTAGTATATACTTTGACTATAATCTGTTCTAGATGGATCATACTAGGTTATCAATAGATCCTGATAAGACTTTTGCATGTGTTTGGAGAGTTTCAGTGTCAAGCTAGGGAATCAGAGATTAATATCAAAATTTTCAGTGTCAGTAAGAGAATTTGGGTCCAGTCTAGGCTCCAGTAGAGTTTGTGACTGCTTAAACCTTTTAACATTCAGCATTGGGAATTCCTAGCCTTTTATGGATACCTCACAATCATAGATGATATCAAGTACATCGAGCAATTCTCAGACCAGAGTTGGGTTTGTTGGTGTTCAGCAGGGTTCCTTGTTAGTGTCACAGTATGATATTGGGTTTCTTGAGTGGACTAGATATACTCCTATTTTATATCCTTTGGAGTATGAGATGGTGCATCGATTTACTGTAGGATTAGCTTTGCCACCCCGTTTGGCATCAAGGCCTTTGATAATAGATGAGCCTTCTTTCTCTCAAGTTGTTGATTACATGAGGGTTACATAGAGAGCATGTATTAAGACTTAGGGAGATGGCAATTGATAACGCTCAAATTACACTCTTGAATGGGTGTAAGCAATCATTGTCAATATAAAACCCAACTAGGTTGGGGTCGAATCCCACAGGAAATAGGGTGTGAACTTCGATTTATTTACAAAATGCTTTACTGGTAGTTTACTATTTCCAAAGGTGGGGTTTTAAATTTCACAGAGAGTCAATTGTCACTCTCAATATTTTAGTGTTGTAATCAATATAAATGACAAACCAGAGTTATGTTCACCATGGGTATTGGGAGTTAACAAATACTAGGTAATACTTGGGATTCTTGGAGTAAGTAGAAACAGTAAAGTATCCTTGACTATGATACTTTCTAACTTATCTCTCGACCTCAACAGACAATTTATTATCTAATTCTCTCAAACTTAGATAAATTATCTATTTCCAATAGGTTGTTATCTCAAGTAGATTAATCCAATTACGGCATCAATCATTAAATAGAAGGTTGGTAGCTTTTGAGTTCCTATTGATAATTCACGACCTCTAGTCTATATCTCCGTTAGAAGCAAATAAAACCTAAGGCATAATCTAATGTTTGCAACCACTAGGTTTCAGTTAAAACAACAGAATTTCAAGATGTTCTACTACTCTTTGAATCCGTTAAACACCTAGCATCATATCAAACCCTGATCCATGGATCCCATAACTCCAGCTAATGGAATTAGCCGCTCATGATTTGATGAACGAAATAATAAGTTGAATTCATAGTGATAGGGATAAACTTACGAATGGATGAAAAACAACAAGTAGTTCCTTCGATTTAATCACAAGGTGGAAAACCAAAAATAGTTGATAAGAAACAAGAAGAATAATTGATGAAAGAGAGCAATGTACGCCCCTCTTTTCTCAGAGTTAATATCTGATAGATAATGACAAAATCTCGCTTAAAAATCATACAAAAGTCTTTAAATAGTCAACCCTAATTAAGAAAACAAAATTAAAGTTTCAGTTTTCTCTTCGGATTAGACGACGATGCTTTTGACGGCTCGTCAGACACCTGACGACGTGTGCAAGATATTGTCAAAGATTCTAGTGAATTGATATCTTCTGAATCTTCAGACGATAATCCTGACAGTGTGTCAAAGATCTTGACGGCGCTTGCAAACTAACATCACACTTCACTGGAAACCATCATACTCTTCCCTCTAGCTGACGGCAATTTTGACGAGATGTCAAATATTTGATGGCCCTTCCAAATCATCGTCACAGTTCATCTAATCTTCTCTGGTTCTGTCTAATCTTGACGGTGACTTTGATAGCCTGTCCCATGTATGACGGCACTTCAAAATGATCATCAGATACATTTTAGCTTATTTTCACCACATTTCAACTGTTTTATTCTTCTTTTCTTTGGTTTCCTCCCCGATCACTTGTATCTGCATTAACACACAAAAATGATCAAAAACAACAAAAGTTGCTTAAGACTTTGCAATTATTCAGAGTTAAAAGCTTCAAATGTGTTAGCATCGGCTCACACATCAACACCCCCAACTTAAACAATTGCTTGTCCTCAAGCAACCAAAACATAACTAGGAGTAAACAAAGTACAATTCGACAGCTAACTACTCTTATCAGTTCAGAATACATGCACCATCTCTATGATCAATCAAAATAAAATCAATTGTGTCTAATATTTAAAAACAACCATGTAACTCACAAGCATCTAGATATGGCAAAAATCTCATCAAAAACAATCTAGCACATACCCAAATTACATTCTTCGAACAAAGCAGTTAATAGCAACATACCCGGTGTGCCCTCACAATAAAGAATTCCCTTTTTCACTTAGATTTACATGTATTAACATAGGGATGAACGTACGACTCACTCTCAAAATAAAGTTCCAACATTGCGCATCGTATGCCATAGGCTTGCCCTTATAGTCAGTACCGAAGTCTTCAGATAAGTCAGTTAGGATCACTATAGGGTTTTTCTAAGCTTGTAACGTAGGCTAGGGGCTGGTATGAAATTCAAGGGTATGTCATAGTGACAACACCTCCTTGGCACAACATTAACTCACGGGGTTTCAACTTTTAACCTTCTTTTCTTCCCTCATTTATTTGTCAAGTATTCTCAAGATGGGTGTTGTCTGTTCAAGCATTAGATCAACTTTTTCAGTTTTCTCTTTTCTATTTGTTTTTTCACTACACCCAACTTGTTATTTAATTTCCTTATTTTACCTCTCTTCATACTCATAATGCATCACGCACCCCTATAGTAGCTACCCTCAACTTAGGTTATTTGCCTAAGTCAAGGTGCACAATGTCTAAGGAGGACTAGGGCCAAAACAGGTTCATTGTGATGTAATAGAAAGGTGAAAGATGTATAAGAAAGAACTGGGCTATTTAGGCACAAAAAGGGATCAAGGGATATTATTCATATTTAGACAGTCATTTAAGCTAAAACGAGTTAACATGCAAAAATGGCTTATGATTTTTCCCTAACGCCTATCCTATGACTATGGTACGACTAACTGGGCAAGTTCTAGATTCAATGCACAATAGGAACTGAGTAAGACCTTACACGCATATAGCACACAAGTATATAGCACATTACTACTCATTCGTTTCATGCATTTGTTTTCTAAAGGTTATTTATTTGCCACACTAATTCCACAAATAGATACACAGTGGATACACTAGATACAATCCATATAATTCATGACAGATTAGACCACTGGAGAGGTACTCAAAAATTACAAAACAAGATAACTGCCTCAAGTACTACTATTCCTAATTATTTATAGAACATGTTACAACAACAATTTCCCTATACCCTTAACATAAAATCAAAAATAAAATGCACTAAGGGTTAGGATATACCTGAAGATAGTCAAGCCTGTGGATCCTGGGTCTCCGACCCTGCCACAGCATCATCTACTATCTTCTACCCACTCATAGCATCTGCCTTTGCAGTGGTTGGAGCCTGGCTCGATGAAGAACCTGCAGCCCTAGCTCTGATGGCTGCTTCCCATTTTTTTGTGTTAACCAGGGACTCCAATCTTCCCTTTTTTAAATATTCCTTCTCTACTTTCTTCTTTTCTTTCTTTTTAGATTTTCTCTCTTATTTACTAGCTAGCTCATCTCTCTTTTTTTTGCCTTTTTTTTCCCCTTTTTTCTTCTTTTTCTTCGGGGAATCCATAGTAAGATTGAGTATAGGAATTTCTTCCTCTACAAAGTGCATAGCTGAACCTGTTGGCACCATGATTTGGTACTATTACATAATCAAAACCTCATCTTTCACCTTATCTAACGCAGCCCTGAAAGAGGCAAGATCAGCACCTGTTATCTCTCTTGCTCGGGCATCGAATCTGTTCTCTAAATTTAGCACCCGCTCAAGAAAAGTCATGAAAGGTTCGAGTGCATCTTCCAGTGCAGCTTTGATTCTTTTGTCCACAGCGGTAGTAAACTATTTGGCGAAGTCCTGTAGTTATACCTCACACAAATTTACTTGCCTAGACACCTTTCTGATATCAATCGACTGAAATGCCAAACCCATTGCTGTCGAAGGGACTAAAGTAGTCGGCTCACATTGAGGCATTGAGCCTGTCTGAGTTGAATATGTTGGTGGTGGTGGTATAGCTTCGAAGATTGCACCCCCACATCTGGTGATGACACAATCTCAGTGACTGGAGGATCTGCTGCACCAACTGCATCTCGATTAAGTCATAAGCCCGGCCGAATTCATTTTTGCTGACAGGGTTGTGAGTTTTCTTGGCATGTATCTCATCATCAATACCTGAAATCTCAGGTACATTAGCTGTTTCACACAACCTATTAATCACACATAGGAATGGATATTCAGCATCGGGTCTTGCGAGCAAAATCTTAATCTCTTCCGCTATCATTTCTCTGAAATCCAAGGGAGTTCTGTCTATCACTCTTACAACCAATATTGCTTGATCATCCCCTAATATGTTGTTGCCCTCGGTGGGTATCAGATGAATCCGTACTAAACCCCACCAACATCTGGCCTTTAAATTTAGAGACGCTTTGTTAATCTTTTCTGCCGGATTATTCAGCCACTCAGGTTCCCCATCTGCTCTAAGAGTTGCTAGCCATTTGCGCTGGTTTTCCCAATATTTCAACCAAACATAGAAGGTAGGTAAAGTGGCTCGTGGGACAAAGGCTGGCCCATAAAGAAACCTGTTTATGGTGGCATCTAAAATATCCACCCTTACCTCACGTACTAGAACTTTGGTCAGAAGAGGCTTATCTAAATTTCTATCTCCTTCTTTGCACATATTTTCCACCATAGCCTGGTAGTTCGCATAGATCTCCCAGACTAATGAAGGACAGTAAACACCACTTCCCTTGGTAGTCTACTCCAAGCCATACTCCTTGAGTTTTTGCATCACCTCAGGGTATCTGATCAACCCTGTTGTAATGATTTTCCTCTCCTCTAGAATTGGTCTTCTGGTACTTCATCAATCAGTTCTGCGAAGTCCATCCAAATAGATCATTTCAGCCCCAGGGATTTGTCATCTCACATTGTTCCTAACCTCGGGGTTTTTGCATTTCACCAAAGTTCCCCATACTGGAGAATCCTTATCACCTTTCTGCTCTGAAGATGGTGATTCAGACTAAGTTTCTTCAGCTGCAGGCCTCTCAAAATCTTCAGTTTCAACTTTTGTTCGGTGCGTTCAGACCCCTGCTCAGTGTGTTCTGATCCTTATTCCTCCGAAGCTTGCTCAAATGAGGTTTTAACCTCAGTATTATCAGTATCCTCTACCTCAATAGGCTTAGGTGGAGGCGGAGTCTTTGGACTAGTCCTTTTTCTTTTCCATCTGAGTAAAGGCTCCTTGTCTTCATAATCAGAGTCCTCATTGACAAGTCATCGAGGTACATTCTCTTTAGCCATTTTCTTTGGTTTGGTTGGATTCTTCTTCTTGGGTGCCATTATTAGTTCTGCAACAACATAGAAATCCTTAATTAGTGTCCATAATCAAACAAGAAAAGAAGAAGGATCACCTTAGTTTAACATCATCACTGTTTTTAGTTCGTAGGTTTGACGGCCTTTCTGATTTGCCTTCATAGGTGTGACGGCGCTTCAAAAGCATCGTCAACCTTGTCTAGAATCTACAAAATTTCTCATCTTTTGACGACATTTTTGAATGGCCATCACACAGGTGCAAGGCTGTGAAACTTGTCGTCAGACAACATTATAATTTCTAACTTCTTTTTACTTGATTTTTCTTCTACCATTATTCTTAATTTGAACTTAGGTCATGTTCTTTACTGAGATTTCCACAAAATTATACCGCATACCCCTACAAACCCTAGTTTTTGAAGGGGCTTGTAGCATGTTAATGGGTTCAGGTCACTCCTTTGAAACCAAGGTTTCTGGTAGTTCACAATTAATCCAAAGAAAGAAGAAGTTGAAGCTTTTCTCATACCTGGATGTCGATATTTAGCTGATGTACTCTGACCACCTAGACTTGTGGGTGAGAAAAGAATGAGATGAGAGAGGAAGAAGATTTCTTGACTTAACTCTCAGTCTTCAACAAGGAAAGTCTTAAAATTTTGCCTTAGAAGGGATTAAATTTGAAAAAGGAAGGGAACTCTCTAAGGAAAGAAAACCAAAACTGGAAGAGAAATATCTAAAGTACGTCGTAATGTGAACAGCTGTTGTTGGGCCGAGTTAGCCCAAAATTTTAAGCTGGGCTCAACTCATTTAATGGTATTTTTGATGGCGCGTCAGATACCGGACGGTGCTTCAAAATTGTTTTCGGCCTTAACAAAATAAGGCTTTGACTTGATTATTTTGACGCTATTTCACACGGCTTGTCATACTTATGATAGCCCGTCAAAATTGACGTCAACCTTCTCAAGATGACTGAAACCAGTTCACCTTCTTTGTATAACTCTTAGCTACAAAAATTAAAAACACAAGTGCAATAAAATTAAAACATTGGGTTGCCTCCCAAACAGCGCCTGATTTAACATCGCGGCACGAGTTGATTATCTTGACCACTCAGACTTTGTCAAGATGCCGTATCGATACATCATTACCATTTTCCTGGAATACATCCACAACCGAGAAGATATTCATCTCCTCTAACTGCTTCATAGGAGGGTACATTTTGAATCTGGCCTCCCTTTTTCCATACCTGAACTTTAGCTCATTGAGCTCCATATCAACCAATACTCTTCCCGTGGCTAATAGTAGTCTACCCAAAATGATGGGTACCACAAAATCAACATCACAATACAATATCACAAAATTTGCAGGCAGAATAAAGTCATCCACCTTTACTAGCACATCATGAATATACCAACTAGTTGTTTCACCAATCTGTCTGCCATCACAAGACGTATCATTGTGGAGGTAGGTTCCCCCAATCCAAGATTCTTGTAGATATCAAGTGGAATCAGATTAATACTTGCTCCTAAGTCACATAAAGCTTTGGTAAACTTCATGGACCCAACTGTGCATGGTATGGTAAATTCTCCAGGTCAGGCTTTTTCTGCACTAAAGATTATGAAGAAATAGCGCTACAGTAGTGGATGTTGTCCACTGGCTCACATCTTAGCTTCCGCTTCTTTGTTAGCAATTCCTTCATAAATTTACCATAGTTTGGTATTCGCTCAAGTGCCTCCATCAATGGCACATTCACTGTCAGTTATTTCATTATTGCCATGAACTTGCTAAATTTTTTGTTGTCTACTTTCTTCTTCAATCTCTGAGAAAAGGGAGGTGGTGTTCTTGGCATTTCTTTCAATACTACTTCCCCTTTATTTTCATCTTCTTTCTCTAAAATATCAACAAATCCATCTAGCTTCTCAGACCCCACTGGATTGCTTCCTTCTGACTCATCAACACTTACTTCCTTCTCCACGGCTTTACCCATAGAAGGGCTAGATAACATCTTTCCACTCCGAGTGGTAATCTCCAAACAAGAGCCATCAGTTCGCGGGTTCTGAACCATATCGCTAGGTAAAGTACCTGTTTTTCTTCGATTTAGAGTAGCCAAAAATTGGCTCATCTGTTGCTCCAACTGCTTAATAGAAGCAGAGTGTGAGCTAACCAATTGACTGAGGGTAGAAAATTCTGTTTTCATAGTAGTTACCCCGAGTTGGTAGGTTTAACTCTCTTCAACAGCTTTTCCATCATGTCCTCCATAGATATCTTGCCAGAACTAGTCGTCGCAGCATCCCGACTTCTAAGAGGAATATACAAACCACTCCTGTCATTATTATTTCTCCAATATCCCTGCTCCTTATCTGTATAATCAGGCTTGTCATAGAAAGTCCGACCTTAGTTCCCTT
>NC_061116.1:43546384-43606193 GCF_002878395.1 Capsicum annuum
ATCTGTTGCTCCAACTGCTTAATAGAAGCAGAGTGTGAGCTAACCAACTGAATGAGGGTAGAAAATTCTGTTTTCATAGTAGTTACCCCCGAGTTGGTAGTTTTAACTCTCTTCAACAGCTTTTCCATCATGTCCTCCATAGATATCTTACCAGAACTAGTCGTCGCAGCATCCCGACTTCTAAGAGGAATATACAAACCACTCCTATCATTATTATTTCTCCAATATCCCTGCTCCTTATCTGTATAATCAGGCTTGTCATAGAAAGTCCGACCTTAGTTCCCTTGGATATTGCCTCGAAAACCCCCTAATTACTCATATAATTTGCCTTAGCATCAGTACCTGTAGACATAGTACCCTGAGATTCCACAGCCTTAACTATTTCAGTCTTGCCAGACAGCAAATGTTTGGCCAGCAAATCCATCTGCGTCTTCAAATAGGCTATGTCCTGATCTCACTCCTCATCTCTTCTATGCTGCTCAACAGTAATACCAACAGCAACAGTCGGGCTAGCCACCACAGAATCCCTAGTATGCCAAGACCAACTCTGCTTGGCAATTCTATTCGGTATGTCAGAAGCATCTAGAAAAGAGAGGTCAATGAATGAACCACCTGCAGCATTGTCAACAATAGGCTTCGTTATAGAGTTGAAAGCTCTGTACAAAGTCTCCATCAAGTGCAGGTCCGTCACATTGTGGTTCGGACATTGTGCAAGTTTCTTCTTAAATATTTCCCAGGTTTTGTGCAATGCTTCAGTCGGAAGCTATCTGAAGTTGATAATTTTGTCCCTCAACTGTACCCTTATGGAGGGTGGAAAGAACCGTTATAGAAATGCATCTTTCAACTGTCTCCAGTTGGTTATAGAATTAAGATCTAACTCATTCAACCATATTGTTGCCTCCCCAAACAGAGACAAAGGAAATAATCTCAACCTGATCACATTCTGGCTTACTCCCGAATTGTCAAAGGATTTTCAAATGGTGATGAAGTTCACTAAATACAGATTTAGAAGTTGGATCATGTACTTGTTATGCTGAATTTTGCACCTGGTGCCAACGGTGGAGGAAAGATAGCACCCGTTGCACCAGCTCCATCCATTCCTCCATCATCTTCATCAGCCTCATATTGCATAGGCTATTACCCATATCTTCCTCGAACTGGATGATTTCTATTGACGTTTCGCTGCAATGGTGTAGCAACTTGCTAAACTCGGCTTGGGTTTTGAGGATTCAACAACTCCTCATCACCCAAGTCTTCATCATTAGGGTTCTGGTGACGCGTTTTTTGACCTAAATTTTGCACATTCACCTGAGCCCTGTCCATAGCAGCTAGTCTTTCTGCTTCCTGTTGCTCAGCCATTCTTCCTATCAGTTAAGGTTCCGGATTGATTAGTAATAGTGGTTATCCGAAACTTCTTGTGTTTGGCATAAACAACATAGTACCTACAATAAACAAAAACACGAAATGAACATAAATCAAGGAAACTTAACTATCAGCAAATTTTTGTGTACAAACTTTTAGTCTACAACCGTATTCCCCAGCAACGGCGCCATTTTTGATAACACTCAAATTACACTCTTAAATGGGTGTAAGCTATCATTGTCAATATAAAACCCAACTAGGTTAGGGTTGAATCCAATAGGAAATAGAGTGTGAACTTTAATTTATTTACGAAATGCTTTACTAGTAGTTTACTATTTCCGAAGGTGGGGGTTTAAATTTCACAGAGATTTAATTGTTACTTTTAATATTTTAGTGTTGTAATCAATATAAATGAGAAAACAGATTTATGTTCACCATGGGTATTGGGAGTTAATAAATCTAGGTAATACTTGGGATTCTTGGAGTAAATAGAAACATTAGAATATCCTTGACTATGATACTTTCTGACTTTTCTCTCGATCTCACCAGAAAATTTATTATCTAATTCTCTTGAACTTAGATAACTCATCTATTTCCAATAGGATGTTATCTCAGGTAAATTAATCCAGTTACGGCATCAATTATTAAACAGAAGGTTGGTAGCTTCTGAGTCCCTGTTGATAATTCATGACCTCTAGTCTATTTCTCCGTTAGAAGCAAATAAAATCTAAGGCATAATCAAATGTTGCAACCACTAGATTTCAGTTAAAACAACAGAATTTCAATATGTTCTGCTACTCTTTGAATCCGTTAAACACCTAGCATCATATTAAACCCTTATCCATGAATCCCATAACTCCAGCTAATGAAATTATCTGCTCGTTATTTGATGAACGAAATAACAAGTTGAATTCATTATTATAGGGATAAACTTACGAATAGATGAAAAACACCAAGTAGTTCCTTCAATTTAATCACAAGGTGGAAAACCAAAAATAGTTGATAAGAAACAAGAAGAAGAATTGATGAAAGAGAGCAATGTACGTCCCTCTCTTCTTAGAGTTAATGTCTGATAGATAATGACCAAATCTCTCTTAAAACCCCTAAAAAAGGTCTTTAAATAGTCAACCCAAATTAAGAAAACAAAATTAAAGTTTCAGTTTTCTCTTCGAATTAGACGACGATGCTTTGACGGCGCGTCAGACACCTGATGATGTGTGCGAGATATCGTCAAAGATTCCCATTAATTGTTATCTTCTGACTCTTTAGAAGGTAATCCTAACAGCGTTTCAAAGATTTTGACGGCGCTTGCAAATTGACGTCATACTTCATTGGAAATCAGCATACTCTTTCCTCTGGTTGACGGCAATTTTGCTGAGATGTCAAATATTTGACGGCCCTTCTGAATCATCGTCACAGTTCATCTAATATTCTCGGGTTCTATCTAATCTTGATGGTGACTTTGGTAGCCTGTCCCATGTATGACGATGCTTCAAAAAGATCGTCAGATGCATTTCAGCTTATTTCCACCAGATTTCAACTATTTTATTCTTCTTTCCTTTGGTCTCCTCCCCGATCACTTGTATCTGTATTAACACACAAAAACGATCAAAAACAACAAAAGTTGCTTAAGACTTCGCAATTATTCAGAGTTAAAAGCTTCAAATGTGTTAGCATCGGCTCACACATCAGTAGTAAGAGGATATTTTATTAAAAAATCTTATTGATATTCCTCCCAAGAATGGGGATCCTCCTAGCAGGGATCAGCATCACTTGCAACCTATCAATTCCATGCAAGTAGCTTCTGACTATAAGTGGCTCTCAGATTTGTCATGGTGGTCATAGTGGGCAGAGTTCTTGTCAAATCTTATAGACGGGAGCTTATTGTAATAGAACCTCTTGTACTAATTTTATCGGGTTTTGGGGTTGCTTTATTCAAATTTATCTTGTTATCATATTTATTCTGCCATATTCTTTCATTTCTTTAGATAGTCCATGACTAGTTTTTCAATATTATGAGTTGGTTTACCTATTGGTGGGTTATGATAGGTGTCATCACGACCTGAGAAATTGGGTCATGATAGTGGATTTTAACTTGTTTTTTACATGATCCTTGCAGATTACTAATCTTATAATCGACAATCAAGAAAATGGTCCCCTTTTCTTCCAAGGATCTCCCAACAAAAACTGTCAAGATAGATTTTGGGACTACCGACGCATGGGTTTTTCTATTAAAGGGGTTTAAACAATTTGGGTGAGAAGGCATCGGAGTTCTATAACTGCCTCACAAAGTTTGGGTGAAAGATCTTCATAATTGTGATCTTCATAACTCCTAATTGTGATCTTCATAACTCTTGTGATCTTTATAACTCCTAATTGTTATCTTGGATGACCCTTATCCTACTATTTGAATTTGGGGTAGTGCATGTCCCCATAGATGCGTCTACCATCAATGATGTCTTGGTGATGCCTAATATCTCTAATACTGAGTGCGAGAGCATAGATATTTCCATTATCAATGATGTCTTGGGGGTACCTAATGTCCATTGGATACGAGGCCAAGGCTTGAGATATGAATATGTGATGGCTAAGGGATACTCTTATTATGGAGGATAATGGGGGGAAGTTTACTGGACTGGTCTCAGGTAATCAAGAGCACACACCTCAGTGCAGATGCTTGAAGGTGGCTAAATTTGGTAACATAGAGGAATTGTCCTTAGGGTAATATTTCTCATGTGACATACCTTCGGGCCCTAGTGATGGCTTATGCTATGCAGGGATTCCGCTGAATGTGGAGGTACAAATTATGTCAGAGTGAAAGGATTTCTGCCGGGGTAACAAGAAGTCTCCTACCTTCCGAGTCTAATTTTGAGTTATGCAGGCGTGCAGGGGTGCCTAGGAATAATGTTGATAGGAACCTAGAGTGTGACACACCCTGCTATCCTCTCAAGGTGAATGGTGCACCTCCCCAGAACAAGAATAAAATAAAAGTAGAAATAGAAGGAGAGAGTAGCATAGCAGTGGATGATGATGCCTCTCCCACACAGCATATGATCTTTTAAGAGCGCCTCAGGTCATACATAGCCGCATAAGAAGCTTCTTGGATCATGCCCACTTTTCTACCCAAGGTTTGGCCCCTTCCAACTCCATCGCCCTACCCAACACTTCTTAGGACTATGCATAGCTCCATAGGAAGATGGACTTGAAGAAGAAAAGGGACAATCCTGAGATCGCATGCTTTCCCGAATATAGAATATTGTTAAGGTCATGTTCAAGTGCATTGTTCATAATCAATCCCTCCCAAGTTAAAGAAAGAGGATGTGAAGGAGTTTTCCTTCCTTACTGGCATGGAAAGAAGGGTTCTGACGCCTCGAGACTCTACGATGATGGGTCTCTAACTAGATCCCTGGGTGCATGTCAATCTACCTTTCTTCCCCTATTTTATTATTTATTTAGACTTTGGGTTACGGCCCCATTTGGGCGGGTAACAAATATTCTCTTTTAATTTTTTGCACATTAGTTGCTTTTTTTATTATTCTAGTAATGAATGCACTACCATAATCTTATACCTTGCGTGTTACAAGAATTATTTAATAGCTAGCAGCTTATAAATAGGTTTGCACGAGTCAAAAAAGAAATGAAAAAATAGGGGAAAATAGTGCAGGGATTCTGCCTAGGCCCATCCCACTATAACGGCTTGCAATCCACTACTACAACACCACAATAGCAGAAAAATTCCTGCTATAGTGGGATCGCAGAAGTGGGGCAATGCATGCTATAGCAGCCCACTTGTAGTGACCCTAAAAATTTTATCAGTTCCTACAGTTACCTTACCCTCATTCCCTTTTGCAGCACTTTAATTATAATTCGTACAATAGTTGGACCACAATCCCAAGATCAAACCTAAAAGCTTAGAAAGGTAACAATTAATCGAAGAACAAATTTTATACTTTGGTTATAGATTATGATTCAACATCAATTAACATATTAGTCTTTACCCTAACATTTAACACTTGTTGTGCTTAGGCTTTTAATATAACAATTTTTTTTAATTAGTCACTATACAAGTTCTCAATTAACAACATGCAGTCAACTTAAAATCACTTCACTTATCACAAATTCTCAAACATTAAACCAGCTGCAACTCGCATTGATATCAATTTTAGAGAATTTTCTTGGCATTTTTATTTCATAAAACAAATGATTTAATTCATGTTATTAAAAACTACGGATTAACATATTAGACACCCTTATATTCAGATATTAATTAGAACCTTCTAAGTTCCAATTAAGTTGCTTGTGTTATCCCAAATGGAGCAAAGTGACCTCTAATTTTATATTAAGATACCAATTGGAATCAAGAGATGCTAATTGGACCCATACAAAAAGTCCTGTGTGATAGCACGAGAGGAAAGAAAGAAGGGAAACAATTCCTAGAATGTCTTATAGCTTCCCAAAGATTCGATATGGACGTCAAAAACTAATATGTAGGACTCTACTAGACATTTGCTCTTGTACTTGTGAGATTGGTAACCTAGGCTCTAATACCAATTGCCATTACCAACAAACTAAACCTTGAGGTCACCTACTCTAATCCACCTCGATAGAAGAACTCACACCACGCATTTAAAATCATGCAGAAGTTATTAAAAATATTATTTATCTCTTTTAAAGTATTATAAAACTTGTTACAAATGCTTTAAATACATCAAAAATAAATTCCTTGCCCCCGAATATGTTGTCTAAATAGGTACAATATCTACTAAGAACAAGAAAAATAAACACAAGAATCAGCTTCCGCCAAAGGAACGAGAAGACAAAATCTATTGAGGATCTCTATCCACATCAAGTAATAAAACCTCAACTCATCTTACAACAGGTTATACCCTTATAGCCCAAAAGGGTATAGCAAGAGTAGTATCAGTACAACCACACGTACTGGTAAGCATCATTGGCCGACCCAAGTTATATCACATAAATATCCAAAATGAAACAAGTATTATAAAGTAACAAATCAACTTATATCTCTTGGCCACTTACTAGTCATCTCTCTCCTCCTTACTTCCCCTTCTTAACTACACATCTGGCACCTAAACGGTCTATGATTCATTGTCATATATTTATTTGGGAACGTCAAGGTAATTTATCAACTATTCTAATCTTAACGGATTCATAATGATACTTGTTTGAGAATTACCTAAACCAGGGAAAATATGTGAGTTATTTTATCTTTAGGAGGTATTATTTTCATCATCACTCTATTACAATCATCAGTCACCACCCCTAACTACTTCAATCATCACAACCGCTACCACTATTGTCAATCACCAGCTATTACCAGCAATAATTAAATTTGATCCACTAATAACCACAATTATTATCAGCTACTACTACCAATTTGACATGACCCAAATTAGGGCCTAGTCATGTTGGGTGCCTAAAGCCCAATCGAGATCGGAGCCTACCCCCAATGCATAACCATAACTACCCTACACCCAATATCAAATGAATTCCGATTATATAACATAACAAGATGGAACAATCATAAATTAAATAAAGTCAAATGGTGTCATCTCTAATACCAATACCAATACCAATGCCAAGGCTAACACCACTACCAACACCGCCCGTGCCAACCCAAGGTAGTCTCACAAAGCCTCTTTCTTTTCTTTCCACAACTTCAGTAACTAAAACACAGGAGGAAAACTATGAGCACGTATCTGGAAGAAAATAAAAAGGATGACTTCTCAATGACTCCTTATAAGCTTATACATATATCAACTACCTCTATTGTACTTCTTTTATTGTATATGTAAAATAATGGTTCTGGACTTCATCTTCTTGACATCTGAGATCCATTTTTTAGTACTACTCCAAGCTTTATAAAGTTATTCAAGCTTTGTATTGTGGATGCCAACACTGAGCATAGTTATAGCAGTTTCATTACTTAAAAGTGGAAAACTAGGAAAAATAAAAAAAAAATAGACAAATTCTCATGCTAAAAAAAGGAGGAGGAGGAGGAGGAAGAAGAAGAAGAAGAAGAAGAAGAAGAAGAAGAAGAAGAAGAAGAAGAAAAGACAGAGCTTCATTGTTACTCCCAGTAAACTAGGAGTAGTACTCCAAGAAGCAGAAACAGTTAGAACTACTGATATAGTTAGAACTATAACATACTGCATATTGTGCAACGAAATATCAAATCCTGATTAATTATACGTATCTTTTAATATCACAAGATTCAAAACTCTTTTATACTCTCAGATTATGTACTGTACTTTTGAAAATAAGGTTTTTCATCTTACCTTTACCGTACTTGTATTTGCCATACATAAATGCCTAGTCTAAGAGGATAAAAAAGTTCTTTCACATACTAGTTATGTACTGAAGATCATCCAATATATAAGAAGAAGCTAGCAATGGTAAGTGAAAATCAAGAAGAAGTTGAGTCGTTACCAAGCAGTCAAAAGGAGTACAGTAGTAGAAGAAAGGGCTTTGCCTTTTAACAGTGGATACTAGATCATGTTTACTGCACTTAACATATATCTGACAGTGAAATTATATAAAAACAAGAGTTACTTACATAGTCTAGAGAGACCATCTCCTCTGAGCTAGCATGGTACCTGTTAACTTGCTATCACCAAGAAACCTGACGATTAAAAAAGAATTAGATCATTAAGACAATGTAACATAGGCTGAGTACATACTGAGAACATACTAATACATTCAGTAGTATGCAGTTTTTGGTTTTTGTAAATTGCTAACAATAAGGAAACAACAATCTGCAATAAGAAATATCAGCTTGGAAGACAGAGAACTAGGAGTAGTACTCCAAGAAGCAGAAACAGTTGAGTATAAAAGAAAAATATTGAGAACCAGTATTTTTTCCATCAAGGGTTTAATCCTATGTTCTTTAATGTTTGTAACCCATCTGCAGTAGTTTTATTTTAAGCTGCGTGGAACTAACTGACCAAAACAAGAAAAGTCAAAACTGAAATTGACATGCCTCTTTTCCAATAACCTACCAGAATCTTTGGATAATAATACTTGCATATTTTACATTTTGACTTTAGGACAAGTACACAGGATGGACAAATGAGAAGCACAATACATTTTTTGACCATCTTGAAGTATCATTTCTAAAGCAGTTACACATTTAGTGGTAGGTGCATTGATAGGTGCATTGATTTGAAACTTGGAAGGCTTCCTAATCATGTAGGTGCAAATATCTTCAAGTCCCGTATGCCTAGTGTCACTACTACTGAGTCTATTGTTTACTACTGGTGATGATAAGTCCTGTTTGCACAATTGAGTGGAATCCACTCTTTCATGGCAACTTTTGTTGAGACTCCTTACATCATATAGATATGAATATGATCTTGCACTCAACTCAATTTAGGGCTTTCTCACATCACATAAAAACAATCGACTAGTTACTCATAGGACATTAACAACATGAATATAAAAATAATAACCTGATTAACACGGTAAAAACATCTAGGATTTGTAACACTGCTATCATCTAATATCAAATGAACAGCTCAACAACAACAACAAATACCAAATGCTTCATATGCATACTTCAAGCCAATAGAGACCACGATCTTCTTCAATGATTTAGTAGATTCATTTCAATCAGACTTTGATAATTCTGCAAAATTATACTATTTTAGAATAAATTTCTAAATGAAAATGACTAAAATGATATAAATAAGCATGAATATAAGATACGTATGCAATAGGAAATTAACACTTAAAAATATGAAAATAATGATGAGCATATATTCAAATGAATTTATTTGTTTGATCATCTATTTCCATCCAATCCTAATCAGTATCATCAAACTCTACAAAATTCAATCTAACATGTACAGGGAGTGACATTTGGAGAAAATCATCCCGGGAATATATACCAAATGACGAAAACAAAAAACATAAAACTAACGACTTTCAACTATAATTCAACAAAATTCAATCCAACAAGGAAGAGCGGCTGCTAGGAGATAACCATTCCCATTCCAAGCAAGCAAAAATAATCAATAGGGAAAACTTACAGATAATAAGTCCAGCTAAAAACTTCAGCAAAATTCAATCGTCACTACTGGAGAAAAGCATTCCAAGTAAGCACAAATGACCAACAACGAGCAGCTTCACCAACTAGCAGAAAGAATAGTTCCAGCTTCACTAGAATTGCACTAGTTGTCACTACCTATCCATATAAGGTAGAAAGCTTTTCAGTGAGTAAGATATCCAAAATATAGTGTTCAGATTCAATATATTATTACTATATTATACATCTAAAAGAATTGGTATCTCCTTGCACTTAATTATGACAATCATTTGCTTTATCATTTTAATCATCTACAGCAAGCCAAAGACATTTTCCAATTTTACAAAGAGTAGACACAGAAGTAGCCTAAAGATTTAGGCAAAGAGTCCCTAGATGTATATTTTGATATTTTTTGTAGGATACCTTTCCCAGAAAGCACTGTATGATTACATGGTTAAACTTTTTTCTTAGTTCTTTTGGGTTAATTTAACACTTTAACTACTATGCCTCAAACCAATCTAAATTAGCCATAAGCCATAAAAATGGAATATTTGGCATGAAAATGGTGTCTATTAAATGAATGTTCAAACCCCAATCTATTAAATAGACTCACAGAGATTTAATCGTCTTTTTTTTAGCATATGAAGAGGAATCTTACTATGAGGATTCAGCAACAAGATCTGTAGTTGGAGCTAAGGTCGGACAAGTAAACGAAGTGACAATCGGAGCAGTAGTAGGCTGTCGGAGTGACAATTAGAGTAGTGATTTGCCATCATAGTGACAATCGAAGTAGCAGTGGGCCCATTGGAACAGCAGTGAAAGAGTGGTGAGCAATCGGCGGAGTGGTAGTACTAATAGTGAATTAGGTTTGTTGACTAATAAGAGTTGAGAGTGAATGTTAGTTTAGTATTTTTTTTAATATTTATTATATATTTGTTAAAGTTTTGGTAGATTTTATGGAAAAATAGGGAGGAAAAATAAAAACTGTTGCAATAGTTTTTTTTTTCAAAAACGTGTTGCAATAGGTGACTTTATGGAAACGGTTATCGAAACCGTTGCTATAAGATACCCTATTGCAACGGTTATCCATAAATAACAACGGTTATAGAACTACTAGAACAAATTTTTTTTGCAATGGTTCCAACCGTTGCAATAGACCATCTATCGCAACGCTTCTGGAACCATTGCCTAAAGATTCATTGCAATAGGGGTAATTTCTAGTAGTGTATCTCAATGCTACTAAACATAAACATATTTTTAAAAAATTAAATAACAAATTATTTTATTAAATTTATAATTTTTTAACATTTATTATTTTTTATAAATTATATATCTATATATTTATAAATAAAATATATTAAGAAAATATGAATATTAAAAATATAATTATAATTTTTCAATATTATGGTCTAGAAATAACATGTTTTGTTTTTTGTCAAAAAGGATATTTTATATATAGTTGTTATGTGATTAAATTAGGAGAAGTTGATAAACTACTAGACATGTTCATTATTATATTGTTACTACCAATACTAAAGATTACAGATTGATAATCAACATAGGCTAACTTATTACATGTGGACCAAGTTACTAGATTACTAGATAGTACTCCTCAATGGTCATGATGCAGTTGCACCTTAAAACCTTTCAGAGAAGATAACAAAACATGAGCTTGATTGGTTATAGTAGCTTGAAACTTAATCTAGACAAAATATTTGCTACTTCGTTTGCTTGACGGGAGCTATGCGACACCATTGGAGTCCCTAGTTTCTTTATGATTGAACTACAAAAGAGACAATATTTTCATAAGAAAAAGGAGGAAACAGCAAATATTGTAAAATTTTAGTCGAGTCTATTTTGATTTTGATAAGAAAGAGATTATAATTAAGAGCAAGATGTAATCCATTAAATAGAGCATCCATATCAACTATGGTATAGAAATGGTTAACACTTTTACTATAAAAGCTTACAATTTAGTTTCTATGAGAACTAAAAAATATTATTTCTATTTTGATGACTTGAGAAAGAACCATTGACATTAAGTTTGTAGATACCATTGTCATGAGGGACCCATTTTATAAGGATTTTAATGGTGTTCTTGAGGTTACTAGGAAGTTGATTAGAGGAGGTAAATTTAATAGTTTTGTTACGAACCATAGAAGCATTAGGAAAAAAAGTTTTATTACCAAAGACATTGTGGTTGAGATCAATACATATGTACCAAGGGAAAAAGGGAAATAGATCTGACCACTATATAGCATTATCATCAAATAAAGAATTCAAGTTTTTTGGGATTAGAAGCAGTATTAGTGATTGAAGAAAATTTGAGCAATATTTAATACCCATGTCAAGTCAGGAATTTTTGGCTATGTGATAGTGAAAGAAAATGTTCATAATGGATTCATGAGTGGTGTGACATAGTTGGCAATTGAGATACGGACTAATTCCTATTTAGTGAAAATAATCGTTTGTAGGTAATTTCTTTTTGGAGCAGAGCCATAGAAAATTCTTAATTTTTCTCTTAAGTGTAGAGTTT
Source organism: Capsicum annuum (assembly GCF_002878395.1). Classification (NCBI taxonomy): domain Eukaryota; kingdom Viridiplantae; phylum Streptophyta; class Magnoliopsida; order Solanales; family Solanaceae; genus Capsicum; species Capsicum annuum. Next base: position 43,558,327 of record NC_061116.1, read on the forward strand.
CCAGATCCAATGAAGTGTTAGGGTAGATATTAGAAACATTAGAAATGATATTAGGAGGGATTTCAAAGGATTGTTTCCTAATTACAAGTTGATTCATCCAGATATGAAGTTCATTAAGTTTGTCCTCACTTAGGGATAACGGGCCTTAAAGGTTATGTCTAAGAATTCCATACATGAATAATATGTCTAGTAGTAGGGGCACATGTAGTATCCTGAGCATAAATATTTCATCCACCCCATCCCTTCAAGAATATTTTTTGATATAAAACAGGGGGAAGGGGAAGTGATTCTATTATTATATTAGGAAATTAATTTTCTAGCCCATAAAGAGGTATGATTAGTGAAGAGCCTCCAAGATAGACTAGTCAGCAGAAACTTATTCTAATGCTTACTAGGTTGAAGTCCAATACCCTTATATTCCTTGGGAGAGGTGACTTTTTTCCAGGTCGCATAGTGAATTTTTCTTTGTGGTTAGTGGAATCCCAAAAAAGTCTCTTTGAATTTGGTCAATAGCATTGCAAGCCTTTTTCTTTGTTGCATATTAAAAGAATATTGGTTTAAAATATTATTATAGGTGATGTAATTTGGATGCAACTGTCGAAATCAACCCAAGATTCCTCAATTCCTAATTTTGATCATTGAAATTGATTTAGTGTTTCAAAATGTTGAAATTGTAAAATTGTTATTGAATTTAAGAGATCCATTAATCACAATTTCATAAATATAGCATTAATCGTGTTATGTATTTAAGACAGATTTTTTATATTTTTAATTATAGTTAAATCAGTTAGTTCAAATACATAAGTAGTAATATATATGGTCAGCAACTTATGTATAAGAATGGAAGGGAGAAATTTTAATTAAAAAAAGAGAGATAAGGTAATTATATTTCAAAGTAGTGAGATTTATATTATTTATCCCTTATTATATTCGATAGGACTCTATGAGGGGTAAACTATATAAATAACTCTTATAATGGGTGACTTTGTTTTTTGTTCCTCATAAGAATGGTCTTATAAAATTAGTCTCTCTTTTTTTTATATAACACAATTACCTAGTTGCTCCTCAATATTTCAAATATTTCTAAACAACTACATACTTATTTATCTTTCAACTTTAATTTTTTTTCTTTTTTCTTTTACTTTAATTTTTATCCTTTCTTCTCTCTCTTTTAGTTTTTCTCAATTCTTACCTTTTTTTTTTCTCTTTACTCCTCTCAACTTCTGTTTAAAAAAAAAAATTTTTTTATTTTACTTTGATTTTTATTTTTTATTTTTTCTTTTTTAAAAAAAAATTCTCAACTCCTATTTTTTTTTCCTTTTCTCCTCTCTATTTCTATTTATTTTTTTTAAAATTTTTCTCCTTTTTATATTTTTTATATTTTTATTTATTTCTCTTTTTTTTCTTTTTTTAATTTTTCTCAATATTTATTTTTATTTTGTCTTTTTTTTTATTTTTTTTCCAACATTTATTTTTTTTCTTTTCTTCCCTTAGCTTTTATATTTTTTTTATTTTTTTCTTGTATTTTTATTTTTTCTTTTTAAATATTCTTCTTCTTTTTTCACATTTTAATTATTCTTTTTTCTTTTCTTTGATTTCTTCCAATCAAGTTATGCTCCATGAGTAAGAGTTGACACCACCACATTGTAAAGGCAAGATTTATGACTTTCAAACAATAAGTTACATTTCATGGGCAAGAGTTGACACTATCACATTGTATTTTGATTTATGAGATATTCTATAACGTCTTATCTTAGAGGCAAGACATAGATCAACGGCTTTCAAACAATAAATTATGTCCCACGAGCAAGAGTTAACTCTACCACATTTTGTTTTCATTTATGAGATGTTCTATAACTCTTGCCTTAAGAGGCAACACTTAGCTTAAGGACTTTCAAACAATAAATTATGCCCCACGGGCAAGAATTGACACTAACATGTTATGTCTTTATTTATGAGATGTTCTATAAATCTTTTCTTAGAGGCAAGACTTAGCTCAAAAACTTTCAAATAATAAATTATGTCTCACAGACAAGAGTTGATACTACCACGTTATGTCTTCGCTTATGAGATGCTAACTCTTGCCTTAGAGGCAAGAGTTAGCTCAAGAACTTTCAAACAACAAATTACGTTCCATCGGCAAGAGTTAACACTACCACGTTGTGTCTTCATTTATGAGATGTTCTACAACTCTTGCCTCAAGGGCACGACTTATCTCAAGAATTTTCAAACAAGCTATGTACATTGGGAAAGAGTCAATACTAACACATTATGTTTTTTACTAACGAAATGCTCTATAACTCTTGCCTTAGAGGTACGACTTAGACCAAGGACCATCAAACAACAAGTTATGTCATATGGGCAGGAGTTGACACCACCACATTATATATTGATTTATTAGATACTTTATAACTCTTTCCTTCAAGGCAAGACTTAGACCAAGGGCTTTCATGCAACAAGTTGTTCCTTATGGGTAAGAGTTGGCATATCATATTGTGTTTTGATTTATAAAATCTATAACTCTTGTCTTAAAGGTAAGAATTAGCCCAAGGACTTTCAAACAATAAGTTATGCCCCATAGATAAGAGTTGACACTATCACATTATGTTTTGATGTATGAGATGTTCTATAACTCTTGCTTTAGTGAGAAAACTTAACCCAAGGATTTTTAACAAGTTATGTTCCATGGGAAAGATTTGATACTATTATATTATGTCTTGATTTAAGAGATGTATTATAAATCAAGAACTTCCAAACAACAAGTTATGCCCCATGGGTAAGAGTTGACACTATCACATTATGTTTTAATTTATGAGATGTTCTATAACTCTTGCCTTAGAGACGCGAATTAGTCCAAGTACTTTCAAACAATAAGTTACACCCCATGAGAAAGAGTTAACACTACCACACCGTGTCTTAATTTATGAGCTATTCTATAACTCTTGCCTTAGAAACAAAACTTAACTCAAGGATTTTCAAACAAGAAGTTATGCTCCACAAGTACGACTTGACACTACCACATTATGCCTTGATTTATGAGTTGTTCTATGATTTTTGTCTTAGAGGGAAAACTTATCCCGAAGGACTTTCTAACAATAAGTCATGCCATTAAAGTTGCGTTGATTTCTATAACGCTCCGAATCTGGTACCCAGAACGTTACACAATGCTCATGACCACGAAGGACCATAAGCTAACCTATGACTGATATCTGTACCTGTACACTGCATGATATATTGTATAAATTCTAAAATAAAAGATATAAGGCCATAAGTTTCAAAACTGATAAAATAATCTCTGAATGATATGGTATCATAATACCAAAACAAAACCTGAAATAAACTGTATGAGCATGATAGTCTGAAAAGCCTCTAACTGACTGAGTTGTCTGAATAAGGAGTTGATGGTATATGTCCCTAGCTAACTCCAACTACTGAAATAAATTAATTAATTAGATAATAAAGTAATGGTCATGTCCTCGAAGGATGAGTTTTCACTGCTAACTCTGACTGCTGAGACTGGAATGCTACTGAGGCTCAGGAGCTCGTGCTTCTGAACCTATGGTATAAAACACTATAGGGCAAATACGTCAGTACGTTTGAATGTACTGGTATGCATGTAAGGTAGGCTGAATGTAAAAAGGTTACATACATGAACTACATTAACTGACTGTATAACATGAATGTAAGAATACATGCATGACTACATAATAACTATAAATGAGTTCATGATAACATGATTACTGTGTTTGAGTACTGATAACATGAGATACTGATATATGTATAACTGAAATAACTGATACTGAGCGACTATATCTAATAGTATAGGTTCTGATGGAACTAGCTGAGTTCCGTTCTGCTCTGAGTTGACTGTATCTGACAGTCCTGAATTCTGTAAAACTATCTGAGTTCTATTACTGAGACTGAATGACTGTATCTGATAGTCTTGATTCTGTACTAAAACTGTGGGAAGTAGTCATCTAACCGACATGCCCCAAATAAAATAATATAGCTGAGGTGGGGTCTAATCTATAACCCCAATTGGAAAGGTGTCAATACCGCGTTACTGGTAAGGACAAGCTGTGGGTAACCCTCATCTGACAGTGTCCTCCAAAGAGAACGGTGGGGCCCTCATCTGACAGTGCTTATCCACCCTATCAATCCTCATCTGACAGTATTGATGTCTCAACCTATGCTGGCTACATAGTTCTGGAATGCAAGGATGACTTTTAAGAATCACACCCTCATCTGACAATGTGTGTTCCCATCCTTGGGTTCACTCGATACTAATTCCTACTCCCATCTGAATAGACACTGAACATGATTAACTGAACTGGACTACACTGAACTAACTGAGTTCTGTTGACTAATGGAATATTGATGAGATTACTGAATTTCTGAGATTTCTTAGATTACTGAGTTTTCCTGAGTCACATGACTGACTGCATTTCTATGAACATGGATCGACTGAGAGTATCTTGAAAACATAACACTGGCTCAAGACATACAACTAATTGTCGGGTACAAGTACCCCAGGACTCGATAGCATGAAATGGACAAAGCACGACTTTCTTGAATACATGACCAACATCACAATCCATAATACAATAAGTTGGAGATATCATGAAGTAGAAGTTCTAAGGCACCACAAGGCTACACATGTATCCATAATTCACTGACTAAGACATTTCATCAAGCATTTGACATGCATAAACTTGTACATGATTGAGAATTTCATATTATCATACTAGTATGACCCTTTTCCTTTACGTAAACATTTAATCAAACACATGGGGAGCATACTTTGGTTATACAATCATCAACACATCTAATAATCATGGATACATCAATCAACATGTAAATTTAAGGGGGGGGGTGTATCATGATTGTTATGCAAATCTTCGAATACTAAGGTCAATCATTGGAATATGTAATTTAAAACATGAAGCAAAACCCTACAACATCATGAACATGAATTTTAATTCTATTTAAATCATGAATAGTCATAAATGTACAAATCTTGTATTTTGAAAAGAGATTCTTGAGCTTCATGGGTGAAAGGGACCCATGAATCAACACTTGACATACCTGGGTTGTGAGTTTCTTAAAGTTCTTGGACTTGAAGAACTTGAATATCTTAGTTTCTTGAAGAAGATTTAGATCTTGTTTCTTGGGGATTTTCTTTGAGAGAAAATCCTAATTTGATGTTGTAGATGGATAATGAACTAAGGAGCCTTGGTTTGATATTATTAGGGGTTAAAACGGGTGGTAAAAGTTCAAAAAGCCCTTTTAAAAATGAATTAAAATAGCTGAACGAACTATGCGATGGAGGGTGCAACGTTTCGTCGCTGGGTCAATGGTCTGTCGATCCTGACCTTCGCACCTAGGCAGAATAGGGGTTCACTGTCTCTGCTGCGACAGCTTGGGCGATGGTCCGTTGGCCTAAGCCGTCACCCTTAGGCAGAAGGTAGTCTCACTGTCTCCGCTGCGACGGCTTGGGCGACGGTTCGTCGCTAGCTCGATGGTTCAATGCTAGCTCGACGGTCCGTCGGCTCTCACCGTCGCACCTGGACAGTTTTGACTGCCTTTTTTTTTCGGCCATAACTTTCTCTTACGATGTTGGATTTGAATGAAATTGGTATCGTTGGAAAGCTGATTTAATTTCTCACATGATAAAAAGTGAAAATCTTAAAACTTCCACGTATATAAAAGTGAATTCATCTTTCAAAGTAAGTTTCTAACATTCTTGGGATGATTTCAAGTTAGGTAGAAGTACGGGGTATTACAATTTCAAAAAAAAAAGAAAATTCCATTGCGGAGTATTCAACATTTTATTTAGTATCAAAATATAATAGAAGTTAAGAAAAACGAAAGAGAGAACAAACAAAATAGAGAAATAAAAAAAAGAAACTGAGAAAAAAAGAAAAAAAAACAAGAAAAAAATACAAGTGAAGAAAAAAGAGAAAAATAAATAACGAAAAAAAAGTAAAAAAAAAAGATTGAGAAAAGCACAACACGAGAAGAAAAAAATAAAATAAAGTTTGAGAAAAATGAAAAAGAAAAAAAATGAAAAAAGAGAAATGATTAAAAAATATAAAAATAAAAATTGAGCCCAATGAATTAAAAAAAGAGAGAAATAAAGAAATAAATAATGTTTGAGAAAAAAATGAGAAAAAAAAGTAAAAGAAAAATAAAAGCTGCATAAATAATTTAAAACAGGAAAAAGACATTAAAGTTAAGGTAAAAAATTTAAAAAGATTAAAACAGAAGTTGAGAGACAAATGAGAATGAAAAATTTAAAAATATTTAAGATGTAGAGGATCAAAAATATATTTATACTATACATAAAAAAAAAAAAATTAATTAAATTTTTTTTTTTTTCTTATGGAAGTAAAAAATCTAAAACCACCCCACTTTTGAAGACATTCATATAATTTCCTGCTCTATGAGTTTACCAATTTCAATCTACCAGCACTTCAAGTGAAGCCGTGCAGGTCTGGTTGACTGTATAACCCCAACCCAATACAGCAGAGAACCGGTTTGGTCCGGACAGAAACTGATTCAGTCCAATCTGATTTAGGTCAGCCCGGCCCTTTAGACTTCTTTCAGACTTGTTCAGGCCCGCCCAAAACCCCTTAAACCCCTGTTTTCCCCTTTCGCTCCATTGCCTCTACCAATTTATCTCCTTCAACACAGGCGGAAACAAAATTCACACTAATCATGGGTTTCTTCGACCTTAACATACCCTACTACGAATCCGACAGAAACCTCGTAATTTTCGACAAAAAAACCCTAAAAGCCACACGTCTCAAACTCATAATCAAAGCAATGGAATTAGGTTACACAGGAATAGCATACAACCGTACATTCAAAGGCGTAATGTCCGAATCAGACCGTTGTAGTATCCCTTTATTCCCTCTTTCCTCTGTTCTCAAACTCGCCCCTTCACTTTCCTCTTCCGTAGAGTTTCATCGAAAACTCTTAAACCTCCCTATTTCGGAACCTTTTCGTCAGTATACGCGATTGACTGTTTTCGTTGATAATGCGTCTCAGGTATCGGCACTTAACTCGGGGAATCCTATTTTGAAAAGCTATGATATTGTTGCTGTGAGACCCCTCAATCAGCTTGCGTTTGAACAGGCTTGCCAGGTTTCTGAGGTTAGTTTGACGGGGCACGGAGTTTAAACAAAAGATGCAGTTTTGAATCTTCTCATATTAAATTAAACATTTGTGTAGTCTAAATTGGAATTGGAAAACTTACTAAATAAAGAAAGTCTCTTTTTGGGACAAACCCAAAAAGGAAAGTAAGACATGCAGGGCTTGTTTGGTCCGATAGATAAGGGGTAACTATCCCTGGATTAATTTTAGGATGAGTTAATCCCATGTTTGGTTGGGATAAAATCTTGGGATTGTAGTGCAATTTTTATCCCACATTGAGGGTGGGATAAATTATTTTGGGACAGCTTGTTTCCCAACCAAATGAGCCTTAGTAATAAGATTTCTCTATTTGTGCTGAGATGAAGCACTGAATATTCATGGAATGTTAGTTTATTTAAGTATGAGCTAGAGGTCCATATATACTGTTACCCACATTGTAGATTGGAGAAAAGGGGTAATACTGGCAAATTTTTATCATGATGGGTTAGAACTGCATGATTGCATTGTACACCATGAACTAGAAGCTACAAAAAGTCTATGATGATATACCACCTTTCTATTCCAATAATTAAATGTCATAGGTTGGGGTCGGGGCGGGGATCGGGTCTAGGTGCGAGTTCGGGGTTGGGGGCGAGGGGAAGTAGGGCTAGGTGGGATAAGGGTGCTTCTAGGTTGAGAGTTGGGTCCTGGAACATAGGGAAACTTCAAGGTAAGTCTATAGAGCTGGTGAAGATTCTTAGAAAGAGGAGGGTTAGTATAGTGTGTGTCCAGGAAACTAAATGGGTAGGCACTAAGGTGAGAGATATGGATGGATATAAGATTATTTGGGAAGGATAGGGTGAAGAATGAGATTATTCGGGAAAAGCTGGGAGTGGCTTCGGTGGAGGACAAGATGTGAGAAGTGAGGTTACGTTGGTTTGGGCACGTGATGAGGAGGGGTGCTGATGCGCTAGTGCAGAGGTGTGAGACACTGGTTATGGATGATTTTAGGCGGGGGAGAGGTAGGCCGAAGAAATATTGGAGGGAGGTGATTAGACATGATATGGAGCAGTTACAACTTACGGAGGACATGACCCTTGATAGGAAGGTGTGGAGGATGCGGATTAGGGTAGAGGGTTAGGGGTTGGGAGGGTGTTGGGTGTTCTGCATGTGTGTCTGAAGTTTCTTGGTAGTAGGTGTTGAGTGTTGTCTATGGTTTCAGATGTATAGTTTTAGTATTATCTTGTTGCTAGAGTTGTTAGTATATTTCACATACTGTAAACGTTTATATTGCATTTATGTATTATGTTTGTTATATTGTTATTGATTCTAAGACGAGGGTCTATCAGAAACAACCTCTCCACTTCACCTGAGGTAGTGGTACGGACTGCGTACACTCTACCCTGCCCAGACCCCACTAGGTGGGAATACACTGGGTATGTTGTTGTTGTTGTTGTTGCTATCTGTCTATATTTCCTTGGAGGCTTTAAATGTTGTGTTTATGAAAATCTCATATACTATTCTTTTTTTGTGTACTTACCTTCTTCTTTTCAACTTTTAGGTGGACATAATTACTATTGATTTGTCGGAGAAGTTACCATTTAGGTTGAAGCAATCTATGGTTAAAGCTGCAATTCAGGTGTGCCCTGTATCAATTTAATACTCATATTCATGATGCGAATCCTAGTGCATGTGCACTGCATGAAATATTGGGATTATAAACTATTGATAAATTGAAAAAAGGATTCCGGATGAATCCAAGATTGTTGAGTTTATGGTGGTTCACTTTCAAGGGCCAGCTTCGTAAGGAAGGTTGTTCAAATAACATATATTGAATCTTTGGAGATCTGATTAGAATGAAGCAGTCATCTTTATTATAAACATATAATGGACAAAGGTAGTGATGGAATGGTTGAAGAGGTCTGGGCATGTAGGAGTGAAAAATGGATTCTCATATATTTTTTATTTCTACTGAATTTCGGTCCTAAATAATATTAGTGTGTTCTCTTAAATGAACCTGTGGAGGAAAAACAGCTTAAGTAAGGATTCGTTGAAGGAACTTCTTAATGTGGAGAAAAAATGAGTGGTATCCATAGATGGTGTGTGCTCGAAGTTAGCCGAATCATGTTTTTAAGTTTAGCTTTTTATGGTTTTCTGGATGATTGACGGCTTTGATTTCTTTTTATTGCAGCGTGGAGTGTACTTTGAGATTACTTACTCAAGTCTTATTTTGGATGCTCAAATGAGGAGGGAAACTATATCTAATGCTAAGGTGAATCTTGGAAATTTTGGTTTTGTTCTTTCTATTTGGTTTTAGTAGTTGGCGTAGTATGGGTTTAAGAGAAGACATGAAATCCTTTTGACAAGAAGTAAAACAGCTTTCTACAATAGCACATTTAGCTAGAGTTTTTTTAGCTTACGTTAAAAAAAAAAAACAAAATAAATCAAGCTTCATGTTGAATTCATATGAACTATTGCATCTTCTCTAATATGGGTTGGAGTTGTCAAGCCTAATTGGTCTACGTTTTCACTTTCTTTTTCCTTTTACACCTACTAGTACTCTTCAATTCGAAGCTACTCGCGGTTGACCATGTCAATCCTCAGTGTTCATTTTGCTTCATTTAGAATCGCCTTTCTTCTTTTGTTAATGAAGATAAATTTGTAGTCCACAGGTCCTTACTTATATGTGAAGCACCTATACCAAATTAAAAAAATGGCTTTTGAACATTTCCCTATTTGTTGTAGTTTGCATAACAGCTTCTATTTTGCCTTACATATAGTCCCAAATTTATACTCTTTCTCGCCTTCTATGCACTCCACCTCATGTACATAAGCAATTATACCTTTATTAGCTAGACAATTTTCTTAATAAAAAATGTAAGTCTTGTACTTTGAAGTATAAGCTATTTCCTTTTTGTATGGCCTTGCCTTCATGGAAATTTTTATTTGAATTTGGTTGGATCTAAAGGCAATTGGTGTTCTTATATGATTATGAGGCTATCTTCTTAGATTTCTAGATACTATACATACATGGTGACCTTATTCGGTCGTTCATGGCTTTGAACATAATACCAGGGCAATAGAATTCTGCTTACCTTACGAGGACCCAGAAATAGTGAAAATTTAAGAAGCACATTGCATATTCTACAAGTTAAGCATAGGGCAAAGACATTGACTGTCAGTAATTCATAGAAAAAAATTATAGGAAAATACTGTTAAATGAAATAGAAATAATATAGCAGACCACAAGCCTCAAGATCCGGTAATGATGTAAAAGTTCTTACTGGCATGTTATGTCACATGAGCATTTAGTAAAGCTTCTTAACAAGAAACACAGCTCCTTGCAGCATACTCTTTTCTAATGGAATTTCTCAATTCAAAATATAACATATTCAACCTAATTTAAGAGTTACGATTTTTATTTTTCTTACTATCTTTGGTGTCTAGAATGTGTCAAATCTAATCTGATCTAATTGCTAAATATCCAGTTGCTGGTGGATTGGACTCGAGGGAAGAATCTTCTCATCTGCAGTGCTGCTCCTTCTGTAACCGAACTTAGAGGTCCGTATGATGTAGCGAATTTGGCATCTTTGCTCGGTCTCCAACTGGAATGTGCTAAAGCAGCGCTTTCCAAAAATTGTAGGTAACTTAGAGAAATAACTTCATTTTTAAGTTGCCTGCACTTTCGCATGATGGATTTTGAAGTATTCTATTCCTTTGGCAGAACTGTTATAACTAATGCGTTAAGGAAGAAGTGTTACCACAAGGAGGCAATTAAGGTTGAACCACTAACATCAGGCATCAAGGAACCTGAATTTGATGATTGGTTCAAATGGGATCCTATTTCTAGCGGTGAGGGTGATTTGCTGTTAGACGACATCAAGAAATCTTTTTCTGTCTCCAGAAATGCATCAAAAGATGTGAAATGCATTGAGTTTAGTTCTATTGTGAACAACCTGCCTGCACATGGACTCCAGATTAAAGATTTGATGTTTTCAACAGTGTCTGGGCAGGTTCCTATGGATACAATTGCAGAATTAGCTTGTGTTCAGGTGGATGAGATGGCTCTTCCAAGTTCTGGGATATCACAACAACCAGGTGCTGTCAATTCGCTGCCTCTAGAATGTTCAATTCTAGAAGATGATCCACATAAAAACCAACAGGGTTCTGGTTCTGAAAAAGTTGGGGTTCCATGTTTGTCCATTGCTCCTCTAAATGATGCTGCTAATTTGAAAAAAGAAGTGGAAAACGGTACGATTGATAATCAGGACATACAATTTACAATGAAGTTAGGTATAAAAGGTACATCTGGGACCAAAATGCATGATTTGCAAACAGAAACTAGTTCAGTTAGTTGTCAAGGAAATGTTGTCTTACTAGATGGTGCGGCAATCCACACCCGCCGAACAGATGTTGAAGTCAGAGAAAATAGTATGATTGACAATGAGGAACTGAAAATTGCAGATAAGTTTGACGTGCAAGATACTTCTGAGAACAAAATTCATGATTTTCAACCTGGAACTAGTTCAGCTGGTGGTGATGGCTATGCTGTCTTGCCAGAGAGTGCAGCAAGCTATAAATGCAGAACATATTCTGAAGTCACTCTCTCTGCTAACTCTTCCTTGAAGGATGTTTTTATACTCTCAAAGGATGAGACTTTCACTGGTTCATATGTTCAGCAGCTTGGGAATAGCTTTCATACAGACTTCCATGATAAAAAAGGTGCAGATAATGTAATCTTGGTTGAGGCACGAGTTAATAATCACCCAATGGAGAGAGAACAATTTAGAGAGATGAATTCGACTACCTTAGCTGATGGATCATCTAACAGTGAGCATAGCAATCCGATGGAAGTTGAGGATGAGCATTTAGTTGTTGAGAAGGTGCCAAGGAAAAATGTTACAGGGGGAGAGCTGAAACACACTTGCAATAATACTGGACTAAGTTATCAGATCCGGGGTGGATCTTTGTCAGGTATAAATCTGTTAGTTTTGTGAGTGATTGTCCAAATTTTCTTTCCGAGGGTGAATTGACTTATTTTTAATTTTCTTCTCAACACCATCTATTCTCAAACGTATTTTATATTGCTGTTGAGAAAATGATGTTAAATTAAGTTGTTTCTATGTGAGTCCTGAAAAACACCAATCAGGTCAAATGATATTGAGCCATATTCATGGAAGATCTGTTCACTCATATAACATTCAGATACACCAGTGCAAAAGTTCTTTCTTGTTAGTATCATCATACCAGTCAGCTATTTCTGTCTTTGGGTCGCCTGATAGTGTTTATTTCCATAAGCATTTGATCACTGCCATGGTCCAAACTCGGTTCTCCTAATTTATTGTTTCCTACTTATGGATGGATGTACTTTTGGTGCCGATGGTTGCAAACTTTCATAATCTATGGTGCTGCGTAGTGTCTCTTCCTTTGGATAATTAGTCATATTTATCTTGTTCTGTTCTGTTCTTTTGATGAGTTTTCCATTTAGCTTCTGCCTCAGGTGAAAAGCATCATATGATTTACACTTCCATCTTTTTGCAGGGAATATGAGACGTAAGAAGTCTTATCGGCCTTCTTTGTTTCCTTTCAAACGCTTGTTGAGTCGTAGACCTTCAACTTTCAGAGGTTGAATCAACTTACGACTTTGTGAGGTTTGTCTGATTGTTTATTATCATTAAAGACACAATATTATCATTATATTCCCTCTTGAACTCTTTCTGGCCTATGATTCTAACTTTACTGTTGGATGATTAGGTCTACTTTTTGGTGTATTGTGCATCTTATTTTGTATATGTTATGCACTCGGAAAGTAGAAAAAGTGATCAGTTTGATTGAGTTGATATCAGGCAGTGGAACAAGAAAGCGTGTTTTCCTCCTGTCTGTGGTGTCTTATTATGTACATTTTCTGCACTCGGAAAGTAGAAAAATTGATCAGTTTGATTGAGTTGATATCAGGTAGTGGGACAAGAAAGCGTTTTTCCTCCCGTCTATGGTGTCTTTATACGTTGTACATATTACTCATACTTATCCAGGTAACCCATGTATTGATAGTAGTCATTCTCGCCCTCTCAATTGCCCCTTCTCGACGAGGGGGAGTTCACTTACTATTAACATTTCACCTTGTCAACCGTTATTTTGATGCCTAATTAAAAGTGTGAAACAAGTCCTTATATTAATACAAAACATAAATTTGAATGTCTTATTGGATTATTTTTTTTGGGTTTCCCATCTAGTATCCGGTACCCGTATTGGAGCCCGACTAATCTGGATTTGCGTGCCAGGTAGGGCTCCATTCAGGGGGTAGCGCCCCCAACAGAGTTTTCTCCATGTTCAGGGTTGAACCCTCGACCTCTGGTGAAGGGTGGAGCAGCTCCATCCACTGCACCACAACCCATGTTGGTACTTTCTTATTGGATTTAAAGTAGTTAAGAACTTTAAAAAAAAAAAAAACTAGTTTAGGATACGTGCAGTAAGGGGTGGGCATAAATACTGAAATATCAAACCGAACTGAAGTATTTTGGTTTGGTTTTGGTTTATTTTTTTTTTTTTTTATAAATTTGGTATTTCGATTCGGTTTTCGGTTTAATCCAAAAATTTTAATATATTTTTTTAAATTATTATATATATATATATGTGTGTGTCTTAAGCTCATTAGCTATTTAGGCTTTAACTATAGGGTAACTTACATAAATTTTTGAATCTTCAGTCATATTACATAAAATTTCGACTATTTTGCAATTACATCTTCTCTCAATTTTTTGAATTAGTGATACATATGATACACGGTGATACATATAGAAAAGTGATACATTTGAAACAGATTAGATCTTTATTTATGGAAGTAACGGATTTTTTTATTTTCTGCAACGCAAATCACGCCAAAGCTGTTACAAGCGTTAAAAGCGCAATTCCATTCGATAACAATTCAAAATTGAACCAAACCAAATTTTTTGAATCAAATTAGATTACAAGCTCAATTCTTTGGAATTAGACAAAAATTTAAGCGATCTTCATTTTTAATTTTGTGATTAACTTTAATGGAACTTGTGACTGTGTTGTTGCGTCATTCCAGCGAATGGGTTCCAAAAATTAGGTATGATAACTATTACGTTGATGGTATTGTAATTTATGAAAAAATTTTGTGCCATGATTTAATAAATGTTACAGCAATTCAATTGAAAATTGATGTATCTCTAAAAAGAATTCATGCGAAATATGTTGTTCAAGGCAATTCATAAGTGTTGGAGATTCATAATGATATGGCTACGAAACTTTTTCTTCAGATTTTGAAACAAGAAACTGTATTCGAAAAGTATCCACTGTGCATTACAACGAGTGATATTGTAATTGACAACGATGATCTTGACGCAGATGATATGATAATTGAGTGCTATGATTTTGGTGAGCCGTCTAAACTTGTAGTAACTGTAGTTGGTAATGTTGAATCTCGGTCAGTTGATATGGGTGCTGAAAAACTGATAAGTGATTGCTATAACAGTGTTGTAAAGGTGAACCAAAAGTATAAAAACAAAGCTACACTTGTCTCGGTAATGCGTGACTATGGAACCAAGTACAAATTCAATTTCAGAGCTAAGAGATCTGACAAGTAGAGGTTTGATTTTAGTTTTTCAACGTCAAATTTTGATTTAATTTGCAAATTGATACATCTGGAATTTGTAGTGATACATTTGCATAACAGTTAATTGGGGATTTATATAACTGGTGATCATTCCATCTGAGGAATCATATGTTAACGGAGCTGGTGATTAATTGACGATTCATATAACTGGTGATTCATATAATAACAGATTAACAGACTAACTTCATATTTGTGATACATTTTAATTGTTTATTCATATGTTAATTGGTGATTCCTAATAACAAATTAACAGACTAACTTCATATTTGTGATACATTTTAACTGGTTATTCATATGTTTATTGGATCAAATTCTGATTTAATTGGTGATTCATATAATAACAGATTAGTGAAACTTTATTTCAGTTATGTCTTGCTGTGCAAATCTCCAGAATGTAGTTAATTATTCAAGGTGTCCTGTAAGCTTGGAACTGATACATTCATAGTACGTACTTTCAACGATGAACATACTTGTCCATTAATGGATAGAGTATTTGAGTAGCAACATGCAACAATTGCTTTTGTAGCTGGAATAACAGCTCCAAAGTTGGTGAACCACAAAAGAATAATCGCCCCAAGCGATATTATTAAAGATATAAAAAGGGAACTTGGTTTGGACATAGATTACATGAACGCTTGCACATGCTAAAGAACGTGCTTTAAAGATATTGAGAGGGCGACCAACTGACAGATATAAGAAAATGCCTACCTACGTATACATGTTGAATTTTTTTATCCAATTCATATATAAGGATGCATAAGTCTCCGGATAATCAGTTCATGTATCTATTCGTAGCACTACATCCCTTTATTAAATGATTTGGATATTGTAGGCCTGTTGTTGTAGTAGACGGCAGTCACATGAGTGGACCATATAAAAGAACATTCGTTTCAGCTAGCACACTTGATGGAGTAGATATTGCACGTGGTTATTCTTTTATGTTTTTCTTACAGATGATGGTAATTGCTATATAAATTTGACATAATAATTGGTTGATGTTATATATCAGGACATATGTTGCTGCTTGCGTATGTGGTTGTAGATTATGAGAATGATTCATCCTGGACATGATTTTTTCAACAATTTAAGTGTCTTTCGGTGAGCACGATAATATGTGTGTTGTCTCTATTAGACATGAAAGCATGGTCAAGATGTTTAGTCTTTAGTCTGGTCTATCCATGTATACCACATTTTGCATGTGTTTGGCATCTTTGGAATAATGTCTGCACGAATTATAGAAAGAGTAAGGATAAGCTGACCGATGAGTTTTTTGCCATGGCTAGAGCATACAAGTTGGATGATTTTGATGGGCTTATGTGTAAAGTGGGAAAGATTGACAATAGAGTAAAGATATATCTGAAAAACGCTGGATTTGAAAAGTGATCACGAGTTCATGCTCTAATAAATAGGGGGAGGATGATAACTTCCAACATTGCAGAATTTATCAACTCTCGTCCTGTTGAGGAACGTGAACTGTCAATTTTAGATTTTCTTGAACAGGCAAGAATCTTATTTGGTGTGTGAAACTGCAAAAATAGAGACCGGTCTAGCTTTTTTGCTAAGAACTCATTGGAAGGTAAGTTTCAACAAATTGTTGAATTAAACGAGGCAAAGTCATCGCCGTATGATGGTAAGTTAAAATAACATTTACTATACTTTAAATAAGTTGATTTGCAGACTTTTTTAACTTTCTGATAACAGATGTATCACTATCAAAATGATACATCTGAAGCTCATATGTATCATTTTGATACATCTGCACAAATATGTCTCCACTTGAATTTTCGTTCTTTATATTTAATAAATCTGGGTCATTTATGATTCTTATATTATGTTGACTAACATAAATCTTTATAAAATAATATTTTTAGATTGGGGAATCAACTAACTATATATAAGGTGTGTATGAAGAAAGAAGAAAATACATTGTTCGATTGGATAATAGAACATGCAACTGTGGTAGATTTCAACTTGATGAGATACCATGCTCGCACACTATTGCTGTTTTGAAAAATAAACATGTAAAGAAAATGAAGCCACACTGTTCAAATTACTACAAGAAGGAGACACTAGTGAAGACTTATGAAATGTCACTGTGTTCAATGCCCGATAAACGAGATTGACATGTACCACCGGAGGTGTTAGAAGATGTGATTTTGCCTCAAAAATATAAACGCCCACCAGAAAGACCGAAGAAAGGAAGACAAAAGAAAAGCAGCGAAAAGTTTTCATCAACCTCAAATCATTGTGGCGAGTGTAGTTATAAAGGTCATAACAGACGCACTTGCAACTGATTTTCAATAGAGATGCGACATTTTTCTTAGAAGTTTAATCAGCATTTTTCTTAGAAGTTTAATCAGACTTTTTTACTTAGTTCAATGTTTGGAATTCAACAATTTGAATTAAATACTCAAAAACTTATTACTTGAGATATTCTGTTTACAATGAAAAGAGAAATATTTTTTTAAGATCATTGTTTATAATTCATTAGTACTATTCTCTTATGTAGATATGTTAGAGTTCATGAGAAATGTTAGTGTTACATTTCCTACATACAATTATAAAGTGATATATATTAAAAATTTTAATACTTTTATATGATTCATATTAACAGTTTGTTAAAGATATGTAATCATATTACCAATTAAACTCAACAATTTAATTGGTGATACATTTTCAACATATTGTTTTCAGCTAATACATATTAAAAATTTTAATACTGTTATATGATTCATATTAACCATTCGAGAAAATTATGTGATTCATATTAGTAATTAAACTGAACATGTTAATTGGTGGTGCATTTTCAACATATTGTTTTTAGTTGATTTTGTATTAAAAAAGTTTATACTATTATATGATTCATATTGACCGTTCGTGAAAGTAATGTGATTCATATTAGTGATGCGTGATTTATTGTTAAGGCTATTAAACAAAATTGAAATCTTGGTGATACATCTACAACAAATTGTTTACTAGTGATACATATTAGAACACTTGTGATTGTTAACAGAATAATTAAGCTACATATCAATTGTAAGACACCAGAAATGCAACTCCAAATATCGTCAATTTGAGATTCTTTACAACAGAAATAGATAACTTTCATCGTCTTAGTTGATTTATGAAACATTAATGAACGCCGATAGTGCAATTAAACACTATATGCCAATTCTATTCTTGTAAAGTCACATATTGTTTCCACCCATAAATTAAGATCAGTTCATAAATTAAACTGCCTGGAAAAGGTTCTAATAGATAAAACTAAAAACTAGTGATACATTTTGTAAATTAAACTGCCAGCAAAAGTTGTAATACTAAATTAGCTGTTAAGATAAAATGTCATGACATTAAAAACAAAAATACTGAAAACTTTATACATGAAACACGTTGTCATGAAATATCCAAAAATTCCCAAACATAAGAAACAAAAAAAATCAGAAACCCACAAACATAAGAAACCAATATCCTTTTGTCACAAAATAAATACTAGACAACTACGACTCAACATCAATCGTCTTTGTATCTTCAGATGGAATAAAGATGCGTTTAGGACCAGGCAGATCCTGATTGTCTCTAACATATCCATTGCATGCCTTATTGACACCATAGTCCCATAGAAAGGATGCGTATCTTGTACGATGCTTTTCTGGATCAAACTCTGAAGAAGGTATTTGATTTCGATCACTTAAATATTCAGCATATGCTGCAACAAACAAGGCACAATCCCTGAAAAATAGAACAATATGTATTTTATGAGTTGCTGTGAGCTCTTATGTAAAAGAATATATTTGAAAGAATAAGTGTTACTTACAACGTGCCACTTGATTGTTGCACAATCCCATCAACAATCTGAACATCAAATGCATGCTGGTTCATCTTTTCCTTGTATGCTTCTAGTAGCGACCAGCCTGTGCGCTTTTTTTTTTTTCAAAAAAATTGAATATTATCAAATAAGTTGACAACATTTCAGCAAACTCCTTTATCTCATCAACATGACCTTTATAACCTTTGAACGAGTCATACACACGAATACATCTTTCCTTGAGTACTATGACTACCACAATCCAGTCCAATGACCCCTTACAATTTACTGTTACCTACACCTCGTCAATCAAATGCCATGGAATACCGACTGAAATTCATAGTCCTTGCATAATCTCACAAATTGATCTCTCCACCGAAGCCACTTTCATTGAGCGAACATTTTCGTCATGCGAGCTAAGATCAATCTCAGAATGACTTCGGTGATAATGAGTGTATGTGTCATGGATGTAGTTCATGAACACACAATTCACAATGGTATATCTATATTCACTGATTCTGTCCAGTTTTGCTTTCTTTCTAAGATAATAGAATACCATATCGATGTGTTATAATATAAAATCAAGATGTGTAAGAATATGTGATTCATTTAAGCCATACACAAGACTAAGTGTAAAACAGTTGATACTTATGAATTTATAAGAACATCGATTGAAAAACACTTTAAAATATAAATTCACGTTAGTCAGCATATGTATCACAGTGATACGTATTATTGCCAGATGTATCATTTTGATACATCCATTACCAGAAAATTTATATTCAGACTGCAAACATTATATTTGTTGGATCATGTTATAAAAATCAGCTTGTGCTTAAATAATAAAAATTAATAAAAAAATTAATTGCTATATATATTTATTTAAGGCATACCTCATCATTCCAACATTTACTTGATTAAGCCTTGTCATAAAATCAACTTTTTTTCTCTCGGTGTACAACTACAAAATCAAGCTTTGATTTTAGGTCAGCGTATTTGACTGTGTAGTGCTCATCCTTTCCTTTCTAGAAATCAAATTATAATTTCAATAAGCATTGAGAGTTGTACATATATATGATATTTTGAAAGGTGATTCATCAGTCTTACCTACTAGCTTGTGTTCTGTACAGTCCAACTGACACCCTTAGAGAAGAATGAATCATGTAAGTAGTGTGACATTATTATTTATTAAGAATAACCCATAATAGTGGATCCCTCATAAAGGAGTCCCATATCATATCAGTAACAGTATACTAGTTCTACCTTTCCACTAGTGAGGGCTATAACATTCATCAAAAAATATAAGATGCACCAGGTCTAACGATCTCGCTATTAGCTACGGGATTCAATCAAGGTCTACTCCCATTCATAAATTCTTTGAAAACAATAGGATATTCGTATGAAAACATCTTTCAGAATAGAACATAACTTTAAAATTCATATAAATAATAATACATGTAAACTTGAATAAAACATATATCAAAAATGCTTATTTCTCATGTAAGTGAAGAATATTCACGATCGTAATATCATATCTCAAATAACCATATCAATATCATATTAAGTAAAGAACTTGTCCCACGTGAAAATTTTCAAAGCATTCAATAACTCTTGTTTTCATCAAAACATGGTATAAATATGCAATTTAAGAAACATAAATTGTGGCACGATTACTACTCGCAGTACTCTTGTCGAAATACCAATTTGTCACCTCGAATGATATGTATCGCTTTCTTGGATCAAACCTATAATCACATCATATCCATTCTTGAGTTAGTCCTCTTATTTTAGACTAACTCATGATAAAATTAGACTACCCAACGCTCAAGGTTTCATGATAACCTTTAATTTCTCAAACTTCATGCCCAAAATCACACCTTAATATGCTTAATCTAGTATTTGATAATTAAATTTTACTACCCAAAATAAATTACCTAGACTAGAAATCACAATAAAGATATAGAAAAAGGTTTACCTTAAACCCAAAGGAATTTTCCGATCAAACCTCATTTCTCCCCCTCCCCCACTGGACGAACAACTTGCTGTTTTTTTTCTCTTCTTCGTGGGGAGGAGGGCAGATTAGTTACTGCTTGTTGCTCCCAAGTTGGATTCCTTTATTTTAGTAAATAAATGGAAAAAGTCTTAAAATTTCCCATAATATAATGATTTGAAAGATGGGCCAAGTCCTTATTTGATTTTAATTAGGCCTACATGACTTTGGCCCTTTATTCTCTTTTTCTTTTTCATTTTAAATTGGGCTTTAGCCCAATAACCCAATTTCTATTTTTTTCTACTAAAATTTGGGATTTTAAATTCTCCTCACCATAAGAAATTCGGTCCCCGAATTTAAAACAAGTGAGGGTACTTGAGTCTCATGTCCTTTTCTAACTCCCAAGTAGCTTCATCAGTGGTGTGGTTCTTCCATATGACTTTTACGGACACAAACTCCTTTGACCATAACCTCCTTACTTGTCTATCAATGATATCCACTAGTTCCTTCTCATAGTTTAAGTTCTTATCAAGTTGCAAGGTCGGTGCTTTGAGCATGCGAGAAGAATCTGATATACACTTTCTTAGCATAGAGACATGAAATACTGGATGAATGAAAGACATCTCGGGGGGAAGTTCCATATGATACACCACTTCTCCTATAATCTCAAGTATCTCATAAGGTCCTACATACCTCGAACTCAATTTAATTCTCTTCCCGAATCGCATCACACCCTTTATAGGAGAAACTCGTAGAAAAACCTAACCCCCAATTGCGAACACCAAATCTCTTTTTCTCTTATCTGCATATGAATTTTTTCTACTTTGAGCTATGAGAAACCTCTGTCTAATCAATTGGACCTTGTCCATAACATCCTATACTAAGTCTTGTTCTAAAACTTTTGCCTCTCCAACTTCAAACCACCCATTAGGAGAACAAAATCGCCTACCATACAAAGCTTCATATGGAGCCATCTGAATGCTTGACTGCAAACTGTTATTATAAGAGAATTCAGCTAAGGGTAAATAAGTATCCCAACTACCTCCAAATTCAAAAATGCAAGCTCTCAACATATCCTCCAAAATTTGTATAGTACTCTCAGACTATTCGTCCGTCTGTGGATGAAATGCAGCACTACAATCTACTAGGGCACCCAATGCTTCTTGGAAAGATCTCCAAAAGCGTGAAGTGAATTTTGATCCTCTATCATAAATGATGGACAATGGAACTCCATGTAGTCAGAAAATTTTATCCATAAATAACTTAGCATACTTCACTCCACTATATGTTGTCTTAACTGGCAAAAAGTGAGCTAACTTAGTAACTCGATCTACAATTACCCATACAGAGTCATGGCCTTTAATGGTTCGCGGTAGATCGATTATGAAATCCATGGTAACTCTTTCCCATTTCTAATCTGGAATCTTGATCTCTTGCAATAATCTTGCTGGTCGTTGATGCTCCGCTTTAACCTGTTGACAAGTTAAGCAACTAGAAACAAAGTTAGCAACATCTTTCTTCATACCTTCCCACCAGTACAACTACTTTAGGTCATGATACATCTTAGTGGAACCAGGGTGAATGGTATATCTGGAGTTGTGAGCTTCCTCAAGAATATCTCATCTTAACCTATCTGCAATTGGTACACATAATCAATTACCCACTCGAAGAATATCATCAAAATCAACACTCATTATCTTACTTTGACCATTTAGGACCTCATCTCGATATTTACATACTTGCATATCCTTAAATTGAATGGCCTTTATACGCTTTATCAAATAAAATTTAGCTTGAACACAAGCCAACAGTACCCCTGACCTTCTAACACAAAAACTGACACCTTTGCCTTTAAGTTTCTGCATATCTTTCACCAACTGCCTCTTTCCAGGAGCTATATGTGCCAAACTACCCATAGACTTCCTGCTCAAAGCATCAGCCATAACATTAGCTTTTCCTGGATGATACAAGATAGCACAATCATAATCTTCGAGTAATTTGAACCACCGACGTTGCCGAAGATTTAGCTTTTTTTGTTGAAAAATGTACTTCAAACTCTTATGATCGGTATAAATCTCACAAATTTCACCGTATAAGTAATGCCTCCAAATCTTAAGTGCAAAAACCACAATGGCCATCTCCAAATATGTGTAGGATAGTTCAGCTCGTGCTTCTTCAACTGTCTCAAAGCATAAGCAATAACATGATCATATTGCATGAGAACACATCCTAATCCAACCCTCGAAGCATCAAAATATACCTTGAATCCTCTAGATCCTGATGGTAAGGCTAATATCGGTGCAGTGGTCAAACATGTTTTGAGTTTTTGAAAGCTCTGTTCACATTCTTTCGTCCACTGGAACTTTACATTTTTCTGTGCTAACATGGTCAATGGAGCTACAATTTTTGAGAAATCCTACACAAAACACCTATAGTAATTAGCCAAACCAATAAAACTGCGAATCTCTATGGGTGAAGTAGGCCTAGGCCATTTCTGCACTACTTCGGTCTTTTTAGAATCCACTGTGATACCGTATTTGGAGACAATATGCCCTAAAAAGGATACTGAGTCGAGGCAAAATTTGCATTTTGAGAACTTATCATAAAACTTATGTTCCCGCAATGTCTGTAATATAGTCATCAGATGATTCTCATGATTTTCCTGGCTATGAGAATATTTCAGAATATCATCAATAAATACTATTACAAATTTGTCTAAATACAGCCTGAACACCCTATTCATCAAGTCCATGAATGCAGCAGGAGCATTGGTTAACCCGAAAGGCATCACAAGGAACTCAAAATTCCCATATCGAGTTCTAAATGCTATCTTGGATATATCTTCCTCCTTGATTCTAAGCTGATGATAACCCGATCGGAGATCAATCTTCAAGAAATGGACAGCCCCTTGTAACTGATCAAACAGGTCCTCTATACGAGGTAACAGATACTTGTTATGTATTGTTACCTTGTTTAGTTTCCTATAGTCAATGAACATTCTTAGAGATCTATCTTTCTTCTTTGCAAACAAAACTGGCGCACCCCATGGCGATATACTCAGTCTAATGAAACTCTTATCTAGCAAGTCTTGCAACTGTTGTTTGAGCTCCTTCAATTCTGCTGGTTCCATATGATATGGGGTATAGATATTGGCATAGTTTCAGGAGCTAAATCAATACCAAAGTCTATCTCTCAAATTGGAGGTAATCCTGGAAACTCCTCAAGAAATACATCAGAAAATTCCTTCACCACAGATAGCTCATCCACACTAAGTGCTCTCTCTTTAACATTACTCATTATAGCCAATAGACCCATGCAACCTTTCTTCAATAGTCGTTGGGTCTTTATAAAAGAAATAACTTTACTAACCTATGGAACTTGGCCCCCTTCCAATACAAAACTAGAGTTGTTGGGTATCTCAAATTGAACTATCTTTGCATGACAATCTATGGTAGCATAGCAAGGAAATAACCAATCCATGCCCATCAACACATCAAAGTCAATCATATCAAGTACAATCAAGTCAACAAGGGTATCCCTACCTTCCACTATAATCTCGCAAGAATGGTACACATACTCAACTAATAAGGAATCTCCCACGAGAGTAGCAACAAGAAAAGGACAATATAACATCTCAGGCTGTCTATCAAATCTCATAGCAAAGTATGACGACACATAAGAGTGGGTAGAACCTGGATAAATCAAAGCATATGCATCAAAAGAACAAACAGAAAGAATACCTGTAACTACTTCATTTGAGTCCTAAACATCCTGTCTAGTAAGTGCAAAGACCCTCGGTTGGACTCTACCAACATTTTCTTATGCCTGATTTCCAGCAACCCATTTTCCATTACCTCAATCTCTATTTCTTGTACCTATAGGATTACGAGGATCCTGTCTAGGTGTAGCTAACTGACCATAACCCTGACTATTATTTCATTGAGACTGAAGGCAATCCCTAACATGATGACCTAATTGACCACATCAAAAACACTCTCTAGTTAAAATATGACACTAGCCCATGTGTGATTTGCCATAAGTCTGGCATACATCTGGCCCGAACTATTATATACTTGAGATGCTAAAGACCTCTGAGTACCCTATATAGAAGATGGCTTATACGCAGACTGTAAAACTAAATCTGTCCCTGTCTGATGGCTCTGATGCTTTCCCTTATTTTCCACTCTCCGATTTGCACTTAAGTCACCACTAAAAGATCCACCCATCTTAGCCTTCTTACGAACCTCATAAGCTGACCGCGCTGCACTACCCTTCTCCTCAATTATTCTAGAAAGATCCACTATCTCATAATAGTCCAAGACTTTCATATGTGGGGCTACTGCATTATAAAGATGAGCAACCAGCCCATTTACAAGCCTCTGGACTCAAGCCACTTTCGTGGACTCCAAGTATGGGGCATATCTAGCCAGCTTGAAAAATAGAGTATTATAGGTTTACACATCCATATCTGGAGTCTGAACTAATAGCTCAAACTGAGCTGCATATTTTTGTTTCTGACTTTCAGGAAAAAAGGTATCCATAAAGAACTTAGTGAACTCGTCCCATGTCAGAGGTGCTGCTCCTGCAGGCCTTCCTAGAAATAAAGTATCATACCAAGTGCTAGCCATGTCCTCCAACTTGTATGATGCAAGATTCATAGCCCTCTCACTAGAACACCTTAACGCTCGTAACACCTTGAAAGTACCATCCAAAAAGCTCTGAGGATCAACTAAACTGTCTGACCTTGTGAATTTTGGTGACTTCAACTTTAGGAACTCCTGCAAAGATACCTCCTTCTTTCTAAAGTTCTAAGTCTGAATAGGTTATTAGAACCGTGGCTGAGGCTGTGCAGTATTATGTTGATCACCTCTCTCCTATTTATCCAATCGATCGGCCAAGCCCTCTATGGCTCTTTGCATAGAAGCAAGTACCTCAACAGTACTACCCTCAAGAAATGGTGGAGATGGACTAGAATTTCCTTCAGGAGTGGGCTATCTTGAACTTCTTAGAGTGGCAGTGCAATTTTTCATGGTATCACGACTACCCCTACCTCGGCCCCTTCTGTGAGCTCCAACTCTTAACCTAACAGTAGTTGTTTTATGAACCATCTGATTAAAAAAACAAGACAATTAGATTCATCTAATTGATCCTAAATATCTCACACGTATGGAAGAATAAGAAAAAAGATCAAGACACATCTTATCACGCTTTTGCAGAATTATGATTATAGAAATAGCCGACAACATAACCATAAATGAGATTCTACTACTATCATATGCTCTATAGTCATAGAATTAACCTAACCTATCTCTGATACCAACTTTATCACGACCTAAAATAGGATCATGACTGGCCTTAAGAAGGGTAGGACTCCAAAGTAAGCCTCATAAGAATTCTACAAAAAAATGGAAAACGTTTCCCTTATTTTTGGGCCTAACAAGAAAATTCCTTGTCTCAATTTCAACAGCAAACATCCCAACAACACAGCCACCACACAACACCAATATAATTCATCATAGATCATCAACAATTCACTAATACCACCAATTAACAATATTAAAACCATCTCCAAGGATGAGAGAAAATCAAATATTCCATAAATCCATAATAATGAAAGAATACTAAAAAATCTAAAGGCATGACTATGGAGCGACTCTAAGAGTTTGCAAGAAATAGAAAAATAATAAATAAATAAACACTTTCCCACATGAACAATGTAGGGCTCACTAGGAATATGCTACTCAAATCCTCTAGCCAATGAGATCCTACCTGTTACTTGTGTTCTCTAAAAAATAATAGCGAGGAGTGGGTTATAGCCATACTTTTCCTAGCTTGAAATTTTTTACCAAGAATGTTAGACAATTTCTTTGAAAGATGAATCCACTATTATAGATATCGTATTTTCAAGATTTTCACTTTTTTATATGTGAAAAATTCCATAAGCTTTCCATCGATTCCAAATTCTCCCAAATTCGACACCCGGGCGAAGAGTTAGAGTCTTTTTAGTGAGGCAGTGTATCACTTGAGCCATCAATGCACCAGAGAGCCAACTTAAATGGCAATTGCCAATTTCCAGTATTGTTCCGCGATAGTGGCATGTTGTGCCAAACTTTCAAGTCTCAAACAAGGTGGCAATGCGATAGCTCCGCGTCGCGCCACCATGCAGATTCTCAATTGTCCAGTTCTAGTGACTTGGTGCGATAGTGGCGTGTTGCACCAAGGATAAAAATCGAGCAATTTTCACAAAAATTAAAATAAGTGTCCTAGGATTAAAAGTGTCAATTTCCCTACCCTATATAAGCTCAAAAACACGAATTTGAGCCTTCATTACACCAAAATATACTCTATTCTCTCAAAATCCTCTTAAGAACACATTAAGATTTTTCATAGAAGATTCAAGTTCAAGAATTTCCTTCGTCAATCTTTGTATATTTACAAACCAAGGTATGTGTAGTGTTCATTAATGGTCTCTTTCGTTCATGAAGCCCAAGAATCTCTTTTCCAACTTTAAGTTTATCGATTGCTTTATGAGTTTTATGTTGGATTTGTTTTGTTCATGTTGAAAATGATTAATTGAATTCTAATCTATTTTGGGTGATCAATTTATGTAGAATTGATTAGTATAGATGTATAGTGATGTGAACTTACTATTAAACCCTATAATGATGAAATTAGAATTGAACCATGATGTCTAATTATTGTACAATGTTGTTTACATATACTAGGGCTACCATGTGTTTGATTGAATGCCTATATGAAGGAAAAGTGCCCAACTAGCATGATATTATGAAATTCCCATTTATGTACAAGTTTATGCATATCACATATTTGATGAAGTGCTTCAATATATGAATTATGAATTATGTTGTTGGTCATGTGTTCGAGTAACTCATGTTATGTCAGTTTTTTTCCATCGAGTCCTGGGGATACTTGTATCCAACAACTTAGCTGTGTGCCTAGAGCCATGCCATGTTTTCACGATACTCTCAGACAAGTCATAATCCATAGAACTCAGTAAGTCATGTGATTCAAGAAATCTTAGAAATCTTAGTAATCTCAGTATTTTAGTAACCTCCATGATCTAAGTATTCCCAGTAAGTCTCAGTAACTTCAGTACTCTTAGTCAATCCTCAGATCTCAGTAGCATTCCTCGGTCAACGAAACTCAATAAATTCAGTTTTAGCTTTGCTAAATGACAACATCAGTTAATTAGTTCAGTTTAGTTAATCAATTCAGTGTCTATTCAGTTGGGAGTAGGATTCAGCACCGAGTAAACCTAAGGATGGGGAGTCACTTGTTGTTCAGTGGAGGGTGTGATCCTTAAAAGTAATCCTTGTATGCTAGAACCATGTAGCCAGTGTAGGTTGAGATGCACCCTATGCATTTAGGGATATATATATACATCTCATTTGGGTTACCTACTAGGAGGGATTGATAGAAGAGCTCCCTGTCAGCGAGGGTATACTCACAATAGGTCTTTACCTGTGGCACGGTATTAACACCCTTCTATCTGGGGTTACAGGTTGGACCCCAGTAGTTCAGTTCTGGGGCATGTCGGTTAGATGATTACCTCCCATAGTCTTAGTCTCAGTCTCAATCTTAGTAAAAGAACTCCGATAATTCTTTAGATTTCAAGATTGTCAAAAACAGTCAAATTCAGATACAGTACAGAACTCAGCTAGTTCCATTAGATTTAGGACTGTCAAATATAGTCCCTTGTGTTATTAGTTATATCAGTTCTCAGAACTCATGTTATCAGTATTCAGCTTTAGGACTGTCAGATACAGTCAACCAGACCAATTCTTCATCATCAGAACTATCAAAAATAGTTATTCATGTATCAGTAACATAGCATCAGTCCCTCAATATTCAATAATACAGTATTACTCTTTCTTACTTATCAGTGACTTAGGGGTTAATATCAGTAGAATCAGTATTTAGTCCTAGCACGATCTTAGTTTCAGTTAAGTATGCATACATGTATTCTCATGTTCATGTTAGTCAGTCAGTTAGTATTTTTCATGCATATAAACCTATTGCATTCAACCTACCTCACTTGCATACTAGTATATTTAATGTACTGACGTATTTGCGCTATGGTGTCTTATACCATAGGTTTAGAAGCATGAGCTCCAAAGAACCAGTAGCATCCCAGTTTAGCGATTAGAGTTAGCAGTGAGTCCTCATCCTTTGAGGACATGATAATCACATTACTATTTTAGTTATTAGTTTATTTTAGTAGTTGGAGTTAGTTGGGGACATGTCCTATCAACTTTTTATTCAAAAAGTTTAGAGGCTTTCAGACTACAGTATGTTCAGATAATTATCTCAGTAGTTTTGGTATTGTTAGACCATATTTTTCAGTTAGGTACTAGTATTGAACCTTAGTGCCTTTCAGTTCATGTTTCTGCATTTATGTTATTATTACTATTATTCATTGCTCAGTTTACAAATATCATTCATGGGTTAGCTTATGGTCCTTCGGGGTCATGGGCACCGTGTAGTATTTTTGGTACCAGATTCGGGGCGTTACAAACTTGGTATCAAAGCCTAAGGTTTAATAGTGTCCTAGGAAGTGTGAAAAGCTGCATCTAGTAGAGTCTTGTACATACGTGTATCGTGAACCACATTTATGTGCAGGAGGCTATGGGATATTTTAGGAATAGTTTCCCTTCTTTTAGTATTCATGTAGTGCCAGTGAGCATAGGCTTAAAGTTAAAATCTCAATCTAATTCACTTCTTTCCTTCGTTTATAGATCATACCTCCCAAAAGGGCTAGCAAAGAGGGAAATAGAAATCAGTTAGCACCTCAGCTCATCCAGCCAGATCTTCTAGATGAGCATGTCTCTTATGCAAAATTTAGGACTGCATTCACTACTCTATCCAGTTCAGTCGTAGCCCTGAATGAATGGCCAGCTGCTACTCCAGCCAACCTAGTGGAAAATCCTACTGTAGTCAGGATTCGGTACTTCACCCGAATGAATCCTCCTCTATTCACCGGTTCCAAGTATGAAGAGGATCCATAGGAGTTCCTCGATTAGGTTCAGAAAGTCACAGATATCATGGGAGTGACTTTCAGTGAGAGCATAGATTTATCCACCTATCAACTATAAGATGTAGCCCATACGTGGTATAAATAGTAGAAGGTAGATAGGGGTACAAATACAGAACACATTGAGTGGGAAGAGTTCGCTACAGCTTTCTTAGATAGGTTCTTTCCCATAGAGCAGAAGGAGGCTAAAGTGTTAGATTTCATCAATCCCAAATAAGGTACAATGAGAATAAAAGAATACTCCCTCAAGGTCATTCAGTTAGCCAGGTACGCTCCCCATGTAGTAGCAGATAGAAGATCCAGAATGAGTAAGTTTGTATCAGGGGTGTCAGGTAGAGTGGTTGAGAAATACAGAACTGCGATGTTGATTGGTGACATGGACATATCTAGGCTTATGATATATGCCCAACAGATGGAGCAGCAAAAGCTTAATAAGAAGAAGAAAAAAAATAAGAGAGCCAGAATAGGTAGTTATAGTTTTACACAGCATGGGTTACAGGGTCATAACCGTTCTCAATTGTGTCAAAAATATTCATCCCCAGTTCATTCTTCAGCTAGTGCCTCAGTACCAAATTCAAAAATGACCATATAAATAGAGCATCAGGCTCCAAGGCTCAGAATAGTGAGAGCAGGATTCTTACTCATCCATTTTGCGGAGAACGTGGTAAGGATCATAAGGGTGTGTGTAGAGCTAGTAGTGGTGTATGTTTGGATGTGGTGAGTTAGGTCATAAGGTCAGAGACTGCCCCTAGTTAGGTTATCAGAGTCATCTTCACTCATCATTTTAGTTTGGTAGCCTAAATCAGCAGGGTGCCAATTTCAGCGCTATCAGTGGGCAACGCCTAAGCAGACTCTATGCACTTTGGTCCTGGAAGAATCAGGAAAATTCTCCTGATGCAGTCATGGGTATGTTATAGATCTCTCATTTATATGTTCACGCTTCTTCATATTCATGAGTTCTTTTTTATTTTGAAATCTTACATAGCAGTTAAACCATGGGGTCAAAAAGTCAAGCCTTCAGATTCTAGTTATAATTCCAGTATGT
The DNA here is from genome assembly GCF_002878395.1 of Capsicum annuum. NCBI lineage: Eukaryota > Viridiplantae > Streptophyta > Magnoliopsida > Solanales > Solanaceae > Capsicum > Capsicum annuum. Next base: position 43,588,992 of record NC_061116.1, read on the forward strand.
GTAGGTAATCACTAGGGGAGGATAATTCCTGACCTACTCTTATCTTAGTGCAATTATTTTGTACCACAGTCATCACCTTACAAATGCATGTTTCACACACTTCCCATAGGATCGTGCGAGTTTTAAATTCCTACAAGGATGGGTTCCAACACCCTCAGTAGTATGAGCTATGTTCCATAAACACAGAAATTTCAGAATTAAGTCATAAAGCTCATGACTCAGGCACTCATGTCATGCTTTACTATATGTTCAGTCCATATGACTCATTCCTTACTCCTATTGATCAGTTAAGCTCATATTACGTCATGTATACCTCCAGTTTAAATCTCTTGATAAATCCATAATGTTGGTACTCTGTTCCTCAGGCCTTAGTTGATTGTTCAGGTTGATATAGTATTTTTTTTAGCATCAGATCCTTGCCTATGCCAATCTTTACCCAAGTAGTTATCAGTATCTAGTCTCAGTACTTCAATATCAGTCTAAACCTTAATTATCAAAACCCAGCATTCAGTTCCAGTCAGAATCTCAGTTACAGTTTTAGTTATAATACCAACTTTAGTTCAGTAATCAGATTAGAAACTCAGCTCAGTTCCAGACATTCTTGACCAATGCTACAGCTATTAGTCACTCAGTTAGTAGTGTTTAGTACCTCAGACTATACAATGTTTCCAAATCATGATATGCGTCTAGCCTTGTATCCTTGAGTTGATGCAGTTTTGCTCATTCATTCTCAATTACCTCATATTATCCAGTCAATCATTATCTCCTATGCATAATCTTTTATAACCTTAGTCCTATTATTCGAACTAAGTATAGACCGGTCTCTTATACTCAGTATTCAACTATCATTTATCCAGTTAATCAGAGAAGTCAGTATGTTTACTTATTCGTACTCAGCACCTCATAAATTTTTCAGTAGTTGCAGTTGCAGTGCATGAAGATTAGTTGCTTCATCTTAGATGATGTTTCAGGCCTTAATTTTTAGATCCCAGATAATCAATCACGATTTAGATACTAGGTGCCTTGCGCATCGCCTCAATTTCCCCTCAGTAGCTCAGCCAAGACAGTATTCCTAGAGGGATCTAGTGTCCCAAGGGGGAGATATGCTATGATTCCCCGAACCTTTATAAGCGTCCCATTCTCTTCTCATAAAATGAATCCATTTTAAAGTAGGTTATACTCATAAGGTGACCCTCAAGTTCTAATATCAGTCATGAGCCACATATTTAAGGGCTCGTATCAGGTCACAAAATTTAATTTATATGCCATGTTTCAGCCTCAGTCATGTTCTCAGGTCCCCATTCATGCATACTTTTAGCATAATCATGGGTTCACCGGTGACTTTCAATAACATAACAATTTTCTTAAACTTTATTAGTTCCATGTTCAGACTACCATTACAAACTTGGTATTCAGTTCATGCTCAGATCCCCATTACAAACTTAGTACTAAGTACTCTTGCATATTCAGTCATGCATTCATATACCAGTTCAGTTATGTAATAATACATCAAACATGCATTCTCACTGCTAGAAATTTAGTTCATCAAAACATTCATTCACGTATTCATAAGCCAATTATCCATGCATCAGATATGCATGAATTCAACTTATCAGTCATGCATCAGACATGCATGTTTAGTATGTTATATTTATCTCTTCAGTCATGTCAGTCATGAGATAATATTTCAGTTATTCATGTTCATTATTATCAGTCATGCATCAGACATGCATGTTTAGTATGTTATATTTAGCTCTTCAGTCATGTCAGTCATGAGATAATATTTCAGTTATTCATGTTCATTATATATGTCAACTCATTTTCTCCCCTCTCACTCAGTCTCATTCGAGGACGAATGTTCTAAAGGGGGAGATATTGTAATTATTGTACTTTTCCTAGCTTGAAATTTCCCCCCAAAAATGTTAGAATCTTTCTTTGAAAGATGAATCCACTTTAAATATGTGGTATTTTCAATATTTTCACTTTTTGTCATCTGGAAAATTCCATAAGGTGTTCATCGATACCAAATTCTCCCAAATTCGACACCCGAGCAAAGAGTTAGAGCCTTTTGAGTGAGGCAGTGTATCACCTGAGCCATTAGCGTGTTGTGGAGCCAGCTTAAATGGAAATTGCCAATTTCCAGTGTTTCTCCATGATAGTGGCGTATCGCACCAAACTTCCACGTCTCAAACAAGGTGGCAATGCAATAGCTCCGTGATGCGCCACCATGTAGATTCCCAATAGTCTAGTTCCAGTTACTTGGCGCGATAGTGGCGCGTTGCGCCAAGGATGAAAATTGATAAATTTTCAAAAGAATTAAAATACGTGTCCTAGGGTTAAAAGTATCAATTTCCCTACCCTATATAAGATCAAAAACACGGATTTGAGCCTCCATTACACCACAATATACTCTATTTTCTCAAAATCCTCTCAAGAACACATTAGGATTTTTCATAGAAGATTCAAGTTCAAGAATTTCCTCCATCAATCTTCATATATTTATGAACCAAGGTATGCGTAGTGTTTATTCATGGACTCTTTCCGTCCATGAAGCCCAAGAATCTCTTTTCCAACTTCAAGTTTATGGATTTCTTTATGAGTTTCATGTTGGGTTTGTTTTGTTCATGTTGAGAATTATTAATTAAATTCTAATCTATGTTGGGTGATCAATTTTATGTGGAATTGATTAGTATAGATGTATATTGATGTGAACTTACGATTAAACCCTATAGTGATGAAATTAGAATTGAACCATGATGTCTAATTATTGTACAATGTTGTTTACATATACTATGCCTACCATGTGTTTGATTGAATGCCTATATGAAGAAAAAGTGCCCAACTAGCATGATATTATCAAAATCCCTATTTATGTACAAGTTTATGCATATCACATGTTTGATGAAGTGCTTTAATAAATGAATTATGAATTGTGTTGTTGGTCATGTGTTCGAGTAAGTCATGTTATCTTAGTTTCTTTACATCGAGTCCTGGGGGTACTTGTACCCAACAACTTAGCTGTGTGCCTAGAGTCATGTCATGTTTTCACGATACTCTCAAACACGTCACGATACATAGAACTCAGTAAGTCATATGACTCGAGAAATCTTATAAATCTTAGTAATCTCAGTAGTTCTGTAACCTCTGTGATCTCAGTATTCCCAGTAAGTCTCAGTAATTTTAATACTCTCAGTCAGTCCTCAGATCTCAATAGAATTCCATCGGTCAAGAAACTCAATAAATTCAGTTTTAGCTCCGCTAAATGGTACCATCAGTTAATTAGTTTAGTTTAGTTAATCAGTTTAGTGTGTATTCAGTTAGGAGTAGGATTCAGCATTGAGTGAACCTAAGGATGGGGACTCACCTATAATTCAGTGGAGGGTGTGATCCTTAGAATTAATCCTTGTGTTCTAGAACTATGTAGCCAACATAGGTTGAGATGCACCCTAGACATTTAAGATTATATATATATATATCTCATTTGGGTTACCTTCTAGGAGAAATTGATGAAAGATATCCCTGTCAGTGAGGGTATACTCTCAGCAGGTCTTTACCTGTGGAATGGTATTGATACCCTTCCAGCTGGGTCCAAGGTTGGACCCTACCAGTTCAGTTCTAGGACATGTCGGTCAGATGATTACCTCCCATAGTCTCAGTCTCAATATCAGTAAAAGAACTCAAATAGTTCTTTAGATTTTAGGACTGTCAAATATAGTCAAATTTAGATACAGTATGAAACTTAGCTAGTTCCATCAGATTCAGGACTGTTAGATATACTCCCTCATGTTATCAGTTATATCAGTTCTTAGAACTCATGTTATCAGTATTCAGCTTCAGGACTGTCAGATATAGTTAACCAGACTAGTTCTTCATCATCAGAACTGTCAAAAACAATTATTCATGTATAAGAAACATAGTATCAGTCCCTCAATATTCAGTAATACAGTATTAGTCTTTCTCACTTATCAACGACTCAGGGGTCCATATCAGTAGACTTAGTATTTAGTCCTAGCACGATCTCAGTTTTAGTTATGTATGCATGCATGTATTCTCACGTTTATGTTAGTTATTCAGTTAGTATTGTTCATGCATATGAACCTATTACATTCAACCTACCTCACTTCCATACCAGTATATTCAAAGTACTAATGCATTTGTGCTATGGTGTCTTATACCATAGGTTTAGAAAAATGACTCCAGAGAACCAGTAGCATCCCAGTTCAATGATCAAAGTTAGCAGTGAGTCCTTATCCTTCGAGGACATGATAATCATATTACTATTTTAGTTTTTAGTTTATTTTAGTAGTTGGAGTTAGTTGGGGACATGTCCTATGAACTTTTTATTCAGACAGTTTAGAGGCTTTTAGACTACAGTATATTCAGATAATTATCTCAGTTGTTTTGGTATTGTTATACCATATTTTTCAGTTAGGTACTAGTATTGAACCTTAGGGCCTTTCAGTTCATGTTTCCACATTTACAATATTATTACTATTATTCACTGCTCATTTTATAGATATTAGTCATGGGTTAGCTTGTGGTCCTTTGGGGTAATGGGCATCGTGTAGCATTTCGGGTAGCAGATTCGGAGCGTTACAGTGGGATGCTATCTCAGTGAGTAATAACACTTAACCACAACCATTTTAATGGGGACAAGTCAGAAAATATCATGAATAAAAGTTCTTTCAGAAAACATTAACAATAAACAATATCAATGTTTCATGTAAGCCAAGTGAACCAATAGTTCAGTAATAACCTCAAAAAATATCATATCATATCAGATATACATATATGGGAGGTTTCCAAGAATGAATCATATAATTAGTGTGGCATTCTTCTTTATTAAGAATAACTCATAACAGTGGATCCCCATAAAGGAGTCCCATATTATATCAGTAACAATATGCTAGTTCTACCTTCCCACTAGCGAAGGCTATAATATTCATCAGTAAATATAAGGTGCACCAGATCTAACAATCCCGCCTTTAGCTATGAGATTCAATCAAGGTCTACTCCCATTCATAAATTCTTTGAAAACAATAGGATATTCGTATGAAATTTTTTTTCAGAATAGAACATAACTTTAAAATTCATTTCAATAATAATATATGTAAACTTGAATAAAACATATATCAAAAGTACTTATTTCTCATGTAAGTGAAGAATATTCACAATAGTAATATCATATCTCAAATAACAATATCAATATCATATTAAGTAAAGAACTTGTCTTACGTGCATATTTTCAAATAATTCAATAACTCTTGTTTTCATCAAAACATGATATAAATATGCAATTTAAGAAACATAAATTGTGGCAAGATTACTACTCATAGTACTCTTGTCGAAATACCAATTTGTCACCTCGAATAATTCGTATTGCTTTCTTGGATCGAACCTATAATCAAATCATATCCATTATTGAGTTAATACTCTTATTTTAGACTAAATCATGATAAAATTAGACTACCCAACCCTCAAGGTTTTATGGTAACCTTCAATTTCTCAAACATCATACCTAAAATCACACATTAATATGCTTAATCTAGTTTTTGATAATTAAATTTTACTACCCAAAATAAATTACCTAGACTAAAATTCACAATAAAGATGTAGAAAAGGGTTTACCTTAAGACGAACGAATTTTCCGATCAAACCTTATTTTTTTCCCCAACTGGACGAACAACTTGCTACTTTTTTTTCTGCTTCGTGGGAAGGAGGGCAGATTACTTACTGCTTGTTGCTCCTAATTTGGATGCCTTACTTTTAGTAAATAAATGGAAAAAGCCTTAAAATTTTCCATAATATAATGATTTGACAGATGGTCCAAGTCCTTATTTGTTTTTAACTAGTCCTACATGACTTTGGCCCTTTACTCTCTTTTTCCTTTTTTTTTTTTTAAATTGGGCTTTAGCCCAATAACCCAATTTTTTTTTTCTACTAAAATTTGGGATATTACAATGACTCTAGTTCAGAGACCCCTACCCTTGAGTCAGTATCAGTAGCATGTGAATTTCCAGATGTGTTTCCCGAAGATCTTCCTGGAGTTTCAGCCGAATGGAAAATTGACTTTGGAATAGACTTTCTTTCAGAAACTCATCCTATCTCTATTCCGCCATACAGAATGCCTCCAGCAGAACTCAAAGAGTTAAAAGAACAGTTGAAGGATCTCCTAGATAAGAGATTCATCAGGCCCAGTATATCTCCTTGGGGTGCCCTAGTTTTATTCGTACGTAAGAAAGATGGTTCTCTTAGAGTATATATTGACTACCATCATCTAAATAAAGTCATGGTCAAGAACAAGTATCCACTTCCCAAAATTGATGACTTATTTGACCAACTTTAGGGTGCCAGCTACTTTTCTAAGATAGACAGAGTCAGAGAATATGGCATTCTGAAAATAGCTTTTAGAACTCGGTATGGTCATTTTGAATTCTTAGTCATGTCATTTGGTCTTACTAATATGCCAGTAGCCTTCATAGACTTGATAAACCATGTGTTCAAGCAGTACTTAGACATGTTTGTCATATTCTGCATTAATGACATCCTTGTCAACTCCTGCAGTGAAAGTGATCATGCAGACCATCTCAGAATAGTATTATAAACTCTCAAAGCCCATTAGTTGTTCGTAAAATTTTGTAAGTGTTAATTTTGGATAAGGTTAGTAGCTTTCCTTGTACATATAGTTTCCGTTGATGGCATTAGAGTTGATCCTTAAAAGACCAAAGCAGTGAGAAACCAGCCCAGACCTATCTCTCTATCAGATCTCAGGAGTTTCTTAGGTTTGGCTGGTTATTACTGATGGTTTGTTGAGGGATTCTCACCTATTCCATCCCTGATATTCAGAATGACTTAGGAAAAAGTTAAGTTCTAGTGGTCAGATTCTTGTGAGAAGAGTTTTCAAGAGTTAAACACTCGACTCACTATAACCCCAATTTTGACTTTACCAGATGGTTCAGATGGGTTTGTGGTATATTGTGATACTTCCAGAGTTGGTTTGGGGTGTGTTTTGATGCAAAGAGGTAAGTTCATAGCTTATACCTCTAGACAGCTTAAGACCCATGAAAAGAATTACCCCGCTCATGATCTTGACTTAGTAGCTGAAGTGTTTACCTTAAATATTTGGAGGCACTATCTGTATAGGGTGCATATTGATATGTTCACGAACCACAAGAGCCTGCAGTATATGTTTTCTCAGAAAGACCTAAACCTGTGCCAGAGAAGGTTATTAGAGTTGTTGAAAGACTACGACATAAGTGTTCTGTATCATCCGATCAAGGCCAATGTAGTGGCTGATGCTCTCAGTAGGATGTCAATAGGTAGTGTTGGTCACACGAAGGATGATAAGAAGAAGTTAATTCAGGAAGTTCATTATCTTGCTCAACTAGGTGTCCACTTAGTCGATTTAGCAGAGAGTAGTGTATGGCTGCAGAATAGTTCAGAATCATCTATGGTTTCCAATGTAAAGGAAAAATAGGAAAGCGATCCCAATCTAGTCAAGTTGAAAAAGTCGGTCAGAGATTAGAAAGTAGAGGTTTTCTATACAACAACCCAATTTTCTAGAACCGAAATGTCATATCGTGCTAATGATCCTGAAGTACCACAAGCCAACCCTCTACTGATATCTATACTTGGGCATTGCATAATATAGATAATAAATGCAAAAACTGGCCATAAGTTTCAAAACATCTAAAAATAGTCAAATTTAAAGCTGAATACCGATACATATTTTTAAAAAGCCTCTAAACTATCTAAACTGTGGAGTTGATGGGACATGTCCCCAACTAACTCCGTCTACTGAAATTAAACCAAATCTGATATGATTATAATAAAAAAAAGATCATCCTTGACTGAAGAGGATTCACTTCTATGTCTATTGCTGCTGACTGAGACTAAGCTACTAAGGGTACTCTGGATCTCGTTCCTCTAAACCTATTATGTCAAATAAAACACCCTATCACAAATACATCAGTACGGGAATGTATCGAGTATAAAGTTGAGATAAGGCTAAATGCATGGGCTTAAGCATGAACAATTACTTAACTGAATAATCATGAGAGTACTAAATGAGAACACATGCATAAATACACGCATCATAACTAAAATCATTGTGAATCGAAATACCAAAACTGATTAACTGAATATACTCATATTAATGACTGAATTTTGAACTTTCTACTCTCGACTGGTGCATTAGAGATCAAACCTCTCTAATGGATGATTCTGGAATCTACAATCAATGACAAGAAATGTTTATGTCTAAATCTGACAACAAGAATACTCAACTGAATCTGAGATTAAGATCAAGCCTATCTGATGGGTGATCTCGAGATATGATAATGAGATTACTCAACTAAATTTGAGACTAAGAACAAGCCTATCTGATGGGTGATCTCTAAATATGATACTGAATAACTTTATATGAGACTAAGCCTATCTAATGGGTGGTCCATGAATCAATGAAACTATCTGAATTCCTCACTGAGATAGATGACTATATCTGACAATCCTGATTTCTGAAAGTTGATACTGAAACTGCAATTGTGGCAAGTAGTCACTTAACCGACATGCACCAAATCTCAACTGGTGGGGTCCAACCTGTAACCCTAGATGGAAAGGTGTCAATATCGTGCCACAGGTAAATACCTCTCTAGTCAAGCCTATCTGAGGGGTGACCCTTGTAGGAAGTCAAGCCTAAGGCAATGTAATAGTCAAGCCTATCTGATGGGTGTCCAGCCTTTCCTGACAGGTGACTCCTGTATCCTGCACTAGCTGCACAGTTCTGGAGTTCAGGGATTGCTCCTAACGACTCTGCCTCTCTGACAGGGAGCCACCATCCCTGCCCTCTCTTGATGCTAGCTCCTACTCCTAACTAAAATACTCTGAACTGATTCTTAGTTGAACACAAACTAAGTTGAATCTATTACTGATCATATTTCTCAACTGATCTGACTGAGTTAAGATGAATTCACTTGGTTCCATAACTGACGGAATACTACTAAATTTCATTATCTGAATGAACGACACTGAGATTTGAATAGAGTACTCGATTACTACAAAGGTCAGAACTGAACACTTGAATACTACTAGATCTAAGCTGGGTACAGAACTGAGGCTAGATTACTAGCGATACTGAGAGATTATGACAATTATAGAGATTACTGAGATTTCTTAAGTTCTGTATCGGTCTGAGAATACAGATTTCTATAACTCACTGAGTTTTGAGAATCATCGCTCGACTAGAATTATCATGAAAACTGACATGGGCTCTAGACAGCAGCTAAATTGTCGGGTATAAATACCCCCAAGACTCGATAACATAAAAGTAAAACATAACCATTCTTGAATAATCAAGACCATGGACAATTATTCACTATCACAATCACTAAGGCATCACTACAAGCATTTAGGAATCCTAAACATGTAATAACATAGGGGGACATGCTATTGGATCATACTCCATTCAACAAGGCCTTGCATCAAGCACTTCGGACATATTTAAGTCTTGGCATGTACCGGAGAACACATAATTGGGGAACTTCATGCTATCATGTTACAATTCATTCATCAAACAGTTAGTATTTATTAAAGTCTTAGCATGTATCAAAGAGCACATAATTGGGAAATTTCATGCTATCATGTCACAATTCATTCACTAGGGCTTTTCAACAAACACTTGGCATGCATTGGCTTAACATAATTGGGGATTTCTAGTCAACATGCTATAATGGCTCTAATTCATTCACTTAAGCATTTTATCAAGCATATGGGGAACATGCTTTTTTTATTCAACAATTTCTACCTTTAATTGACATTAACATATCACTTAACAATTAACTTGAAGAGAGTTTGTCATGAACATCACATGGGTATCACATACTAGGGTTAAAGCTTGAAAACCTTGTAAACAAACATGAATCACAACTCAATAATAGCATGAACATCAATTTCAACTCACATGAATCATGAAAACTCATAAACATAAAAGCTTTAAAATTTAGAAAAGGGCTCTTGAGCTTCTTGGATGAAAGGGACCCAAGAATCAACATCTGTATACCTTAGAGAAACTCTTTCTTGAAAGCCCTTGGAGAGATTCTTGATTTCTTGAAAAGTTAACGGAGGAATCTTGATTATTGGGGTCTTGATTTAGGAACCCTAGCTCTTGTTCTTGAAGAGAATTAAGAGAAACCAATGATATTTTGGGTGAAATAACGCCAAATCCCGTGTTAAGGAGTATACATAGGGGTTGGGAAAAGACCCTTTTCGCCCTTGGAATTAAAATTAAAAATCTCAATTTTACATGTTGGCGCGACACTCTATAATTGTGCCATCTTACTGGAAATTGGACAATTGGGAAACTACTTTGTGGCGCGATGTGGTGGAAATTACATTGCCACCTTGGTTGCAAACTGGAAAGGCACCGCAATGTGGTGGAATCTTGTTGGTGCACTAGAAATTGACAATTCTGAAATTAAGCCTCGGCACGATGTGCCATAATCACGAGGCTTACTAGATTTTCATGATGCCATTTTGGCTAGATCCGCGATGCAATAAAGTGTTAGGTGGCACACTGTCTCACTAAAATAGCTCTAACTCATTGCCCGAGTGTCGGATTTGGGTGAATTGGTATTGACAGAAATCTTGTTCGATGCTCTACATGATAAAAAATCGATTCTAGGGAAAATCTACACGGTTTAAAATACTTCTCACTTAGAAAGACACTTCTCAACCTTTTAGGGCCGGATTAACACTTCACTAAACATGCTCTAAGGCTCATACTACGAAAGATTTTTATGGGGTATTACATTCTCCTAGGAGAGAAATCATGTGTTATGTTGTAGGGTCAGTTATGCATGCCGGGTGTAAATGACTAGAGGCAACAAATTTTTTTAGAAGCGCATGGTACGCATTACTCTATTCATATCAGGGCCACTAAGATGTACCACAATCTGTGGGAGATCTATTAGTGGAATGAGATGAAGAGGAACATTGCAGAGTTTGTAGCTAAGTGATCTATGTGTCAGCAGGTCAAGATTAAGTACCAAAAACCTAGTGGTTCTATGCAGGAGTTCAATATTCCCACTTTGAAGTAGGAGGAAGGAAACACGGGCTTTGTGATGAGTTTTCTCCGCACTCGTTGCCAGCATGATTCAATTTGGGTTATTGTGGATAGGATGATGAAATCAACTTACTTCTTACCAGTTCATACCTCTTATTCAGCAGAGGATTATGCCAAGCTCTATGTCCGAGAGTTGGTCAGATTACATGGAGTTTCGTTGTCCATCATTTTAGATAGAGGTACACAGTTTACCTCTCATTTCTGGAAAACCTCCAAAGGGGTCTTGGTACCTAAGTTCACCTCAGTACAACCTTTCACCCTCAGATGGATGGTCAAGAGAAAAGGACCATCCAGACTCTAGAAGATATATTAAGAGCATGCGCTATTAATTTTAAGGGTAATTGAGATGACCACTTGCCTTTGATTGAGTTTGCATACAATAACAGTTATCATTCCAGTATTCAGATGGCTCTATTTGAGGTGCTCTATGTGAGGAAGTGTAGATCACCCATTAGTTGGTTTGAAGTGGGTGAGGCTACAGTGGTAGGGCCTGAATTAGTATTTGATACCTTAGAAAAAGTTCAGTTGATCAGGGAAGGCTTAAGACAACTCAGAGCCGATAGAAATCGTATGCAAATATGCGAAGAAAGGATCCTGAGTTTGAGATTTGTGATTATATGTACTTGAAAATCTCTCCTATGAAGGGAGTAAAGAGGTTTGGCAAGAAGGGGAAGCTCAGTCCCTGATATATCGATCCTTATCGAATTCTCAACCTTTTTGGAAAGGTAGGTTACGATCTTAAGTTGCCTTCAGACTTAGCTTTAGTGCACCCAGTGTTTCATGTCTCCTTTCTAAAGAAGTGATAGGATACCCAACAGTTGTAGTCCCTATAGAAGGTATAGATGTTCAGAATATCCTCTCTTATGAAGAGATCCCAATCAAAATTCTCAATCATCAGGTTCGCATACTGAGGAACAAAGAAGTCTATCTAGTCAAAGTACTTTAGCGAAATCAGTCCATTGAGGGAGCTACTTGGGAAGCAAAAGCAGATATGCGGACCAAGTATCTTTGCCTCTTCTCCGTAAACTAAGATTTAGCCCAAGGTAATAGTTTTCTTGAATTTAATCAGTTCCATGTTAAGATTTCCTTTATGAGATTGATATCAGTTTAGTTGCATAACATTTTCATGTCATGCATGCCTTCATAAAATAGTTTAGTCATGTGTCATGCCTTCAGAATTCAGTCATGCTTTAGTTATGCATGTCTAGTATGATAACTTAGTATATCAGTACTTTCAGTCATGTAAACACACTTTAGTTGTTCATGTTCAGTATATAAATTCAATCAATCATTATTCTCAGCTTAGTCAGTCTCATTCGAGGACAAATATTCCCAAGAGAGAGATATTGTAAGACACCGCAAAAATCCTAAGCTTAACACAATACTTTAAATCTTGATAAGAGGGCCCAGACTTAGAAATTTTTGCTAAGTATTTATACTTAGAGTTATTTTAGCCTTCGTAAGTTGGAGATCTTATTTTATGTCCCTTATGACCTTAAAATGTCGATCCTTGGATTGAATCATGATCAGACGTGTCAATAGGTTACTCCGGGTGAGTTTTGGATTTTTTAGACCTCAATTGAAATAAGTTTGGATTACCAAAATAGTGGATCGACCGGTCTCGACACGTCACTTCAACCTTCGCATCAACAGAAAATTCCCTCCCCCAACTTCAGTGCAATTACAGTGAACCAACATAAACTCAACGTAATACGTTGGTCATTAAGTTGATGCCAACGATGCGGCACATCGGTATATATGCCACTGGACACATTTTTAGTCATTAAAATCCCGTGTCCAAAGGGGTAATTGGGTAATTTTTCTACCCTTATGTAGCCCCAAAAACACAAGATAAGTCATTCCTAGGGAAAAAATATTCACTTTCTCTTAAATTGCTCTCAAGAACAAACCCTAGAGATTTTGATTTAAAATTCAAACTTCAAGAACACAACATAAATCTTTATGAATTCAAGCATCAAGGTATGTTAGGGTTTCATCCAAGGGTTTTCTTCCACCCTTGGAGTTCAAGAATCCTTTTTAAATTACAAGTTGATTTCTTTCAAGAATTCCATGTTGAATTTGATTGTATTCATGATTATGAAGTTAGTTGGGTTTATAATCCAAAAATTAATCATATGTTCCATGAGAAATAAATAATATGTGTGTTGTTATTTGGATTCATGTCAAAGTCCATGAATTTGTAAGATTGAGATTGGTAATCATGATGCCTACATGTTGTTCATTATTATGTGCATAGATTGTACTTCCCAAGTGCTTGATGAATCATGTGAGTTAAGTAATAAAATCATATCATTTTAGCATGTTTACAAGTTCATGCCATGCCAGTGGTTGCTAAAATACCTCAATGAATGAATGATGACAAAGTAACAAGATATGATATTTTCAAGACTGTACTATATTTTACAATTTATGCTATTAAGTCCTGGGGGTATCTAATACCCGACAATCTAGCTATTTACCTAGATTTGCAGTAGTTTTATAATAGTCTCAGTGATGTCATGTATAGTAGTACCCAGCAAGTTACAGAACTTAGTACATTTAGTTAGTTAATAGAAATCAGTATCCAGTCAGTTAACAGAACTCAGTGAACTTAGTCCAATCCATTTAGATAATACGATCAGTAACAGTTCAGTCAAGACTAGTACATTCTGAGAAATTCAGTTTGTGTCTATTCAGTTGGGCATAGGAATCAACACCGAGTGAACCAGGGATGGGGGCACTCCTGTTAGTAAAGGGTTTGACCCTTAGCAGTAATCCCTGCATTACAGAACTACCTAGCCAGCATAAGTTGAGATATCTTCCCACCAGATAAGGGTTGATACATCTCTTACAAGTTTTCCTGCCAGCAAGGGTTGATGAAAAAACTTCCTGCTAGAGAGGGTTAACTCATAGCCATTGTTAGTATCCCTTGGCAAGATGCTAACACCCTTCCAACTTGGGTTATAGGTTGGACCCCAACTCAGTTCATAATTAGGGTATGTCGGTCAGATGAACCCTCCAACAATTTCAGTTTTAGTTTCAGTTTCAAACTCAGCATAAAATCTCAGTTCAATTACAGAATCAAGACTGTCAGATACAGTCACTCAGCTCAGTATAGAACTCAGTTCAGTTCTACAAACTTAGGACTATCAGAAATAGTCACTTAGCTAATAGTAATATAGTATCAGTTTACTCAAATAGCAGTCATTCAGCTATCAAAACTCAGTACCCAATGTTAACATGATCTTAGTTACAGATGCATAGTTATGTGCATATCATTACATAATCATTATTTATAGCAGTGTTAGATATACATGTACTCCCATTCAGTTATATTCATGTCACTTATTCAGTTATTGTTTATGCTTATAAACCCATGCATATCAGCCTACCTCACTTAGCATACCAGTACATCCAAAGTACTGATGCATACCTTTTTTTGTGCTATGATGTATTATATCATAGATTCAGTAGCACGAGCTCCTGACCGCACTTAGCTTCCCAATCTATCAGCAGCTTATTTAGTGGTTAGTCCTCATAGTTTGAGGATAGAGTTGTTATTTCAGTATTTCAGTATTCAATTTATCATAGTAGTCGGAGTTAGTTGGGGGCTTGTCCTATTAACTCCATATTTAGACAGTTAGAGTCTTTCAGGCTAGAGTATTTAAGACAGATGTTCAGTTTACAACATTGATTTTTAACATTTAGCATTTGATTCCAGTTTTGAACTTATGGTAATTTCTACATTATATAGTATTATTATTAAATGATTGCAATAGGTACCGATCATGGGTTAGCTTTTGATCCTTTGGGATTGTGAGCACCGTGCGATGTTTGAGGTACAGACTCGGGGCATTACAAAAGTATCACGATGAAAGAATGCTAACTTATTAAACATATCATCCATCAGATCCTCGTATCTAGGCTTAGGTTTAATGACTTTCCAATTCACCATACTTGGAATTATATTTTGAACACAAATGAAAAGTGATTCGTCAACTTTGGAACTAAATTTGTACCACTAAATCTGAAGCACGTAGGGCATACCACTCAGACGGTAATACTTTTACATCTCATTTATCAACCGACTAATAGAAGCCATCAGTTTTTCAAAAGTTAATTTTCTCCATGAAAAATGACTATAACTTTAATCATCTACCATGTGGAAGTCTCGTGCAGGTATATTGGTTTTATCTAATTAGGAGAATACAGATGTGTGTATAAAGTACAACATCCTAATTTTTACCGCATCTTTCATATTTTCCCCCACTTTTTATTCAAAAAAAGTTTGACCAACTTACTCTTTTTCACATTTGTTGTTGAATTTGAAAAATATTTTTTTGTAGTTGACATGGTAGAAGGTCTGAATGATTAAAATCATCTATGTTATCGATGTATTTCAACCCGATAATGATAGCAAACTCGTACATTGAAAATCAAATAATTATATTGTTGACTAACATCCTTAGTTGATCTTGATATGGGTGTTGGACCTCTAAGGTCATCAAGCACCTTGCTATTGATCCTAGAAATTTACAATTAGGTAGGTCTAGAAATGACCCAAAGCAAGTGCTTCTAAAAATTTTGATTCCTTCATCCTTCGAAACTTCTTTAAGCCTATCTACAACATTGACGTTGTGTGCACTACCAATCCTTAAGTTGTGGTAAGGTCATTTATTCATAATCAAACTAGTATTCTGCCAACAACATAAATCAAAAGATGATTCATATGTCAAATGAATCACATATTTATAAATTACAACAACCAAAAAAAGAGTACAGAAACTATTATCACATATGTATCACCAAAAGAAATGATCAACAGAGAATCACTCTTATTCTATATGAAAATGTGTAACATTAACAAGCATATGAATCACCAGAACACAATATGTATCGACAATTAATATGACAGAATATGTATCACACATTCAATGTAAACAAAATGTATCACCCAATTTTAGCATATGAATCACCAATTAATTGAAATAATAAGTGTAACAAGCATATGAATCACCAGAACATAATATGTATCCCTCAAGATCATATGAATCACCCATTAAGAATATAAAAACAGTATAAATCATATGAATCACCATAAAATTTATATATTGATAAAACACATATCATACATATGAATCCCCAATAGATTATAAACATATATGTATCACTCGATTCTTTAATGTTTACCATCTATATGTATCACTTATGATAACAATACCTGCTCCAACGGGGATTTGGGGATATGTTCAATTTTATCCTGATTTTCTATTTGCATGTTAGAAACTTTCTTTTTAGCAGCAAACGCTTCTCTTAAAATCTTTTATTTTTCAGGGTCATTCTGCTGCTTTGATTGATTTTCACTAAATTTTAATTCGGTGTAATCAAAGTTGCTCGGAGAAAAACCCAGAAATTGATCACTATCATTAACACCTTTTTGTGTTTTAATTTGTGAAATCCCCAAGCTGAATGAGGCTGAATCTTTATTAGCCATTGAGAATAAAAAAAATTAACATAAAGGATTTTAAAGTATATATAATTAGAGATGAATCCATGATAAATCCTTGACCTGTAAAATTAGAGATGAATTATGATGCTCACTTGTTGTTCAATACTATGTGCATATACTATGCTCATCAAGTGCTTGATGAATTGTCCATGTGAACTATTAAGAGAATGAAATAATGTCAAGATAGCTTATGTGCGAGTTATATCATGCAAGTGTTTGTCAAAATGCCCCAATGAATGAATAATGATCAAGTTCATAGTTTACATATTTTATGTTATGCCATGTCTTTTAATTTATGCTATCGAGTCCTGAGGGTACTTGAACCAAACAATTTAGCTGATTACCTAGAGCCATGGCAAGTTATAGAACAATATCAGTCATGACACGATCAATAGAACTCTCAGTCAGTTATAGAACTTAGGAAAAACTCAGTAGAATCCATATTAGTCTAGCCTAATTTAGTATCCAGTTTAGACCTCGATAAACTCAATCAGCTAACAAAATTTAGTAGTATTTCATCAGTCAATGGAACCTAGTAAACTCAATTCAGTTAAGCTAAATAGTAGTCTCAGTA
>NC_061116.1:43606293-43675122 GCF_002878395.1 Capsicum annuum
GGTTGATACTTTTCTTCTAAGTTATCCTGCCAGCGAGGGTTGACAAAAGAGCTTTCTGTTAGAGAGGGTTAACTCACAACTTGTCATCACCCGTGGAACGGTATTAACCCTTTCAAATGGGGTTAGAGGTTGGACCCCAAATCCTATTAGAGAAGGGGCATGTCATTTAGATGATTATCTCTCACAGTCTCAGTTCTATTCTTAGTCTCAAAATAGAACTTAGTTTAGTTCTACAAATTCAGGACTATTTAACACAGTCACTCAGCTCAGTATGAAACTCAGTATGGTTCCATAGTATTTAAAATTGTTAGATATAGTTTTTTAGATAATCAGTAATACAGTATTCATAAATTCAGATATCGGTTATCAGTATCTAGATTCAATACTCAGTATTAGCACGACCTCAGGTACAGTCTATGTATTTATGTATGTACTCTTACTCATTCATACTCATGTTATTCAGTTATTATTGTGCATGCATATAAACCCATGAATATCAACCTACCTCACTAAGTATACCAGTACATTTAAAGTACTAATGCATGCTTTTCTTTGCGCTGTGATATCTTATATCATAGGTTCATACGCACGGGCTCCAGAGCACCCTTAGTAGTTTAGATTTTTAGCTTTCAGAGTAGTGGTGAGTCCTCATAGTTCGAGCACATGCTTATTATTTATGGTACTTTAGATTTATTTTAATAGATGGAGTTAGTTGGGGGCCTATCTCATCAACTCCGCTATTTAGACAGTTAGAGGCTTTTTCAGGCTAGAGTATTTTCAGACAGTTGTTCAGTTTTTTTCAGTATTGATGTTCAGTTTTGGTATTGTGATACCATATTTAGTAATATTTATAGATTTAAACCTTATTTCATATGTTTCCACCTATTTCTACAATTATAACAGTATCTATTACATAGTTATTGCAGAAGGTACCAGTCATGAGTTAGCATGTGGTCCTTTGGGATTATGAGCACCGTATAGTATCCAGGGTACAGACTCACAAACTTGGTATCAGGGGCTAAGGTTCAACAGAGTCCTAGGAAGTCTAAAAGCCACATCTAGTAGAGTCTTGTCCATAGGTATGTTGCACACCACATTTATGGACAAGAGGCTACGAGAAGTTTTAGGTAAAGTTTCCCTTATTTCAGTATTTATGTCATGCGAGTGAGCATGAGCTCCTGTTACACTCTCTTTCTAATTTTATCTTCTCTTTTGTTTACAAAATATACCTCCAAAGAGGACTTAGGGAAGAGGAACAGGAGATTAGTCAGCTCCTCAGCCCGTCCATCCAGATGCTTTAGGCGAGTATGTCTCCCACGCAGAGTTCAGAGCAGCCTTCACCTCCCTAGCTCATTCTGTGGAAGCCTATAATGAAAGTTCAGCTGTGTTTCAAGCCAACCCAGTGGCCAATACTGATGCTTCTAGGTTCGGGACTTCCCCTGAACGAACCCTTTATCGTTTACCGGGTCTAAGTCAGATGAGAACCCTCAGGAATTTCTTGATCAGGTGTAGAAGGTTACCGATATCATGGGGTGAATATTTTTGAGAGAATTGAGTTGAACGTGTATCACTTATAGAATATCGCTCACTCGATTATCAGTATCCAAATTCAGTACTCAGTATTAGCACGATCTTAGTTACAGTCTATGTATTCATGCATGTACTCTTACTCAGTCATATTCATGTTATTATGTTATTATTGTGCATGCATATGAACCTATGCATACCAATCTATCTCAGTGAGCTTAACAATATATTCAAAGTACTGACGAATGCTTTTCTTTGCGCTATGATATCTTATATTATAGGTTCAGACACACGGGCTCCAGAGCACCCTTAAAAGTCCAGATTCTCAACTTTCAGAGTAGTGGTGAGTCCTCATAGTTTGAGGGAATGCTTATTATTTACAGTACTTTAGATTTATTTTAGTAGATGGAGTTAGTTGAGGTCCGGTCCCATCAACTCCACAATTCAGTCAGTTAGAAGTTTTTTCAGACTAAAGTATTTTCAGACAGTTTTTAAGTTTTTTTTAGTATTGATGTTCAGTTTTGGTATTATGATACCATATTCAGTAATATTTACTGATTTGAACCTTATGGCATATGTTTCAATCTATTTCCGCAATCATTACAGTATTTATTACACAGTTATTACAGCAGGTACCAATCATGGATTAGCTTGTGGCCCTTCGAGATTATGAGTACCGTATAGTGTTCAGGGTACAAACTCAGGGCGTTATAATATTAGACATTATTTTTTATGGGGTGTCCA
The DNA here is from genome assembly GCF_002878395.1 of Capsicum annuum. Lineage (NCBI taxonomy): Eukaryota > Viridiplantae > Streptophyta > Magnoliopsida > Solanales > Solanaceae > Capsicum > Capsicum annuum. The sequence goes on from NC_061116.1 coordinate 43,608,565, forward strand.
AAGTTGGAAGTGAACAAATAAAAGTGAGCTAAAAAAGTAATTTATAACCATAGAAATATTTATGACTTATTTTAGACTAACATCAAACATTTTTCTTTTACTCTCAAACTTTAATTGATGTTCAAACACTTTCATATAACTTGAGATGAAAGGAGTAGGATAAATACAACTAAAGTTATCAATATTATAAATTAACTCAACTAAGAAAATATGTAATAATTTCTTTTAGTTCATTCAACAAATTAAATTGAAACGAGGATGCATAGTAATTAGTGTATAAAGGACAATCTTTATGAACATCAATACAATAATGTATTCGCGCAGAACTTAGCTCTAGCTTGAAAGTAGATAAGCTATTTCTATTTGATTCTCAACTCACAAAAAAGAATTAATTTTTAGTCACTAATAATTCCAAAAAAGAACAAATCAATAACTTTAGAAACTACAACACATAACACATACATATCATGAGAGTAGCACTATTACATACATTGATGGCAACAAATCAAGATATACAATGAAGTTTAAATTGTAAATATTTTTAAGAAAGGTAATTTAGACAATGAAGTGGCTAAGAGATTGCAATTATCAATCGGAGGATTTATAATAAAATACATGGATGAAATGATAGGATATGAATTGTCTGCGATGATGATTTGAAAGATTGTTAAGTAATGCCCAATCATTAGAGATAAAAAATCATTAGACAAAAACTATTATGATTATCATTACCGAATTCTTTAGTAATAATATTTACATTCATCTAAGATTTTATTGAAAATGGCCTCTCTATCTTCATATATAGGAAAAAAGATTTGGATACACCATCCTCTACGTACACACCATTCTCTCCAGACCTTACTTATGAAATTACACTTAAAATGTTATTGTTGTTTCTATTTCTCTGATGACACTTTATAAATCTTGAACCACTTCTTTTTCTTGCAAAAATTCATCAAAAAGTATCATCCAATAGTCATTAATTCACTAATAAGAACATGATTTTTTTGTTCTGTGCAATAGAATTGATTTTTTTCTCTGCTACGTGATCAGAGATTTAGAAGGTGACCTCAATTCATCATAACCCTCAACCTCAATGACCATAATAATGGAAAGACTGCTGATGGTAATACAATTGGTTCATGAATTGAAAACTATGAGCTTTGGGGGTGTTTCGATGGTGGTTTCTGTTGAATTTGGATAGTTTTACCTTATTCTCTCTCTTGTTTCTCTTTGTTTCTATCCCTAATATCCTGTTGTTTGTGTTACTGCCCTTCTTTTGCTCTTCACTTCTTCTCTTTTAAATTACTTTCATATTCTCCCCTTTTGTCTGTTCTCTTATTGCTACCTTTCTCATTTTGTATGCCTTTGTTCTCTATTTTTTGATATTTTGCTCTTTGTTCTCCAATATTTGTTGTTTTTCTCTTTTGTTCCACTTTTCTCTAATCTCTCCTTCCAAAGCATTATAGAAAAAATAATGAAAATGAAGAAGTTAGTGTCAAAATACTATAAATAAATAATAGTCTAAGTATAAAAAACAATCAATAATTATCAAACTCAAAGAATGAAAAACTAGAAGTATAAAAAACAATCAATAATAATCAAACTCAAAGAATGCAAAATTATAGGAGTAATACTGCGATTAATAGTATAGCTAAAAGTACATAAGAATAAGAGAGAAAGCTTACATGACTTTATTGGTCATTTTTTTCTTTACAAATTTGAAACCCTTAAACTTATAGTTGATACAAATTTTCAGTTAGACATCTCAATATTCTTGGTAAATATTTGAGCACCTCTACTTGATCTACTTGATTAATCTCCAAAGCCATTTTGTGTCTTTCCGTTAACGAGTTAAGTATGGTAAATGTGTTGAATATTTTAGATCTCTTTCAATCTTCTTTCTAGGGATCTTTACATAAATTAAATGTTGAATCTTTTTTATCTATTTAATTTGTCATTGTCATTTTTGTAGATATAGAAAGGAAGAAAAAATTGTATAAAGAAAATAGCAGTTGATATTAAATTAATGTTATATTTATTTAAATGATATTAATAATAGTATCAGAATCAAATTTCTGTCTTATATTAGTAAAATAATACTAATATAGTCATATTCCCAATTTTAGCAAAGTAGTACTCAATAAATTTGAGAAGTTATAATGAAGTTTTAATAGACAACAATTAGTAATAGATATCAAAAATAATAATATACATGTATAAATAAAGAAAATACAACGTAGTCCTTAATCTAAATTGGCTTTGTATAGTCTCTAAACCTAAATTGACTTTTAAATCTAAATAAAAAAGACAAATTACATAACATCACACCTTAACTTACAGTTATTAATTAAAAACTCAACCCATTAAAATAATTACATAAATCTCTTTTTTTACTTTCTCTCTCTAATTTATCGGATACATTCTACTCCCAAATCTTAAATCCAATTCACTTTTTCCCTCCATACCAGCTATCTCTACACTCTTCCTCCACATGTCAATGTTTACATTATTTTCCTTTCTTCTATGTTCAGTGAGTCGGCATCTTCTTCAATCACACACGGTGACTATACAAAACTCTTAAACCTTCAATACTTTAATAATGGAGAATATCACCACTAAGATCTTCCATATCCACCTTAAACGTAGAAACTTTCCTCCACCAAAAACCTTCTCTTATATTTTCTCCTTCCCTATTTCGACCATCACCATATCACCACCATTGGTAATTTTTGTAACGTCTCAAAATTTTATTCCAAGATGCCACACAGTGCTTAAGGCAACACGTAGCCCCAAGCTAACCCTCAGAGCCATACAGTACCTCAAGAAATTCAATTCAACAATAGTCATGCACAACAAAGAGATATACCACATCGGGTTTAAGAGAAATACTGGATAATACTAGACTGTACAACCAAAATATATTGAATGTCTGTACATACCAACCCTCTAGTCTGACAAAGACTCTATACATCAAAATCAAGGAGCCATTGGGACAAACCCCCAACTGACTCAAATAGTACTGAAACTCATAACAATAGAACGATATCACAAAAAATATAGACACGGTCCTAGAACTATGAGAACTCACCACTGAGGGAACATAGTTGAGGCACTCAAATATTGCTAACGCAGTTGCGGATGAGTACCTGAACCTACATTACGAGAAAATATAGCCCATAGGAAAATATGTGGGTCAGCACTTTGGAATGTACTGAGTATGTGGGGGTGCATGCCACAGTGCAAATATCATCATCAATTTCATAAAAACATGCATATGTACAATGATGGCTCACTTGGATTGAGTTAGATTGAAACATACTGTTCATGATCTCATAGTAAATAAATAATATTATAAAAAACTCATGAATCATCATAAATAACTCAACTCTTCAACTCAAGACTCAGAGTGACTCGGTAATTCAAGAAACTCAACTCTTATGGACATGGAAGGTTCTTATAACCGACATAAACTATGTGAGCTACATTGAGTCCAACATTTTGCCCTCCTAAGGAGAGTACCCCACATTGGCGGGAGTGTCGTACTCTTGCCAGGGAGTACAACCTAAATTTAGTGATCACAATCTCATACTCGGCCTCTGACCCACAATTATCAATATCAATCCTACAGTGGTATATAGTTTCGAGGAAATACCATATTTTTCGCTTGGTGCTAAATACTACTTTCAGACAAAAGCTCAGAGCGTGTTAGGAAATCCACCGCAAACATCACAAGGGTCTATCATGAAGATCAAATCAAATCTTTTTCTCATTTATCAAATCATAATCAATTTGCGGATTCCTAACTTGACTTAAATCAAATCAATCTTTCTCAATATCAAAATATATCAATTCATTAAATCATGATAACATCAATAACTTTGAGAAAATATCAAGACCCATTGTAACAACTCAATCTCATGAATCAATATACTCAATAATCTAATTTGTCATAAGGAACCTTAAAGCTTGACACATATCTTGAAAGCACTTGAAATATCAACTCATGGTAGAAATGTGAAATTCACAATATTAAATATCAAGTCATAACTTGGGAATATTAAAATAATCATGTATAACAAAGCTTGAACAATTTATATTCTCATAGTCTCTTGATGAAGTAATTTGGGTATAAACCCACTTGCAAAATCATATAAATCCATAATAGAAATCAAAGCTTTGGGCACAAGAACGAAAGGATTTCTCTTGTTCAAAACCCCACATACCTTAATCTTTGAAATTGGATGAATTCTAGTGTTTGAGACTCTATCCGCACTTGTAATAAATGATTCTCGAAGCCCACACTATGAGGAACTTGGTTCTTGAAGAAATCTTGAAGATTTATGGATGATTTTTTTGAAAGATTAATGTTCTTGAATGAAACCCTAGATATATTTTCTTAAGAGAATTGGAAGAGAATATGAAGAAATTAGGGTTTGGATGGGGATTTTCATATATATAGGGGCCTCCAAAAGATGACAAAAGACCAAAATACGCTTGCAAAAACGTTCTTTAATTGCTGAAAAAAATAGCTGATGACATTTGTGACAAGTCTTCATGAAATGTCGTCACAAAAGGGTGGAATTTATGACTTTCAGCTTAAGGTTGATGACATTTTGTGACAAGCCGTCAGACTTGTGACAAGTCATCACAAAATGTCATCACAAAATGTTGGAATTTGTGATTCTGCTTAAGGTGACGACATTTTGTGATAATCCATTAGGCTTGTGACAAGTCGTAACAAAATGTCGTCACACAGTTTCCAGGCTAACAAGCTGGAGTAAAATAGGCATAACTTTTCGGTTCGATATCGGATTTGGGTGAAATTGGTACCGTTCGAAAGTTAATTAAATTGTCTATCTGTTGGTGGGTCATGAGATCAAAATTTCTTAGTGTAACAAGAGATATGCTCATTTGAAGTTGACTATGCCAAAATCCTTCTCAAGAATTCAATCGGTATGGGATATTTTGATTCACCTAATCGCTAGGACATCTTTGAGGCCTTAATACACATCACCCTTGATCAGAAAATAGCCAATGCTATATAATTTATTTCTCATGAACTTGAGTCATGGTGGCACTATTAGCTATAGTTCTCGGGGTATTACAATATCTCCCCTTTGGAAACATTCGTCCCTGAATATTGCCAGATAGGCCAAGAACAAGAAAAAAAATGAGGACGTATAGTTGGAATGAATCACTCAAAGGACTTACTTCACTCTATACCTTCGGATACTATTCAAAATGCATGAATTCGTGATGAAAGTAGACACAGAACTAAATCTTTACTAAGAAGAGGGTGGAATTAAAAAAGAATAGTACCTTCTGCTTGCTTCGAACTCACAGAGAAGAGGTGAGGGTACTTGGCCCGCATATCAGCTTTGGCTTCCCAAGTAGCACTCTCAACAGATTGATTTCGGTAAAGCACTTTAACCAAAGAAACTTCTTTGTTCCTTAGCCTACAGATTTGAAAATCCAAAATCTCAACCAGAATCTCCTCAAATAAAAGGCTATCCTGAATATCTAAGCTTTCAGAAGAATTAACCACGACAGGATCACCAATACACTTCTTAAGCATGGAAATATGAAATACCGGATGAACGCTAGGCAACTCTCCGGGTAACTCCACCTCATATGCTACTTTCCCAACACGGCTCAGAATCTTGTATGGACCAACATAACGGGGACTAAACTTTCCTTTCTTCCCAAATATCTTCACCCCTTTCATGGGTAAAACCATCAGGTACACCAAATTATTAATATTAAACTCAAGATCTTTTCTTCTCATATCCGTATACGACTTTTGACGACTTTGAGCGGTGTTTAATCTTTCTCGAATCAACTTAACTTTTTCCATAGCCTCGAATATAACATCAGGCCCAATCACAGCTGCTTTTCCTACTTCAAACCAACCTATAGGCGATATACATCTTCTCCCATATAAAGCTTCGAATGAGGCCATCTGAATACTAGCATGGAAACTATTGTTATACGCAAATTCAATTAATTGCAAGTGCTCATCCCAACTACTTTTAAAATCAAGCGCACATGCCCTTAACATATCTTCTAAAGTTTGAATGGTCCGCTCAGCCTGACTATTTGTTTACGGATGGAAAGCGGAACTCAAATGAACATGGGTACCAAGACCCTTTTGAAAAGCTCTCCAAAATCGTGAAGTAAACTAAGTACCCCTATCTGATATGATAGACAAAGGAACTTCATTGCAATCTGACTAACTCACGGATATACAATCTAGTATAATCCTCAGCTGTATAAGACAAATGCACTGGCAAGAAATGAGCTAATTTAGTTAATTGGTCTACAACAACCCAAATCAAATCATGATGACAACGATAAGGAGGCAAACTAATTACGAAATCCATATTCACTTCTTCCCATTTCTAAGTAGGAATGCTAAATTCTTGCATTACACCACCAGGCCTTTGGTTCTCTACCTTAACCTGTTGATAACTAGAATACTTTGCCATAAATCCTTCTGTCTTTCTTCATACCGTTCCACCAATAGATTTCCCACAAATTGTAGTACATCTTAGTAGCATCGGGATCAATAAAATATCGCGCGCCATGTTCTTCCGCCATAATTCTCTGCCTTAGATCATCAACATCGGGAACACATAATCTACCCTGCAATCTCAACACACCATCTCCCCCTTGGGAAAAAACCTCTACCTTTTGGTCCTTAACTGACTCCTTCAGTCCGATCAAACTAGGATCCCTGCCTTGCTTCTCCTTTACCTTCGAGACCAAAGAGGACTCAAAACTACTTTGAACTAACATATACCCTTCAGGGGAATCAAGCAATCTAACACCTAACCTAGCCAAACGATGCATATCACGAGCTAATTCTTTCTTATCATTCTCTACATGAGCTACACTACCCATAGACAACCTGCTAAGAGTATCTGCCATAACATTAGCCTTGCCCGGGTGATATAACACACTCATATCGTAGTCTTTTAGCAACTCTAACCATCTTCTTTGTCTAAGATTCAACTCTCTCTGAGTAAACACATACTGCAGGCTTTTATGATTAGTAAAAACATCAACATAAACACCATACAAATAATGTCTCCAGATTTTCAAAGAAAAAACTACAACTACTAATTCAAGATCATGGGTTGGGTAATTCTTCTCATGAGGCTTCAACTGTCTAGAGGCATAAGATATAACTTTACCTCTCTACATCAACACATAACCCAAACCAACTCTAGAAGCATCACAATACACCACAAAACCATCAGTACCATCAAGTAAAGCTAACACTAGGGCTGAAGAGAGTCGAGTCTTCAACTCCTGAAAACTCTTCTCACAGGCATCTGTCCATTGGAACTTAACTTTCTTTTGGGTTAACCGGGTCATGGGAGATGCAATGAAAGAGAATCCCTCAACAAAACAACGTTAGTAACTAGCTAGACCCAAGAAACTCCTAATGTCAGATTGGGAGGTAGGTCTAGGCTAATTCTTTACAGCTTTTGTCTTTTCGGGATCGACTCTAATGCCTTCGGCGGAAACAATGTGACCCGGAAAAGCAACTGACCTTAGCCAAAATTCACACTTTCTAAATTTAGCAAATAATTGATGATCTTTAAGAGTTTGCAAAACAATTCTAAGATGGTCAGCATGATCATCCTCTCTTTGGGAATACACAAAAATATCGTCTATGAATACAATGACAAACATATCGAGATATTGCTTAAACACTCGATTCATGAGGTCCATGAAGGTTGCTGGAGCGTTGGTTAACCCATAGGACATGACAAAAAACTCAAAGTGACCATAACGGGTTTAGAAAGTTGTCTTTGGAATATCACACTCTCTCACTTTAAGCTAATGATAGCCGGATCTAAGGTCTATTTTTGAGAAGTAGCTCCCACCTTGTAACTGATCAAACAAGTCATCAATTCGAGGAAGGGGGTACTTGTTCTTGATAGTTACCTTGTTAAGTTGAGGGTAATCAATACACATACGCAATGTACCATCTTTCTTATGCACGAATAGAACAGGTGCACCCTACGGGGAAACACTGGGTTTGATAAAGCCTTTATCTAAGAGATCTTTAAGTTGCTCCTTCAACTCTTTAAGTTCTGCGAGAACCATACAGTATGGAGGAATAGAAATAGGCTGAGTATCGGGAAGAAGATCAATCCCTAATTCTATTTCTCTATCAGGTAGGACCCCTGGGAGATCTTCTAGGAAAACATCAGGAAACTTATTAACAGTGCTAACTAACTGAATAGTCGTAGTCTCGGACTTGAGGTCTTTAACTCAAACTAGGGGATAGATGCAACCCTTGGAAATCAACTTTCTAGCTTTGAGGTAGGATGTGAAATGGCTCTTCGAAGTTACAAAACTCCTAGACCACTTAAAAAGAGGCTCGTCAGGAAACTAAAACTTGACCACTTAGGTACGAAAATCTATAGATGCATAGCATGAGTGAAGCCAATCTATACCCAGAATGACATCAAAATCAACCATATCTAGCTTAATCAAATCAGCACATATGACCCGATGAAGAATAGTGATAGGACACTTCTTATACATTCGCTTAGCAATAACAAATTCTCCTACCGGGGTAGAAACCAGAATAGGCTAAGGAATCCATTCAGGGTCCATTTCAAAATTTATAGCAACCAGAGGTATCGCATAAGAGAAACGTGAAACGGGGTCCATCAATACATACACATTAAAATGAAAGACATAGAGCATACCAGTGACAACATCTGGAGAGTCCTCCTACTCTTGGTGAGGTGGTATAGCATAGAAGATATTCTAGTGTGAACCACCAGTGGTACTAGAAGAGGCACCCTAAGAAGGAACTAGGCGGACTACGATAGCGGGGGCACTGGTAGCCTGACTTTGGGGATGAGCATCTCGACTCCCCTATCTAGCATATGGACAATCTCTAACCCAACTTGCCACAACCAAAGAAACCCCTTTGATCAACAAAACACTCGCCAAAATAATCTCTACCACACTTGGCACATGAAAGAGGGCGAGGTCTATTACTTACACTTTCCTGAGATCTGGACGGGATAGGCCTATTCCTGCCTGCTTCTAGGTGCGGGAGCACTAACTGAGGAAGGTGCGGGCAAAAATGGACATTCTTGAAATTGAGGGTGATTCCCTCCATAGAATCTGGACTGATTGAATCCTTAGTACTCTGATCTAGTTCTTTTCTTCCCTCTTACTCTCTCCCTCTCTTTTACCTTATCAGCTTCAATTTGTTGGGCATGTATCATCAATCGAGAAAGGTCTATCTCCCTATTAAGCATAGCAGATCTACACTCTTTCATAATGTAACTCGACACACCAATCATGAACTTGCTCATAATTGTCCTGAATTCAGCCATCATACTTGGAGAATATTTGGATAACTAATTGAATCTAAGACAATACTCCTTAACAATCATGGAGCCTTGTCTCAAATTCATGAATTCCTCTATCTTTGCTTTCCTTATCTCAAGAGGAAAGAATCTATCCAAAAATACATCCTGGAATAATTGCCAAGTCATGTTAATGGCATCCTCCCCTCTACTCATCCTCCACATCTCCACTCAATTACATTCAACATCTTTTATTCGATAGGCAGCTAATTCAACACTTTCTTCCTCAGTCATGTGCATAATCTAGGTGATCTTTCCTACTTCATCCAAGTACATCTGTGGGTTCAGTTACCTTCGACCCATAGAACTCAGGCGGATTTATCCGTATAAATTCACGAACTCAAGCTGTAGTAGAATTATTCTATTACGGAGGAAGAATAGTAGCCTGAGTATTAGCTTGAGCATTGGCGGTAACTACCTGGGCTAGCACCTGAAAAGCTGCGCAAAATTTTGCATGAGACACATGCTCGTTCAAGTGATCAACGGGTTGAGGTTGCTCATTATTTCTACGATCTTGATGAGGAGGCACTTTCTGTTATAAGAAAGCATGAGTTAATCGTAGATAAAGAGATAGTTGTAGGCATGATAAACTTTAGAAAGAAAGAAATGAGTTTTCCTAAAACATTTCGTAGCCTCTTGCTCATATATGTGGCGCACTACACATCGATGATCAAGACTATACGTAACACATCTTGTCAGAATCCCTAGGACCTAGGACTCCTTAAACCTTAGTCTTTAATACCAAACTTTGTAACGCCCCAAAATTTCATCCTGAGATGCCACACGGTGCTTAGGGATACACGTAGCTCCAAGCTAACCCTCGGAGCCAGACACTACCTCAAGTAATTCAATTCAATAGTAGTCATGCACAATAAAGAGATATACCATATCGGCTTCAAGAGAAATACTGGAGAATACTAGACTGTATAACCAAAATATATTAAATATTTGTACATACCAACCCTCTAATCTGACAAAGCCTCTATACATCAAAATCAAGGAGCCATTGGGACAAACTCCTAACTGACTTAAACAGTACTGAAAGCCATAACAATAGAACGATATCACTAAAAATATAGACGCGATCCTCGAACCATAAGGAATCACCAATGAGGGAACGTAGTTGAGGCACTCGAATAATGCTAATGCGGCTGCGGCTGAGTACCTGAACCTAAATTACGATAAAATGTAGCCCATAGGAAAATATGTAGGTCAGCACTTTGGAATGTACTGAATATGTAGGGATGCATGCAACAATGCAAATATCATCATCAATTTCATAAAAATATGCATGCGTACAATGATGGCTCATTTGGATTGAGTTAGATTGAAACATTCTTTTCATGATCTAATAGTAGATAAATCATATGATAAAAACCTCATAAATCATCATAAATAACTCAACTCTTCAACTCAAGATTTAGAATGACTCGGTAATTTAAGAAACTCAACTCTTATGGACATGGGAGGTTCTTATAACCGACATAAACCATATGAGCTACATGGAGTCCAATGTTTTACCCTTCTAAGGAGAGTACCCCACATTGGCGGGAGCGTCGTACTCTTGCCAGGGAGTACAACCTAAATTTAGTGATCACAATCTCATACTCGGCCTCAGGCCCATAATTATCAATATTAATCCTACGATGGCATGTAGTTTCGAGGAAATACCATAATTTTTGTTCGGTGCTAAATACTACTCCCAAACACAAGCTCAAAACGCATTAGAAAATCCACCACAAATATCACAAGGGTCTATCATGAAGATCAAATCAAATCTCTTTCTCATTTATCAAATCATAATCAATTTGTGAGTTCCTAACTCGACTCAAATCAAATCAATCTTTCTCAATATCAAAATGTATCAATTCATTAAATCATGGAAACATCAATAACTTTGAAAAAATATCAAGACTTATTATAACAACTCAATCTCAAGAATCAATATACTCAATAATCCAATTTGTCATAAGGAAGCTTAAAGCTTGAAACATATCTTGAAAGCACTTGAAATATCAACTCATGGTAGAAATATGAAATTCACAATATTAAATATCAAGTTATAACTTGGGAATAGTAAAATAGTCATGTGTAACAAAGCTTGAACAATTTATATTCTCATAGTCTCATGATGAAGTAATTTGGGTATAAACCCACTTGCAAAATCATATAAATCCATAATAGAAATCAAAGCTTTGGGCACAAGAACGCAAAGATTGCTCTTGTTCAAAATCCCACATACCTTAATCTTTGAAATTGGATGAATTCTAGTGCTTGAGACTCTATCCGCACTTGTAATAAATGATTCTCGAAGCCCACACTATGAGGAACTTAGTTCTTGAAGAAATCTTGAAGATTTATGGATGATTTTTTTTGGAAGATTAATGTTCTTGAATGAAACCCTAGATATATTTTCTTAAGAGAATTAGAAGAGAATATGAAGAAATTAGGGTTTGGATAGGGATTCTCATAGATATAAGGGCCTCCAAAAGATGGAAAAAGACCAAAATACCCTTGCAAAAACGTCCTTTAATTACTGAAATAAAATAGCTAACGACATTTGTGACAAGTCGTCAGACTTGTGACAAGTGGTCACAAAATGTCGTCACAAAAGGGTAGAATTTCTAACTTTCAGCTTAAGGTTACGACATTTTGTGACAAGCCGTCAGACTTGTGACAAGTCATCACAAAATATCGTCACAAAATATTGGAATTTGTGAATTTCTGCTTAAGGTGACAACATTTTGTGACAAGCCATCAGACTTTCGTCACAAAATGTAGTCACACAGTTTCTAGGCTGACAAACTGGAGTAAAATGGGCATAACTTTTCGCTCCAATACCGGATTTGGGTAAAAATGATACCATTGGAAAGATAATTCAATTATCTATCTGTTGGTGGGTCATGAGCTCAAAATTTCTCAGTGTAACAAGAGATATTCTCATTTGAAGTTGACTATACTAAAATTCTTCTCATGAATTGAATTGGTAAGGGACGTTTTGATTCACCTAATTGCTAAGACATCTTTAAGGCCTTAATACACACCACCCTTGATAAGAAAAAAATCAAAGCCCTATAATTTATTTCTCATGAGCTTAAGTCATGGTGGCACTATTGGTTAGAGTTCTCGGGGTATTACAATTTTGTAACCGATAAATCCCTTCGCAAACACCACCCATCTACCTATGATCTCTTTGTCTTATCTCTCATCTCAAAAAATTCAATGGTGAACCACCACCAAAATAAAAAACTCTCAAAAATTTATCTTTTTCAGCTAATGTCAGCGATTTCCGACAATACAGGTTGAGTTCTGGACGGATCTGGTTGAAAATATTTATTTTCTTCATTTGAAAAATTTAGCAAAATCCATGTATATGATAACTTTTCATGTTGATGCATAGATTAATGTATCTGATTAATGGAGGGAAGATGAAGGACATGAAGATATATTACGGGACTGGCTAAAAAAAGTACAAATGCTACTAAAGAAGATCTATGTCCAGATCTTTGATTAATTGATAATGTATCAAAAAGTGATATGTCCGGCTGATACTTCAAAATCAAGGATTTTATGTAATTTAGAATAGAGTGGAAATAGGAAGTAATTAGCTACTAAGGAGTTGGATTTATGTAAGTTGCCCAAAAACGAAAATTTAATGTATATCCTAACTTACGTAATGCGCCCATATATCCAAACACCCATTTAGGGTGTGTTTGGTATGATGGAAAATATTTTTCATCGAAAATGTTATCCTAGAAAATATTTTCATAGAAAATAAGTTGGTGTTTTACTTATTTTCTTATGTTTGGTTGCTGAGAGGAAAATATTTTTCAAAAGATATTTTATGGTGTTTGGTTAGTGAATAGAAAATATATTTTTTCTACCTAAATTTTATCTTTACATTAGCGTGTGACCATCTAATTAAAAATATAAGTAATGTTTAACTACATATGTTTAATCATTCAGTCTGCTAGTATGAGATGTGACATCAACAATTATACATTCATTTGACCAAATTTAGAAAATAATACAATTTTTTATTACATTGTCTTTCTATTATGTAATTTTTATTTTTTATTTATTAAAAAGTAACTTCTTAATATAATTTATGAAAGAAAAAAGTAAAAAAGAGTGAGCTAGGTGGTACTTGATTTGACAAAACGAAGCAATAACTTTTTTTAAAAAAAATATTTTGGTAAAAAAAGTAATAAAAAATTATAATTTATAAATTGTAATAAAAACTTTAATTTATAAAAGTTAAAAATCTATAAAGTTTTAATTTATAATTTTTTTTTAAATAAACTCAATGTACTATCACATCACTTCTTTACGTCAAATCATATAAACGTAATAAATTACTACGTTTTACAAATTTTTTTGTAAAAAATAATAAATTATTACGTTTTATAAATTTTTTTATAAAACGTAATAAATTATTACTACTTTATTTTACTAAAACTTTTTTACTGTACACTTCCACTATCAAACCATTAAAAAAAGGTATAAAACGTAATAAATTATTACGTTTAATATATTTTGATAACTTATTAAATAGGTGACCTACTTTGATTACTTTATTCATATGTTGGTTTATTTTAGTTTCAAGTTCGCATAAGTCACATCTCAATATTTTCTAGAAAATGATTTCCATTGGCCCATTAGGAAAGTCATTTTCTTTCAAATGGAGGAAAATGAGTTCCTTTGAAAAATATTTTTCCAAAGTTATATTACAACCAAACAAAGAAAAATTGAAAAATATTTTTCAGAAGACATTTCTCATTATACCAAATACACCCTTAATCTTTTTTTGTATTTCGAGTCTGCAATATACAATGATAGCACAAGTCCTGAGGTTAGCAGGTGAAAGAAATCAATAACACCGAACCATAAAGTTAGATTCCTCAACATTGCATGAGACCAAGCTTTTAAACAAATTATAAAACAATTTAAATAGACATTTATGGACTATAAAACGGACAGAAAATTTACAAAGCAAACTAAAAGTGAAAATTTAATGAATTTAAAATTATACTAACTATATTCTTCGGGCCATCCTAGAGGCTAGAAAGTATTCTGAAATGGAAAAATTACAGAAACTATCATCCTTAAGACTATAATTACAATAAATAGCAACACTTTTTAAAAAATTATAACTTATAGCAAAAGTGACAATATTTTACCCACTTCATAATAATGGAAGAATATGTATTTTTCAGTTGTGCATATGTATTTATGAATAATACATATATATTTGTATATGTATTTATATAGCAACATTTTACTTAAATATAAAATACAATTTTCTAATTTTCATAATTATGAAACTATTGCTATAAAAGTTATAATTAAATTTAAAGAGTTGCTATTTCTGAAATTTTCCCTTCTGAAATTTGGTTCCACCTTTACTTTGAGAAGTAATATGATCGTAGAATATATGGTAAAATTAAAACCAACAATTACTTTCTGAAATTAATAGTACCTAAATGAAGTTGATAAAAGGCATCAGATTTTCTCAAGGTACCCCCTTCCCCTAAAAAAAAATCAGTGAGAGAAAAATCATTTCAAGATTTCAGAGAGTTTCTCAATTATCAATTGTCAATAAGCAATTCATGATAATTTATTACTGTAAACATCAAGAATATATTAAATTTTTTAAAAACTTACCTCAAATCATAAGTAAATTTATGTCTCTTGAGGCTTAGATAGTACCCATTATCGAGTAGTGATCATACCTTCCATTGATTGAAAACTAAAAATAACAATATACCATACTATATGGTTCCAATATGTTGGACGTCCAATTTTTTCTATTATTAATCCAATTTGAAATTGGATTTTTTTTAGGGTTTTTGTCCTAATTTTCTTACCAAATTTAAGTTTTATTTTTCTTAGAAGGAAAATAAAAGTAATACCTTAATTACTTTTACATTTTCTGAAAGGAAAATATAAAACTTTTTCATATTTGACAAACCTCTTTTTTGAAGGAAAGATTTTGGTACTCTATAAATAGAAGACTTACTTCTCATACCACAACATAATAACATCCACAGTATAGTCTTTAGAGAGTCTTATTCAGGGGGAGATTTTCTCCTAATAGTTTTAATATTTTCTTTAATGTTAGTTTTCATGTATAAGCCAATTGACCAAATTACATCAATAATATTATGTTTTAGTATATTTTTATTTGTTATCTAAATTATTACCATCTTGGTTTACAAACTATGAGCTTCCGTATGACGCCCTTTCGATTTCGAACCCAACAAGTAGTATCAGAGCCTACGGTTCAAGGATCCAGTGGTTTGGTAAAACGAGGTTGAAGACAAATGTAAGGCGGTTCTAATCAATTTTCAATCAATTGAATGGTAATGAAAATTTTTGTCCAACTATAAGTGGAGAACAAGTTTCAATCATATTTTCAACATTCATGTTGTTGCACCTTTAAAAACAAAAATAAAATATTAATTTTTAACCCATTTTTAATCATGATATTTTAAACTTTATTTTTAACCATGACAACTAACAGTTATGATGATTATATCAAGAACGAAGTTCATGCATGTGATGTGAAGAAGATGGATCAAGTGAAGAAAATCAAGCCAAAAAGAAGAGATTTGTGCCCTGATTTTCTTACCAAATTTAAGATTTATTTTTCTTAGAAGGAAAATAAAAGTAATACTATAATTACTTTTACATTTCCTAAAAGGAAAATATAAAATTTTTTTCATATTTGACAAACCTCTTTCTTGGAAGAAAGGTTTTGGTACTCTATAAATAGAAGACCCTCTTCTCATACCACAACACAATAACATCTACAATGTAGTCTTTAAAGAGTCTTATTTAGGGGGAGATTTTCTCCCAATAGTTTTAATATTTTTTTTAATATTAGTTTTCATGTGTAGGCCAATTGACCAAATTACATCAATAATATTATGTTTTAGTATATTTTTATTTGTCATTTAAATTATCACCATCTTGATTTGCAAACTATGAGCTTCCGCATGACGCCCTCTCAATTTCGAACCCAACAACTTTAACTTGAGAAACTTTGAATTCCACTCTAACTAGAATTCATGTATGCAATATAGGTACATTTACTGATAACTATATGCAATATAGGTACGTTTACTGATAACTAATTTTAATTGGATTAAAGTTTCTGTTAATATTACTTTAATTAATTTTAAAGTTACAATTATTTGAGAAAAAAATAATAAATGATGATTCTATCTATTGTAGAGATTTTTAATGCAGGATAAAAAGTTCAAATAACATTTATAAAGACCTTCACACTTTTAATATACTAATTTAGGATACGCACTTTGCGCGTTAATCAAGTGTGTATCATATTTGACAAAAAATAGGATAATTAAACACAGTTGGAAAAGATAAATGTTGCATCTCATAATACGGTAGTTTATTTTGATACTTTTCATGTAAACAGGAGCGAAGTTGGGATTTTTATAAAGAGGGTTTAAAATTTGAAGAAAAATTAATTGAAGAGGTTCAACATCTACTATATATACATAAAAATTTAATTTTAGTGATGTATAAATAGTATAATTTTCTACAGAAAGGGTTTCAGTGAACTCCATTACGAATACTGGCTCCCCCCTGAATGTAAATACATCAAGTTTCTGTATGTGGAAATTATACCATCTGTTGTTTCCTCAAAAAAAGGACAATGGTGTTCGGAATGTAATTCTTTAGCTTCCTTGAAGTCCATCATGAACTGGCTTATGTGTTACTACTTACAAATATAAAAAGATGTTTTGTTATTCTTAATCAATAAAATCAATGTTATATATAAAAAATAAATAAATTAAATCAAAAAATTATGTTAAAGACTCAATAACATAAACTACTTACAAAAATAAAAGGATGATTTATTTTTTATGATCAATAAAATTAACGTAATAGAAAAAAGAAATTTATAACCTAGAAAATTACTCAATAACGAAAGCTTGTTATTCACGATTCAATCTGAAACAGAAAAAAACACAATATTACATTGAAGATTCAATCACGAAAGTTACTTACAGACATCAAAAGATTTTTTTATTATTCTTGATCAATAAAAACAACGTAATAGAAACACAAATCTAAAGCTTGAAAATTAAGCCAAAAAAAAATAAAATGTTAAAGACTCAATAACAAAAACTACTTAGTTACAAACATAAACTACCAATAAAATCAAAGTTCAACTAACAATTTTTCTAACCAGAACTGGTGCAACCACCATGATTTTTTTTTTGGATCAATATATGCCACTAACTCAATTCTTTTACACGTTATGGATTTTGTTATGATGAATTAATTACTATATGGTCCTTTTTATAGGCTTAAAAAGAAGAAGAAGAAATAAAAAATCTTAATTTAATTCAAATTGAATTTCGAATTGAATGTGATTCGAACAAAGAAAAAGGTTAAAAAAGAACTCAATTTGATGCTTATAGAGCTATATATAACATGATAATTTAGTACTTAACATGATAGAACATAATTTTAATTTATGAAAAACACAGATACATGGTAAAATTTAATTGAGTTTTATGTGTACTCGAACTAAAAAATCTTGTTTATATAAGGAAAAATTATAACTGATTTATAAGTTCTATATGTTATGATTTCTTACCTTAATTAAATAAATACTTTAATTAATTCCAACAAGAAATATTAGATAATAATTAAATAATTATTTAAGAAAATAGTGAAAAGACGGTTTTGTCTATTATAGAGTTTTTTAATGAAGGACAAAAAGTTCAAATCACTTTTTTAAGGTATTCACAATTTTCTTGAGCGTGTACCTCACTTTAATGAGTTCAAATATTATACTAAATAGGAAATTTGTTTAAATAATAAAGATGAAAATAATAATTAAATTTAATATCTTTTGAGTATGTAAACAGTAACAAAATAATATGATAATAGAGATGTCAAAATAATACAACTAAATCTAACCTTTACATAAAAAAATTTCTCAAAGCCGACCAACATACAAAAATTTCTCAAAGCTGATCGAGATTCATCTATGAACTGTAAACTATCACAAAATAACAAACTAATAGAGATATTACGATAGTACAATTAAACCTAATCTTTACCTAAAATAATTTTCAAAGCCAACCCATATCCATCTAGCATCTATAAATTAAAATAAAATAATAAGATAATAAAGATATTAAAATAATACAATTAAACCTAACCGTTACACAAGAAATTCTGCAAAGCCAACTGACATTCATCTACGATCTGTAAACTATATAAAAAAATATAATAGTGATCACAAAACTTCAATTTTATCCAATTAATTCTTGTCGGAACGGAAATTTTAACCCTAAAGAATGATTTTGAATGAAAACAAAGAAGATATATATATATATACGTATATATGTATGTATATATATATATATGTATATATGTATATATGTATGTATATATATATATATATATATATATATATATATACGCACATATTGAATTCTATTACGCTTACAAAAATAGTGAAATAGTTGAGGGTTAGAAAATCAAGCATCCACCAATCTAGACATACAATCGAATCAAGTTAGATGAGCATCAATCATATTCTCCCAATAGGCAAACCAGTTTGTTCTCTAATTTAACGTACATTTGAATATTTATAGAAGTATTTCCTTAATTAATAGAGTCCTATTTTAGGAGTATTTTTCTAATTGAACAGTAGAAATAAAAATATTAATTAATTCTCCTACCATATATTTTAGGAGCCCCATATATTATAGGAAGTATAGTAGAAAGGAAAATATTAATTAATTTTTCTACCATATATTTTAAGAAGTCTAGTAGAAAGAAAAATATTAATTAATTCACCTCCCATATATTTTAGAAGCCCTATATATTTTAGGAAGTCTAGTTAATATAATAAAAAGTAATTAAATAATAAATTAAAAAATAGTGAAAAGACAAATTTGTCTAAAGAAAAGTCTTTTAATGAAGGGCAAGAAGTTCAAATCACTTTTCTAAGGGTCTTCACACTTTTAATATATTATAGATTATAGATTATAAATCTGAACACCACCTCAGCAGCTAAAATAAAAAGAGTAGATGATAAGGGATCACCTTGCTTTAAGCCCCTAGATGATCTGAAAAATCCTTTAGAATGGTCATTCAGTAATGTAGAGTACCAATTATTTCCAACCAATATATATAGACCATATCAATTATTAATTCACTAAAACCCACTTTCCTCAATACTTTAGTAAAAAACTACCAGTCAACACTATCATAAGCTTTCATCATGTCCAGCTTAATCATCATGTTAGAAATCTTACCTCTTTTTCGATTATTAATTATAATCTCCTGCACCACAAGAATATTCTCTGCAATACTCCTCCCTTGAATAAATACTGCTTGTTCTTCAGATATAATATTAGGCAGCACCTTCTTGATCCTTTCATGTATAATTCTGAAAAATATCTTGTTCATAAAATTACTCAGTGAAATAGGCCTCATGTATGAGAAATTATTGATCACTAACTTTTTTGGCAGAAGTACCAAGTTTATATGAGTTATAAATTTTGATAATTCATACCCACAAAAGAAAGCAACCACCATTTTATGAACATCTTCCTTTATAATGTCCCAAGAATCCTGAAAGAATGCGTCAATCATACCATCTGGCCCTGCTGTACTATTTCTATTCAGCCCTAGTACAACCTTCTGGACTTCTTGGAACTCTGGTACTTTATTAAGATCTTCATTTCAACTGTCATTTAGTATTGTTGGTTATTCCTCCAACATTTTAAAATCAGTATTCTCTTCTCTTTTAGAAAATTGCTTTTGAAAAAATTGAATGACAACTTATGCAATCTGATTTGGATCTTCCAGCCACTCTCCCCTATTATTTTGAATTCTTTTCTGTTTGAGCCTATTTCTTTTGCCTTTTATCATTGTGTGAAAGAATTTTGTATTTCTCTTACTATCCTTAAACCAATCTAATTTCGCTTTCTGCTTTCAAAAGTCTTCTTCCCTGCTAAGTTGTACATTGAGTTCAGCCTGTGCTTTAAACAATAATTCTTTATTTGAACTTGAAGGATTCTTCTTAAACTACTTCTCCCTCACTTTAATAACTTTCTCCAGAGTAGTAATCTCTTAAAAGATGTTACCAAAGCACTCTTTGCTCCATTGTGTTAGAGCAACCTTTACTCTTATCAGCTTATGATGAAACATAATGAATAGGTTACCCATCACATCAGTACCTAATTTTCTTTTATTATCTTCAGAAAAGACTTCTCCTTCAACCACATGTTTAAAAACCTGAAAGGCTTTGAGATATTCTCCTTCACAGTACTAAAGTTGATTTTTAAAGAAGTGTGATCAAAATCACTTTTAAATAAATGTTCAACTTTCAACACCGGAAACAAATCATGCAGTTTATCATTAACTAAAACTCTATCCAACCTTTTAAATATACACTCTTTATTTGCTTTTCTATTTCACCAAGTGTACTTGCTCCCTTTAAATCTAGGATCTTCTATATTATACATCTTTATGCAATGCTTGAAGTCTTCAGTTTCTACTATAGTCACTGGTAAGCCACCCAACTTCTCTTCTTCACTAATAATGATATTGAAGTCCCTGCCTATTAACCATGGTTCTTGAATTTTCTGAGCCATTTCTTCAAGTGATTCCTATAACTTTAACCTCCCCCTAGGTATATTTTGCATAAATCAATGTTTCTATTATTGTCACCCCAGCTTCTTGATTCTCCAATTTTAAAGTGAGTTTCTGTTCTTCATCTCTTAGTATTGTACAAGCAATATTAGACTCCATAAATGTCCATATTTTTTTAGAAGTATTAGCTGTTAGTGCTGTATTCCTAACATTCTTCTATACTCTTCAATTTTGCTATCCTGGAATGATTCCATTAGCCCTATAAAAGCAAATTAATATCTTTTTTTGTAATGTGATCATTCTTGTAAATACGTTCTGTGTGTTGACTGATCTAATGTTCCATATTAGAGCATTCATTTTGACATATTCTTCAGTGAACTCTTAGTCTGCATTGAACTTGCTTTAGCTCTTTTATGTTTCTTCTTATGAATAACCTGATTTGCTTTCAATCTATCTATCTACTTAAGAGATAGATTTCCTTCTACTCCTACTTTCTCAATGGTGTCCTCCAAATCATCTACATCTAAAAATTTATTATCTTTATTACTATAGGCAATCTATCTTTCAACTTGAATAGCTAAAGGAAGAATGTCTTCCTTCACTTCAGTATCATTATTAATGTCTTCAGGTTTCAATATGGCTTAATGTATATCCCCTTTATCTTTGGCTTCTGGACTTTGCTGAATAAGTGTATCAGCATTGGACTCAACCTCCTTTGCATATAATTTATTTTGTTTGCTCTCTTTATCTTCACATTGCTTTATTGTCTTATCTTTCACTAATTTGCCAAAGTTGTTAGTAACCTATTCTTTTGTACTCTCTTTGTTTGCCTGTTGTTTTCCACCATTGTCACTGTTATCAACTTTATTTAGCTTCATTTCTTTCTTCTCATCCGTAAGTATACCAAAAGTATTAGAAACCAGTACACCTTGGAATTCTCATCTTCCATTTCTCCCAGTATGTGTCCAAACTTATCTTTTTTTATACTTATTCCACCTTTTTAGCCATTGCTTCTTATAATTCCTTCCTTTTTTATTATTATTATACTCTGTTGCTGCATCATTATCTTTCTCTGGTTCTGTTTAAGTTTTTGGTTCCTTTTCCTTCTCATCTTCTTTATTCTCCATCAACAACTCTAGATGAACATTCCAACATGAATTTTCATCATGCCCTTGTAGACAACACTTTTTACAATACTTGGGCTTATAGTCTTAATGGATTTGTGTCCATTTATACTTGATTTCTCTAGTAACATCATCCTCTTTATTAATTTTGACTTTCTTTAGAAGATTAGCCACCAAGTCCACCTCAACTTTAACTCTTGCACAACTTGGCATGGTTTTATTCTTAGTCGCCATATCAACTGTTAGTGATTTTTCAACTGTTGAGGCTATTGAAAAAATAGCTTCCTTAGCTAAAAAATTTGGTGGCAGATCCGGCATGGAGATCCATGCAACGCCAATTGTTGTTTTCACATCTGATTCAAACCATGGATCGCATTTTAGGGTTTTCATATGCCAATACATATCTTTTGCTTTGATATAGTAAGTAGCTGTTGACATGATATTGATATAATCTTACAATATATTCAGTCGAATAAGAATATGTCTTGAGTCCAACACACCTATATTATTGTCCCCTTTGATGCCACATTGCATTGGAATTTATTTCTGCAACTCTATTATGTCTGATTTTCTATAAGAAATTTACCAATAACAGCGTATTATAAATTCTCTTGTACAATCAAATTTCTTATTTCAGATGACTTCAATATAGACTCTCCATGCAGCATCACAACAAGTTTTGACAGAGTTTTGCTTATTATATTGTTAATTTCTTTAGTTCTCAATAAGTTTGCATATGAAATCTTTTTAGTAGCTTCAACTTCAGTACTTCCTTCGATTTTCTTACACTTATAATTACTCTCTTGTGGGTTAGCCCCACTGGACATGATTTCCATGGAGACCAACTCATAGGCAAACTAGGTTTAGGATTTATTTTGGTTAGAGAGCATTTTGAGTGATAAGGTAATAAAATTTCTAATTGATTTAGGAGCTGCACTGAACGTCGGGTTAACTGTTTTCTTCTTATGTACAAACTAGATAATTTTTAACTTTTTCAAAAATATTTTTCATTTGAAATACTGGTTCAATAGTTCTATATTCTTTTTTGTTTAACGTTAGCTCTTGTTAGATTTGTGCGGGTCATGAATCGCCCATGTGTACCAACCCGACTTGTTCCGAGCTATTTCTTAGTCTGAAAAAATTGAGATTAATGAATAATCTAATTGATAAAAGGGGAAACAGTTATACAATAACGGTTGAACCGCCCCAAATCCCCTATATATTTCTTATTCTTCTGACAAGAAATGGGTGTAGAAACAATCGGGCATTACAAACTAAAATAAAAAAATAGTGAATAAGAAAACATTTTCTTTTATCACATTAACAATAAAACCAACACAAAGACATTTAGTTTGTGATTTAAACTTCGTTTCCTACTGATTTGAAGATTGACTTGGGGTGATTCTTTCGATAGAAATATCAACAACTTTTGATGCAATATATCAAGGTACACAATCTGATTTTGGTCCATTTTACTTTCTTTAGTATCAGAGCCATGGTCAATCTCCATGATTTACATGTTATTTCTCGAGTTTAAGTATGAAAAACTCTTGAAAAAATGGTGTATGAATATACGAGTTAGAAAAAAAATCATAACTAGATGTAATCGAAAATTTTGGATCAGATTAGATGCGCCACTATTGGGCTTTGGATCTGACTATTCGCGCCACCATTGCGCTTCGAATCCAACCATTATTTTTTTGCTCTTTCAATGCTCTATAAATGAACAATGAAGAAATTTAAAAAAATTCTTTTTCTCAATCTTCCATTGAAGAATTGATAAAGAAGTAGAGAAAGGAATGATAGCGAAGAGGAAGAGGATAATAGTAAATAATGTGGTATTGTTTCTTTTATGTGGGAAAGAATGTTCTAGCACTTCTCTTCTGCCCTTTATAATTCTTTATTAAAAGAATTTTAGAGAGATAGGAAATTGGAAAAGGAAATGTGCAGACCACTAGTTTTATTTCCTTTATAAAAAAAAAGAAAAGTTATTGTACTTTAGTGGGAAAATGTATATGCATTTAATGAGTTAGATGTACCATGTATATTGATTTCCGATACGTATAGCTTTCTACTTGTTTTGACTATAAGGGAGGAAAAATTAATTGTTTAAAAGTGGAAAACTAGTAACCTTCAGTACATTTTGTCTCTGTCCTCTATGCTTCATCTATTTTAATAGGATATGTTTTGAATTTTTTTTTGGACTGAAAAATCATTAACATGATCCATTTTTTTTGGTTTGGATTTTTTTACCACTTAAATTATTTATTTTGACATGTTTATAATTTAAATATGGACTGCATAAATTTTACCACTTCGGAAGTAGCGGTATGAACTGCGTACATTTTACCCTTCTCAGACCCCACTTGGTGGGAGTACACTGGGTTTGTTGTTGTTGTTGATGTTTATAATTTAAATATGTTAATAAATTAGACTTGATATTATTCTTGTCTTAATTAGTTCCTAAAATTTTCATTAATAGATTTTGTCTTCTACAATAAATTGTGGCATAAGTTGTCGCATTGAATGGTATAATCATTTTAATTGTTTCTTTGTTCCTATTTCAGACATGGCTGAACAGGGACAAACTCGAATCACTTCAATGGGAGTTCTGAATATTGAGTAAAGAGACAAGTGAAAGAGCATCTCACCGAATGACATATTTTCGAGGTCGTGAGATCATACAAAATGATGTTTTCAGGGCGACACAAATCTGTTATGGAATGAGAGAATTATGCGAACAGAAAGAGATAATGTCTGCTAGTATTATAGTTGCTAATTTTATTCATTTATTTAAATTAAAATGTGTAGAACTAAAAAACTATATAGAAATCTTAGATTGGGAAGCTTTAGTTATTTTAGCAAATTCTCTTCATGATCCTTGGGGGGGAGAGATTAATTAAAGTAGATCACGAGATGTGACATAGTGAGCCTTTTTGGGTGTATATAAGTCATCTCGAATATTTGTGGAATAATTTTTATCTTTAAATTGACTTTAACTTGAAGTTGTTTATTAAATTTACTATAAATATATTAAGTTGTTTTTTTTTTTAAATATGAATTTCATTCACTTATTTGAGTTTACTAAGTCTTAATTGAAAGCTATTATTCTAATACACATTAAGAAATTAATTTTTAATTTTGGTCAAATGTGTAGCTCATACATGATGATTGGATTCTTATGTGTCCTTTCGATTTTAAACTAAACATGAAACCTTTATGTGAATTGATTTGCTTGAATGTGTAATTTTCATGCATAATTGATAAAAATACTTGCGTGATTGTCTCTTAATAACAGACATGACATCAAAAATCATAATTGTCGACTTGAATAAAGGAGAAAAACTAAATGGTGACAACTCTGACATTTGGAGTCGTAAAATATGGTATGTACTGGAAGAGAAAAAATGCTCTTGAAGGTATTAACTATGTTTATGTCAACCAGAAGAGGGTAAAACTGCAAAACATAGAAGATATCTTGAAGCTTATAAGGCTTGAAAAAGGCTGCTTTCATTGCACGTGGAATCATTGTCGGTTCTATAGTTAATGACCTCATTCACGAGTCTGAGAAATTTCCTACTGCTCATACCATCATGGCACACTTGTTAGGAACATATGGGGATACTTCTATCTCCCGCCTCAGATAACTGACTGTCAAGTTTGATACCTACAAGAAGCTTCATGATTAGAACATCAAACAATACCTTAGGGGTGATGTCAAATATGATAGCTCAACTCAAAAGTGTTGTTCATGTTCTCTCGGATGACCAACAGGTTCGGGCAGTGATCCGTCTCTTATAAATACTTGGGAACAGTTGAAGGTTAACCCACAATGATAGCATTAAAACTTTTTCTAATGTTGCCCATCATGTTAAATTTGAAGATGAGCAGCTTGGTGTTCTAAAGCTCCTTCTAATGCATTAATGTCAAAATCAAGTGGTAAGAAGTCTTCAGGCTTCAAACGTAAGAAGAATTTGAAAAAGTATGGGAAGGATAAAGAGATCGAAGAAAGACCCTCTGATAAAAAAAACAAGCCAAATTCTAAGAAGGGAAAAAAGTTTTTCAAGAAGAAAGACAAGAACAAGATAAAATAATATAATTCCCAAGTTTTGGGGCATTTTCTCGTAAATGTCCTAAGCAGAAAAAGATAGCATTTTAAACCGCATATCTAAGTGCTACGTATGTTTCAAGCACTACTTTATTAACTGAATCTTATCCTATGTGGATTGTAGACTCAGGAGCCATCGATTATGTGACTCAAGATCGAGAAGCATTTATGGAGTTCCATCGAGTTTCACCTAGATCAAGGTGGATTTATGTAGGAAATAATGCAAGAATTAAAGCCAAGGGGATTGACACTTGCAAAGTAGACTTGCGTGGAGGTTAGTCTTTGATGTTGCATGACGTCCTATATGCTCTAGATATTTGACGAAACATAGTGTCTGTATCTTTTCTTTTAGATATTGGTTTTCAGCTGTTTTTTAGTCTCAATAATATAAAAATAACACTAGCTAACTTTTTGTATGATTTGGGATATCGTTATGGTCGCTTTATTGTTTTAGATTGTAATCCTTCAACTTATGACTATTATGTTGACCATTGTGTAATGTCATATTTTTTAGTAATAATAATGATATTGATATACTCACATGACATTCTAGATTGGGACACATACAGAAAGATCGAATGAATAGATTGGCTAAGGGCGGACATCTAGGTTCTTTCTCCAAAATTAGTACGTCAACTTGTGAAAATTGTCTTGCCGAAAAGATTACACGTAAATCATTTGAGAAGGCTAAAAAATCTGAACTCTCACTACAATTAATCCATTTTGATATCTGTGGTCCAATTAATGTAAGGGCAAGTTATGATGCTTTATATTTTATTACATTTATTGACGATTTCATGCGTTTTGGTTGTCTATTTGATCTCTCATAAATCTGAGAATGCTTCAATAGATATATGAATGAAGTTGAGAATCAATCAGATAAAATTATAAAGGCTTTAAGAACCGATAGAGGTCGAAAATATTTGTCAAAATAGTTTGAAGAACTGTGTATTGAAAAAAGTATTATCAGACAATTAACTACTCCTTATATGCCTCAACAAAATGGTGTAGCTGAAAGAGGAATAGAACATTGTTGGATATGACAAGGTCCATAATGGCACAGGTAAATTTGCCAATCTCTTTTTGGAGAGATGCGTTATTAACTGCGGCCTACATATTGAATAAAATGACTTCTAAATTAATATCTTCTACTCCTTATGAGCTATGGACTGGGAATAAACAATACTTTAATAATACACAACCTTGGGGTGTACTGCATATATTCAAGATTGTTTTGGTAGGTTCGATAAACTAAGTCCAAAGGAAAAAAATGTATCCTTATAAGATACTCAGAACACTCCAAAGGATATGTGTTCATTGGTGAATTAAAGTATGAAAGCACTACTGAAATTAAATCACGAGATGTCACCTTTCTGAAAAATATTTTTTAAAAAAAGGGTGAAATAAAGGAAAATGAACCTCTTTAAAAAATTTTGAATTCAAAGATCAAATAATGTCGCCAAATATGATTGATAATTCAATAGATCAAGATATGATTCTTGGTCTAAGTGGGAGTCATGAATCCCAAAATCCTGTAGAGGAATCTAAACTTCAATTACATAAGAGTACCAAAAAAGGTGTACCTAAATAATCTTATGAGATTGAGGATTATGTTTTCTTGGTATCACCCATAGAATTAGATGAACCTAATTTTGTGACTGAGGATTTGTCGAGCCTCAAAAAAGATGAATGGATAAAAGCGATGAAAGAAGAATTAGACTCCAAAAAAACCAATAAAGTTTAGGATCCAATTGACCTTTCTTCTGGGCGTAGAGATATTGAGAAAAAATAAATTCTCAAAGTTAAATGAAAATTAGATCGGTCAATAGAAAGGTATAAAGCATGATTGGTGGAAAAAGGTTTTAATCAAGAACTTAGAATAGATTATGAATAAAATCTTTCACCACTTGTGAAATTTACTTCAATTCGCTTACTTTTGGCTATTGTTGCACATTTGAATTTAGAATTACACCAAATGAACATGAAGATCGCTTTTCTCAATGGAGAACTAAACAAGAAAATCTACATGGAACAACCAATAAAAGCCAAGAAAAAAAGGTTTGTAAATTAAACAGATCAATATATGGCCTAAAGTAGTCTTCAAGGAAGTGGTACCTGAGATTTCATAATGGTACGAACCAAAAACACGGGTCATGGTGGCACTTGTCACAATGAACCTTGACAATTAAACCTATCACCCCAACTGATACACAAGAGGAAAAAGACAGAAATAGCCCCAATGCAAGGCTTTTAGAAAAAAACCCAAACCATACAAATACAGTATCAAAATAGAACATACAACCAAAGATATTATACCAAACTCCCAAAACCTAGTGTTAATAGTGTAAGAACTACTAACACAATCTATGAGTCAAAATACATTAGAATATTCAACAGGAATAATATTTATCTCCGAATACTAGTAAAGATATAAATTAATACAGAAAGATAGAAGTGGACCCCAGACGGATGAAAGTCCAACTGCTACCTTGAACAACTCTTAAGGCACCCAAAATTAAGCCACGTGAGATGCACCCGCACCAGAATTTGCACCAAAAGGGTACAGTAGGGATAAGTATGGTCTAGTTGTACTCAGTAGGTATCATAGGCTGACCGAGCAAAGTAGAAAATGAAGCATACAAAATACATACTAAGGGCACACCACCTGCAATTAGAAAATTCCCCTCAATGGTATCCCACAATGCTTGCACTAATAGTTTTAATATATCACATATATTGCAACAACACCAAAAATACACCACAAATATACGTCATATCACAGACAAGTAGAGCAAAGAAGGACAACATATAAAAGATTATCAAGTACAAGTAAAGCAAGATAGAATAATTAGATAATTGACAAGCTAAGAATGAAATAAAATCACATCAAAAGCATAATGAAGAAAATACAATGAAAATGATGATGATGATGCACGAGGTTGTTGCACAACCTCCGAGATCATCACGTAGTCTCCATACAACTACGGAGCTAAAGATTTCTGACATAGGACCCATGGGGATTTCATCAACCTGTATATAATCCATATATCAGATCTCATCCCCGGTGCATACTCGAGGAGGATCTTATAAGATGTCACATTTTCTGTCATAAAAAGGTGTTGCCATTGTTTTTCAATATTTCTATGGTGGTACCATTATTTCATGAATGAGTATGATATAGGGATGTAATGCTCACAACCAACCACAATGAGTATTTTCATAACCAACCATTATACCAATCACGTGAGTTAAATAGCCACTCATTATTTCCAACAATCCATGAATTTCCACATGATTTATTTGCTATAAAGTATGAATACATCATATTAGACAATTTGGTACCACAATATGCTGTTCATCAAACAAAACACAATTACTCTCATGTATATAGGCTATCAATATCACATAGGACCCTACACGATCACGCATTGCACATAATATATCATATCCACTATACGTCACATATAGGCCTCCACACGGGCATAATACAATAAGATAACCATTTTTCATGGTTAGTTTCCATACTTAACATGCATTTTATATACAAATTAACTACCCAATCTAGTCTGAAAGATATAAGCCATAACCTACCTCAAAGGCCAAAAACTGCAACAAAAGCCTTCAATCCTAAAGCCTTACCCCTTTTGATTACACTCGGAATCAACTAAAACATTAAATATAAAATCTACGTGTCAAAAAAGAGCTAATGATATCCATATTGCCTAGTTTTAAGCCTGGGTCAAAATAAATCTCCGAAATGAGTTTTCAAAAAAAGAAGAGCAAAATAAATTTATTTCTAAAATATGTTCCCTATATTTTTTGGATTCTACAGCTGAAAACCTAAGCAAAAATGAGGTCCAAATTAAAAAAAATTATTTTTAATTTTTATCAGATAAAATCTTAGAAATTAATTTAAAAATCAAGAATCGAAGTTGTTTTGAAGATGAAATTAAGGGAAAATGGATAATTATAGGATTAGAAACTCATTCAAGTGAAAAAGGAGTGAAATTAAGGTTTAAATTGGTGAAATACACTTTTTAGGCCTTACGGGCCAAAATTCCCAAATTTCATGCTAAACCTATGTTTAAAATAATAATTTAAGGTTGAAGAAAGAAGAAATTAGTTGAAATGAGTGTGATGGAGAAATTTTCTCAATACCATGAAATACTAAGCTCCACGTGTAAAAAAATGGTGAAAATTGGAGAAAATCAGATATTTATATGCTCAGGCTACGCGATCGCGATCCATGATCGCCATCCTGGAACCTCGCCTGATAGAGGTATCACAATCGCAGAAGGTGTATCGTAATTACGACACTTTGATTGCTGCCCAATTGCGATAGCGACTACAAGCTCGCGATCGCAGGTGCACCAGAAAATGCATGCACCAGGTGGGGACTTAATATAATTCCAAGTTTTCGTGGGACCTTCGGGATTCATCCAAAATCCCGTAAATGCAAACGAACTATGCTACACCATTAAGTTTGATGCTCCAAATTTAATGGAAATATTATATTTTTGAAAATATATTGTTTTCACTAAGTTGACCCCCGAAACCCAAAATCATAACTTTCCAAATTGAGGGTGCATTAAATTACACCAACCATGTTACCACCCTAAAATCGATATGTAACGCCTCGAATCTGGTACCCAAAATGATACACAATACTTATGACCCCAAAGGACCATAAGCTAACCCATGACTGATATTTGTAGCTGAGCGTTGAATAATATACGATAAATATGCAGAATATAAGCTGCAAGGCCATAAGATTAAAAACTGAACTAATTCTGAATATAAAATAATGTTCGTAATGGGGTATAACAATATCCAAAACTGAAATAAACTATCTAAAGCATGCTTTAGTCTGAAAGCCTCTAAACTATCTGAAATCTGTGGAGTTGATGGGATATGTCCCCAATTAACTCTGAACTACTAAAATAGTAAAGTTAATAAAATAATCATGCTATCCTTGAATGATGAGGACTCACTGCTAGTCTGGCTACTGAACGTCTGATGTACTAAGGATGCTCGAGAGCTCGTGCTTCTAAACCTATGGTATAAAAAAACATAGTGCAAATGCGTCAGTACGATTGAATTTACTAGTATGCAAGTGAGGTAGGTTGAATGCAAAGGGTTCATATGCATGAACAATACTAACTAACTATATACATGAATGTCAGAATACATACATGAATACGTAACTGTAACTGAGGTCGTGATAGGACTGAATACTGAGTTCTGACTACTGAGTTTACTGACCACATGGATTTACTGATATCTATGTTTTTTTAGTAATTGATAACTGAAGGAATATTTATGATAGTCTTGATCATAAATAACTAATCTAAGTGTTATACGAAGCTGGATGACTGTATCTGAAAGTCCTAAAATCTGATGGAACTAGCTGAGTTTCATACTGAGCTAAATGACTGTGTCTGACAGTATTGATTTATATAGAACTGGACTGAGTTCTATTTTGGAGACTGAATCTGAAACTGAAATTGTGGGAGGTAATTATCTAACCGACATGCCCCAAATAAAGCAATATAGCTGAGTTGGAGTCCAATCTATAACCCTAATTAAAAAGGTATCAATATCGCGCTACTAGTAAGGAAAACCTGTGAGTGATCCCTCATATAACAGGTACTCAAAGGAGAACGCTGGGACCATCATATAACAGGTTAATCCACCTCATCTACCATCAAAATAGTAGGTTTAATGTCTCAACCTATGCTGGCTACGTAGTTCTGGAGCGCAAGGACTGCTTTTAAGAATCACACCCTCTAATAACAGATGAGTTCCCATTCTTGGGCTCACTCAGTGCTGAATCCTACTCTCATCTGAATAGACACTGAACATGATTAACCGAACTGAACTGTTACTGATTTAACTGATTAACTAGATTGAACTAAGTTCACTGGATTTTCGTTGACTGACGAAATACTACTGAATTCTGTTAACTAATAGAATGCTACTGAGTTCTTCTAGCTGAATGAGTTTACTAAGGTCTAAACTGAATACTACTGATACATGATGACTGAATGAGACCACTGAGATTCCTGAGATTACTAAGATTACTGAATGGGACTGGACTGATACTGAGTTTACTGAGTTTTCTTAAGTCACATGACTGACTGAATTTCACTGATCATGGCTTGACTAAGAGTATCATGAAAACATGACACTGGCCCTAGGCACTCAACGAAATTGTCGGGTACAATTATCCCCAGGACTTGATACTATGAAACTGACAAAACTTGATACTTCTTGAACACATGACCAATATCAACAATTCATCATACAATAAGTTAGGGATTTCATGAAGCACATGGTTGTCACAATGTTGTACATGGATAGTAATGCATATTATCATGTCATAATTTCATACTCTAACATCATGAGCATTCCAACAAACATCTACAATGCACATAAATAGCATGGAAGTCATTTGAAAATAAGGGTAAAACATTTATTTATCATTTGGGTCACAATTTAGCTATAATACACAATTTCTATCCTCTTAGGCATTTTACCAAACACCATACATGCATAACTTAGCGCATAGGTGTAATCATCAAATTACACATCATAAGCAACTCAATTCATGGATTTCAAATTTCATGCTAATGGAGTTTCATGTAAAACACATAAAGATTCCAATTTGGAAATCGTACAATAAGATAAATATGGTTACAAAATAACCCACAACATAAACATCATGATTTATAATTTGAAATAGGATTCTTGAGCTTTATGGATGAAAGGAATCCATAAATCAGCACTATGCATACCTTAGTTCTTGATTATACGAAGATTGACGGAGAGATTCTTAAATTTGAGTATTGAATTTAAATCCTTAATTGAAAACCCTAACTTGTTCTTGAGAAAAACTTGAGAGAGACAATATATTTTGGTTGAATTGGGGATAAATTCCGTGTTTTAGACTTATATAGGGGTGGTAAATTGACCCTTTTTCCCATAAAAATGCAGACATTAATGACTAAAACTGGGCATCGACGCTATTATCGATGTGGTGCGTCGATGCTATCGATATGATAGTCGATGCATCGCACCATCATCGCGTCGAGTCTCAGTACTTTGACCCTGGTAACCTGTAACAATTATCAACCAACGCGATTGGGGATGCAGCGCGCCAAGATCGCGTTGGTCCACTATTTTGGGCTTCAAAACGTGGTCTAAACGTGGTCTGAAAAATCCAAAAGTTGTCCGAGACCACCTATGGACTTCTCTGATCATGAATTAACAAAAATACAGACCATTAAAGGACTTTAAGGTGGCAAAATGAGATTACCAACTTTCGAAGGCCAATAATAGGCTAAGTATGGGTACTTAGTTAAAACTTTCTAAGTATGGGACCCCCCTTAACAAGCATAAATGGACTGAATTAAGCTTAGGATTTTACGGGGTCTTACACGATGTTTCGGATCTGATGGCACAGTCCGTTCTGCCATCCTTTGCATGGATCAAAAGATAACAACTAAGTCTACTATAAGGTTCTCGAAGTCTCCAAAAGCCATAATATCACATAAAAGGCATTAAAATGCATCGAGAATCATACCAATAACCACCACACCTCAAAAATACCACAATGAAACTATGGGGAGGGGTAAAATAGTCAAATTACACATAAACACATATTTCATATATTTCATCAAAAATTTAGCATGTTACATAATCAACCACTAAAAATCTAGTTTGTCCTTTGAACTAAAGGCAAAAGAAATACCTGAATCATCAAAGATCTAAGGATTAAATCTACGCATATCAGACTCGACCTCCAAAGTATCCCTATATATAGGTTGATGTCGCCACGGAACCTTAACCACTACGATAAATCTAGAACTAAATAGTCTAACATTCCTAGCAAGGATTGAGATCGGCTCCTCAACAAAAGACAATCTCTTGCAAGCCGTATCACCAGCAGTTTAAAGAATCTCAAATGGACCAATATACTGGGTTAAGCTTGCCCATCTTTCCAAACCTTATCACATCCTTCGTGGGTTAAACTCAAAGAAAAACACAATCACCAACACCAAATCTCAAGGAAAGAAGTTTACGATATACGTAATACTTTTGCCTACTTTGTGTTGCACGAAGCCTATCTCGAATGATCCAAACTCTATCTATAGACTCACGAACAAGTTCATAACTCGAGATCTAACCTCAAAAACCTCAAACCAACTAATTGGAGAGTAACAATACCTACTATACAAAGCCTTACAAGGAGCCATATCTATACTGGAATGGTAGCTATTATTATAAGAAAACTCTACTAGAGCCAAATGCCACTCCCACTGGCTACCAGATTCCATCACATAAGCACAGAGCATATTCTCTAAAACCTGAATAATCCGCTCTGACTGACCATCAGTCTGGGGTGAAATGATGTGCAAAGATCAACTCGAGTACCCAAATCATCTTGAAAAGTCTTCCAAAAGTGAGATGTGAACATCGAATCTTAATCTGAAATGATAGACACCGGCACATTATAAAGGCACACAATCTCACGAATATAAACACCGGACAACCTCTCAGCAATGAAAGAGACTTGTAATAAAATGAAATTAGCAGACTTGGTCAATCAATCCATAATAATCCAAATGCTATTTGAACTATGAGAAGGACGAGGCAATTTGGTGACGAAGTCTATAGTGATCCATTCCTATTTTCACTTGGGAATAGGTAACTTTGAAGAAATCCACCAGGTCTCAAATGCTCATCATTAACCTTCTGACAACAAAGGCAACGAGCTATAAAATCTATTACATCCTTCCTCATACCACCCCACTAGTAATGCTTCCTCAAATCACGATACATCTTAGTCACTCCTGAATGGATGGAATACGTAGAACAATGAGTCTTTTCCAAAATAAATATAATCAGTCAGCCACTCTCCGCACACAAACTCGACCCCCAATCCTTAAAACACCATTGAAATCAAGTGAGGCTTCCTTAGCCTCACCACTTAAAACTTGAATTAATCTCAATCCTGCATCATCAAATAGATGAGCTCAATTCTGCTCCATCAATGAAGACCTAGCCTCTACAAATACCAAAATATGACCAGGCGTTGAAATATCAAGCCTAACAATCTGGTTAGCTAAAGATTAAATCTGTAATTACAATGGCCTCTCTTAGGTCAAAAGATGTGCCAATCTACCCATGCTAGTCGACTTTTAGCTCAAGACATCTGCAACCACATTAGCCTTGCTTGAATGATATAGAATAGTCAGGTCATAATCCTTAAGCAGCTCAAGCCAATGCTGCTGCCTTATATTAAGATCTCGTTGGGTGAAAAAGTACTGAAGGCTACGATGATCCAAGAAAATCTTACAATGGGATTTATACAAGTAGTGCCTCCACCATTTTAAAGTAAAAACAACTGCACACAACTTTAAATCATGGGTAGGGTAATTCTTGTCATGGTGCTTTAACTGAGGTGAATCATACACAATCACCTTACCCTACTACATTAACACAACACCTAACCCAACACCAAAAGTATCACAAAAGATGATGAAACACATGCCCTCTTTGGGCAAGGTCAAGATAAGAGCTGATGTCAACAAATCCTTAAGCTTTTGGAAGCTTTCCTCACACGTGTTAGACTACTGAAAGAAAATCTTCTTCTTAGTCAACTTAGTCAACGGAGCTACAATAGATGAGAAACCATAGAAAAACACTGATAATAACCTGCCAAGCCAACACAACTTTGAATGTCGATAGACAAAGTAGGTCTAGCCCAATCACAAACTGCTGCAATCTTGGTTGGATCAACTATAATACCCTCCTTAGTCAATACATTACCCAAGAAAGAAATAGACTCCAAGCAAAACTCATACTTGGAGAAAATGGCATACAAATTCTCATCCTTCAATCTCTATACCACAATCGCAAATGCTCTGCATGATCAACCTCATTCTTGGAATAAACCAAGATATAATCTATAAATACATTAACAAACGAGTTGAGATACAATCAAAATATCTGGTTCATCAACTCCATGAATACGACAGGGGCATTGGTCAAACTAAAGGACATGAACAAGAACTCGTAATGACCTTATCGAGTCCAAAAAGCTATCTTCAAAATATCCTAAGCTCTAATCCTCAACTGGTGATACTCGGACCTCAAATCAATATTCAAAAACATACAGCACCTTAAAGCTGATCAAATAAATAATCAATACAATAAAGAGGATACTTATTCTTAACCATCATATTATTCAACAATCTATAATCAATATATATATTGTCATGACCCAAACTAGGGCCTGGCCATGAAGGGTATCTCAAGTCTACCGAGGATCAGAGACACCCTCTTTATCCTAGCCTACCCAAACATAATACCACTAGCAGCGGATGAATTTCGAACATATAATAACATAGATGAATATCTAACTTTAGATGAATACTAAGATTTGTAACAACGATCCTAATCCACAGTCTCTACAAAGGCTCTACTATAAAAAATCTAAGTTGGGACATGCCCTCGATGATAGCTAAATGAAATCATAAGAAATAGTCTATGATAAAAAATAAACTAAGAAGTAATAGTCTTTCTGAAGAAGGAGGCTCACCACTTTGAGCTGACTCACGAAGGGTCCAAGGTTACCTATCACTGATAGAAAAAATTAAAGTGTCTTTGGTTCTTGCATTATGTGGCGATACAGTGTCTGGAGACGATTAATTGGTTGAACGCTAGTATGTAACTCATGGAAAGGATAAGGTACCCATGGGTTACATGGGTTCAATCTCCCTACTGAAAGGGCCCTAGTGCGGGTTAGCTGCATGAACCAGAGGTATCAAGAAAGACCAGGGAATTCCCCGACCCCATGTCAATCAAGGATACAAATATATATATATATATGTATAAAGTGTGTCATATGCACACGGTCATCAAGACCATCCCTTACACGGACAAATATGAGTTTCCAGTATCAGTTAGCTTGAGAAATCCACCTTCACGGCTTAGCTACACAACCCCCTTTAAGACCATAAAAGAGTAATTTCCACTTAACCCATCCATTTAACCAAGGAGTTATCCATTAAGGCATACCATAGGTATCGTTGTACCCTTACGCTTGCAAGTTTATAATTATGCCATTATAATTCTATTAACTCGGGGGAATGCCTCGACCCCCTTTGTTCATTAAATCAATATGGGGGAATACCACGACCCTTTTTGTTTATTAAATCAAATTTGGGGAATGCCTCAACCCTTCTTGGTTTATTAATTCAACCCGGGGGGACTCCTGGACCCTCGAGCTTCTAATTTTAAAATCAAATCATGGACAACAAGGCCTTCAAAATCCTTATTTATCAGTTTAACCATTTATGTAATGCAATAGAATAGGTAAGTAAGTCAAATAATATGACAAACCATCTTTCAAAACCAATTACATAAGTGGTTTGAGGGAACACAATTTCCAAACCAATTTTCCAACGACAAAACATCAATTTAGGGGAATACTTTGACCTCCTATCCAATTCTTATACCCATGCACCCAAATAGTTCAGAAACCATTCTTAAAGCACCAACAATGCATATAAAATCATGGGAGGTCAATTCAAGCATCATTCATTCCAAAACCCTCAAATCCATATTCAAAACCATAATTAAATCACATGAGTAACAATATAAATACATACTTTCAATAAATATACTTTGGGGAAGAGTAACATGCCTGAGATTAAAAAAAGTTACAGAGAGAAGTCAACTCTTGGAAGCTCTAACTGCCAATTCCTTAGAAACCCTAGGTGTTCTTGACTTAGGGATTTGAGAAAGAAGATAAATGGTTTTGATTTGATAAATGTGGAAAATAGAGTTCCTAATATGTTTTTAAGTCGTGGGTCTCAAGTGGGGAAAGAGGAAAACATCGAAAGTGCCCTTTATTAAAACACTAAAAATTATCGCTAGTAACTACGGGTAGCCCTATGACTCATGAGGGGACACTGTGAATCATTGGATCCTACTCGTGGCCTGAACAAAAGCTTAGACCAGCACACTAGTTTGGTCACGAGTCACACCCTATGACTCATGACCTCACCATATGACTCATTGAGTCTTGTTCGTGATTAAGAAAGAGAGTTTGACACAAACACTGATTTGCCTATGAGTCATACCTTACGACTTGTAATAAGTCCTTATGGCTCATTCGGTTCAAACCGTAACCAAAGAATAAACCAATTCAACCTTCACT
The DNA here is from genome assembly GCF_002878395.1 of Capsicum annuum. Taxonomy (NCBI): domain Eukaryota; kingdom Viridiplantae; phylum Streptophyta; class Magnoliopsida; order Solanales; family Solanaceae; genus Capsicum; species Capsicum annuum. Next base: position 43,647,076 of record NC_061116.1, read on the forward strand.
TATCACCCTATGAATCGATCCTAATGACCCATAAGGAGACCTTACGACTCATTTGGTGAGTCGTAGTCAATGCAGTGAGCTCAAAACTCAGGGATTTTGTAAGGCCAAAATCTGGGGTGTTACATTCTCCCCAGGATCATTCTTCCCTGAATGATGAGTCAAGGATGTTAAGGAAAGAAAGACAACCATAATTTCCTTTAACAAAGACAAAAAACAAGGATGTTAATGAATACACATACCTTAAGCAAAATTATCCAAAGTAGGAAACAGGAATGGATATTTGGACTTCAGCTTCCCAAGTAGCTTCTTCAACCTTATGAATCCTCCATAGAACGTTTATCAAAGCCACATCCTTAGTCCTCAAATAACAGACTTTCCTATCTAAAATCTCAATTTGAACTTCCTTATAAGACAAGGAATCCAAAATGCCAACACTGAACAACCAAGGAAGGATCACTCACGCACTTCTTCAACATCGAAACATAGAACACTGGATGAATGGAACCCAAACTAGAAGGAAAATCTAACTCAAGCTACCTTTCCGACTCTTCTCAAAATGAAGTACGCCAACATAACGGGGACTGAGCTTCCCCTTCATTACAAACCTCATCACCCCTTTCACGGGAGACACTATCAAGAACACCCAATAACCAAAATCAAAATCTAATTCCTTACACCATATATCTGCATATAATCCTATCCATAATCACCTTCACCTTCTCCATGGCCTAATAAACTAAGTCATGGCTAAACAATCTAGTATCACCTACTTTGAACCACTCAATTAGAGAACATCATCTCCTACCATATAAATCCTTAAACGGATCCATTTGAATACTAGAATGACAACTATCATTGTAAGAAAACTCTATAAGAGGCAAATGATCAGCCCAACTACTACCAAAGTCAATCACATAGGCCCTTAGCATATCTTCCAAGGTCTGAGTAGTCCTTCTCGCTTGTCCATCTGTCTGAGGGTGAAAAGTGGTACTAAGGTTCACCTTAGTTCCCAAACCTCTTTGAAATGACCGCCAAAAATACGATAAGAACTGTATACCTTAATCAGATTTAGTAGAACCAAATGCACCATTCAACTTGACAATCTTTTGAATGAAAATCTTAGCATAATCCTCTATAGAATAATTAGTCCTTATGGGCAAGAAATAAGCAGACTTGGTCATCCTATCCACGATAACCCAGATCGAATCAAACTGATGGCGAGACCGTGGAAGATCGACAATGAAATCTATGTTAATCATATCCCATTTCCACACAAGCAGCTCAACCTCTTGAGAAAAACCACTAGGCCTCAAGTGTTCCACCTTCACTTATTGACAAACCATACATTTGGCCACGAAATTAGCCATATCCCTCTTTATGTTATTCCACCAATAAAGCTCTATCAAATCATGGTACATCTTTGTTTAACCAGGATGAACAGTATCCCTCGACTCATGAACTACAACCAAGATCCTCTTTCACAGCCCATAAATAGTGAGAACACACAATCTACCTTGGTACTCAAGATACCCTCACCACCAATAAAAAAAGCCTTGAATTTTTGCTAACCCACATTTTCCTTAATATACATCAAAATAAGATCCATAACCTGCTTCTCCTTCACCTCATTACGAAGAAAAGACTTCATCACCTCTTGAATGATCACCTCACCATCCTCGAAATCCAAAATACAAACTCTAAGATTAGCCAAATAATGAATATCCTTAACCAAACCTTATTTCTCCTCATCTACATAAGATAAGCTCCCTATGGACAGCCTGCTAGAGCATCAACAACCACATTAACTTTACCTGGATGATAATAGAGACTCATATCATAATCCTTGAGCAACTCAAGCCATCTTCTTTGCCTGAGATTCAAATCCTTCTAGGTGAATACACACTACAAGCTCTTATGGTCTAAATATATGTCAACATGAATTCCATACAAGTAATGGCGCCAATTCTTCTAAGAAAAAACCACAGCCAATAACTCTAAATCATGAGTAGGATAATTATTCTCATGAACCTTAAGCTTTCTAGAAGCATATGCCGCTATCCTGCCATGCTGAATCAAAATACAACCCAGTCCCACATGAGATGCATCACAATAAACAATAAAACCATCAGTACCCTCGGGTAGGGTCAAAATCAAAGCTGAAGTCAACTTGTCCTTCAACTTATTAAGGCTACCCTCACAAGCGCCAAACCATAGAAACTTTACCTTCTTCTAAGTCAACTTAGTCAGTGGAGTAGAAATCAAAGAGAAAATTTCCACAAACCTTCTATAATATCCAACTAAACCCAAAAAGCTTTGAATATCGGTTGGATTCATGGGTCTAGGGTCGCTTCTTAACCACCCAAATTTTAATGGTTCCACTATGATCCCCTTATTAGAAATAATATGACCAAGACAGGTCACAACATTCAACCAAAACTCACACTTTGAAAACATGGCTTACAACCGTATCACTTAAGAGTTTGCAACACTATACGGAGGTGATTGGAATGGTCCTCCTTACACTTAGAATATACCAAGATTTCATTGACAAACACAGTGACAAATAAGTCCAAAAATTAATGTAATACCTGATTCATAAGATCCATAAATGTCGTTGGGGCATTAGTCAATCCAAAAGACATAACCAAGAATTCATAATGGCTATACCAGGTTTGAAAAATAGTCTTGGAGATATCCACCCCCCTAATCTTTAAATGATGAAAAATTGATGGAAGATCAATCTTAGAAAAGTACTTAACACCCTAAATCTAGTCAAACAGATCATCAATCCTAGAAAGATGATACTTATTCTTTACGGTCCCCTGATTCAACTACCAATAGTTTATATACATTCAAAGGGAACCATCATTTTTACGCATGAAAAGAACATGAGAACCTCACATAGAAATACTAGGGTAGTATAAATCCTTGCCAAAAAGATCTTTAAACTGATCTTTTAGTTCTTTCAACTCGGTTGGAGCTATTTAATAAGAAGGGATAGAGATAGGATGGGTATCTGGAAGAAGGTCAATACCAAAGTCTATTTCCTTATTGCGAGGAATACCAAGAAGATCATCAGGAAATGCTTCAGGAAATTCATTAACAATAGGGAAATATTACAAAGAAGGGCCCTCAGAAATGCAATCCTTAACCTGAACTAGATGATATAAACATCCTTGAAAATCAATTTTCGAGCTTTTAGATAAGAAATGAACCTCTTTTATGTGCTAGAGAACTACCTTCCCACTTAATCACTAGTTTATTCGGGAGTTGGAAATTGACTCTTTGGGTTCTACAATCAAGAGATGCATAGCACGAATGTAGAAAATCCATCCGTAAGATAACATCAAAGTCTAACATATCTAACTTTATTAGATCCACCAATGTCTTCCTACCACAGATAGATACCGCACAAGCCCTATAGACTTTTTTAGCCACAACAGAGTCACCCATCTGGGTAGATACAGAAAAAAGGTCAGAAATATACTTAGGATCAAAACCAAAATGAGTAGCCACAGAAGGGGTCACATAAGAAAGAGTAGAACCTAGATTGAGTAAGCAATACACGTCAGGAGAGAAGAGTTATAATGTATAAGTTACAATATTAGGAGAAGCCTTAGATTCCTTAAGGGTGGAAAGAGCATATAGATGATTACGAACAGTGCCGGTACCAGAAGTAGTACCTTTCAGTGCCGGAGATAAAGATGTAGCAACCAGAACCTTGTTAGCTCGAGTGGTGACATCGCCTGAAGGATAGTTCCTCTGAATATAGCCAGGTTGGCTAAATCTTAAACACTTATTTCTCCTCCCATAACAAAAGTTATGGTGCAACTGTCCATAAAATTTGCAAAGAGGATGTAATGGAGATAACTGGGCTCCGCTGGGTTGAGATTGGGCACCTTGGGTCTTAAACCCACTGTTGCCTTAGAAGCGATGATCATTGAATTACTTCGGATATAGATCACTCACCATATAATATGAACCAGAATTTACCTTCTTCTTTTTAAATCATTGCCCACCACTATTCTTGTGACCTTCACTCTGCTCGAAATACAGGGATTTGTTACTTTGCCTCTCTCCCATTCTGCTTGTTTCTTCTTTTCCTCTTCAAACTATTGCATATACACCTTAAGCCTAGAGATATCCATATCATTATTCAACAAGGCAGCCCTGCAGTCCAACACCAAGTCCCGAGACAAGACGGAAGTGAACTTCCTTATCTTAGCCCTCATAAAAGACACCAACTCCAGTGTATAGCAAGATAACTGATGAAACTTTAGGGTGTACTCTTTCACAGTCATTCTGTGTTGCTTCAGATTCATTAACTACTCAACCTTTGCCTCCCTCAACTCATGAGAAAGAAAGCGATCAAGAAAGGCACAGGAGAAGTCATCCCATATAGCTGGTATCACAACCCAAACCAGGGCCTGGTCGTGACAGTTATCTCAAGTTTACTGAGGTCTAAAAACCACCCCCTAAGCCTATTCCAACGTAACTAATATATATATATATGACAATATAGGAAAGATAAACCTAAAAGTCTATATTAGAACAATATTCAAAAATCATCCATAATTTCAAAACTAATACCAAACGTCAACCATAATGCCCATGTCCACAGTAGTTAAACAAAGCCTCTAAACAAACTGAATACCAGTAAAGTGTCGGGACATGCCCCCGACCATAGCCAAAATAAATATAAAATAAAGTCTAAGGTAAGGAAAACCAAAATATGATATGAATTCTTCTGAAGAATAGAAGCTCACCACTTTAAGAAAACTCTCGATTAACCACAAACACCTGGTTACTATGCAAGAAGAAAGACTTGCCTTCGAATCCTGCATCGCATAGGGATATAACGCCTAAAGATGGTTAACAGTTGGAGCTAACATGTAACTTAGGGATAAAGGATTAAAGTAAAACCATATTCTATAATATGAAAATCAGTAAAACCCAATGCATAACATCTTATGCAATAAGTACATATATATATATATATATCATATGCCGGGAAAAGGGAACAAGGCTTAGAATGTATTTTAAAACATTAACCTAGATGGTAGATCTTTCCCATCCTAAAGGCTCCCATCGGCTATATTGGTTCATCTCCCCCAACTGAAAGGGCCTCAGTACGTGTTAGCCGCATGTACCAGAGAAAACTAGAGAAGTCTAATGCCATCCCCAAAATATAAAGTGTATCTCATGCACACAGTCACCATGACCAAACCTCATGTCGGCAAATATAAGTTTCTAATATCAGTCCCCCTGGGACCTCCACCTTCCACGGCTTTACTACATAACTCCCTTTAAGCATATATTAAAGCCATTTATACATTTCCAACCATTTTCCAAGGAGTCTTTTAATTAGACATTTCCCATTAGTATCATCACACCAAAATTAAAGCTTGCAAGTCTATCCCCTTATGCCATACAAATCCAGTAAACCAAATTTGACTTCAAAGTTTCCAATTAAACCAAAACCGTGGTGAAGGCCTTACCAAAACCATTTAAAAACCAAACAAGACTAATCCATGTTCCGTTAACCATTTATGTAATGCAAGGATTAGAAGAATTGTCAGATTATGAGACAAAATCATATTTATTGTCAATTTCTCAAATAGGTTGAGGGCACATAATTTCCAACACCATATATTAAGGAAAATTATCAAATTAGGGATTAACTATGACCCTTTAGTTTAATTACCATTCCCATGCATCCCAATATTTTAAAAAACATAGCATAATTATTGCATAATAAACCCTGGGAAAACATTTAAACCAATCACGTTCACAACTCTCAACCCATAGTTTAAAACCTATTATCAAAACCATGAATAATAACCAATCTCATGCTATTAATAAAATACAAGTATAGAGAAAGAGATATATGCCTTAATTTCCAAGAAATTCAAAGAAAACCACACCCTTAGGGCCCTAGATGATCACCTCCCTGAACCCTAGCCTTGAGTTGAAAATGGGAATTTGAGAGAAGGTAGCCGAAAGTAATGAGAATGACCTTCGTTTCTTGAAAATTGATAAAAATAGGACCTTATAGTGATTAAAAATCATTTATTGGCAAAAGGACCTCACTAGCACTCTTTCCTTTTTAATTAAACAAAACAACCTAAAAATAACACAGGTTCATGGCACGGACCTTATCGCGGAGGTCCAGCCTCAGTGACATGAACCCTATCATGAAGGCCAACCTCCGTGACACGGACCGTATCATGGAGATTGGGATATTGCAGAGGCTTACTGCTTTCGTGACCCAAAATTACCTCAAACCCCATCCAAAAATTCCAAAAGTTTAACATCAAGTCAAAAATCAATATTTCATAAACAGGAAGGCCAAAAATGAAGTTCTTGAAATTTAAGGGTGTTACATTACCCCTCTCTCCCCCAAGGATCGTTCATCCCTAAATGATGAGCTAGGATACATTTCGCACATGAATAGCAATGTTACACCAGAATGAAAAGATAAAACCCAATAATAAAAAGGAAAAATAAAATTCACACCTCAAGCTTTTTCATCTGTCCCATAAAATAGAAATGGGTACTTAACCTTCACATCCTCTGCACCTGCCAAGTAGCTTCTTCCACTTTATGGTTCCTCCAAAGGACCTTTACCAATGAAACACCTTTAGTCCATAACATATGAACTTGTCAATGCAAAATCTTTATCGGGACCTCCTTGTAAGATAGGGAATCCGATATGCCAACATTATTAATAAGCACCATCAAGAAAGGATCACCCACACCTTTCCTCAACATGGACACATGAAATGCAGGGTGAATAGAACCCAAACTCATAGGCAATTCTAACTCATAAGCAACACTTCCCACTCTCTTTAAAATCAAATAAGGACAAACGTAACGGGGACTGAGCTTCCCCTTATTTCTAAAATACATCACCCCTTCATGGGAGACACCTTAAAGAACACCCAATCACCCACATCCAACTCTATCTCTCTTCTCTTCACATCTGCATAAGACTTTGGATGGCTTTAGGCAGTCTTAAGACTATGCCGAATCACCTTCACTTTCTCTATAGCTTGATGAACTAAATCAGGACCAAACAACCTTGCCTCATTAACTTCAAACCACCTAATGGGATATCTATACCTTCTACCATACATTGCCTCAAATGAAGCCATACCAATGCTAGTGTGATAGCTATTACTGTACACAAACTCTACAAGAGGTAAGTGGTCAACCCAATTACCACCAAAGTTGATTACACAAGATTAAAGTATATCCTCTAAAGTCTGAATGGTCCTTTTTGCTGTCCATTCATCTACAGGTGGAAAGTTTTACTATGGGTCACTTTAGTCCCCAAACTTCGCTAAAACAACCGCCAAAAATGAGATAAGAACTGAGTACCACAATCAGAAATAATGGAAACTGGAGTGCCATGGAGCTTCATGATCTCATAAATAAATAACCTTGCGCAATCCTCAATAGAATAAGACCTCATCGGATATAAGTGAGAAAAATTAGGTATCCTATCCATGACGACCCAAATAGAATCAAACTAGTTTTGAGATCAAGGGGGACCAGTAACATAATCCATATTTATCACTTCCCATTTTGATACAGGCAATTCAATTTCTTGAGACAACACACCAGGCTTTAAGTGTTCCACTTTAACTTGTTGACACACCATGCACTTAGCCACAAAATTAGTTACATCCCTCTTCATGTTATTCGACTAATAGATCTCCTTAAGGTTGTGATATATCATCGTCGAACTAGGATGAACCAAATAATGTGACACATAAGCTTCGGCCATAATTCTACGTCATGGCCTATTCATATCGGGAATACACAACCTCCTTTGGTACATTATGATACCATCACCACCAATCTCAAAAATCACCTTTTTCTTGCCCACATCATTCTTGATTTGCATCAAGATAGGGTCCAACACTTGTTTCTTCTTTACCTCAGCACCAAGAGATGACTTTGCCACCTCTTGCACAAACATACCACCATCCTCAAAATCTAAGAGATGAACTCCAAGATTAGCCAATCAGTAAATATCCTTCACCAAGTACCGCTCTCCTCCTCCATATGAGATAAGCTCCCCATAGATAACCTGCTAAGAGGATCAGCAACCACATTAGCCTTACCTAGATTATAGTGGAGACTCATGTCATAGTCCTTGAGAAATTCAAGCCATATCCTCTGCTTGAGATTCAACTCCTTCTGGGTGAATGTATATTGTAGGATCTTATGATCTAAAAAGATGTCAACATAGACCCTATATAGATAATACCACAAATTTTTAATGAAAACACAACAACCAAAAACTCTAAATAATGAATTAGATAATTCCTCTCATGAACTTTCAACTACCTAGAAGAATATGCAACCACCTTGCCATGCTGCATCAATAGGGTCCCATACGGAATACATCACAATAAACGACAAAGCCATCATTACCCTCAGGCAAAGTCAAAATCGAAGCAAAAGTCAATTTATCTTTCAGCTTCTCAAAACTTCCTTCATAAGCATCAGACAATTGAAACTTTACCTTTTTTTGAGTCAACCTAGTCAAAGGTGCAACAATCGATGAGAAGCCCTCCACAAACCTCTTATAATATCTCACTAAACCTAAAAATCTCTGAATATCAGTTGGATTCATGGGTCTAGGCAACTTTTTAACCACTAGAACCTTCTGTGGATCCACCATAACCCTTTCGCTAGAAATAACATAACCCAAAAAGTAACAATATTCGACTAGAATTCATACTTCAAAAAATTAGCATACAATTGCTGATCTTTTAGGGTCTGCAACACAACACAGTGGTTATCGACATGATACACCTCACTTTTAGAATATACCAGAATATCATCTATAAACACAATCATGAATAAGTCCAAAACTTGATAGAATACTCGATTTATGAGATACCTAAATTCTACTAGGGCATTTGGTCAACCTAAAAGACATGACCATAAACTCGATATGTCTATACTGAGTATGAAAAGCTGTCTTAGGGATATCCTTCTCCCTAATCTTTAACTAATGATAGCCCGAATGAAGGTCAATATTAGAGAAATACTTAGAACCTTAAAGTTGGTCAAATATGTCATCAATCCTAGGAAGAGGGTACTTATTATTCATAGTTACCTTGTTCAACTGACGATAATCAATACACATCCAAAAGGAGTGATCCTTATTACGCATGAAAAGAATGGGAGCACCTTTAAGAGACATACCAAGGCAGATGAAACCCTTGTCAAGAAGATTCTTTAACTGCTTCTTAAGTTCCTTTAATTCAGCTGGAACTATTTTATAAAAAGGGATAGAGATAGGACGAGTGTACGAAAAAAGATCAATCCTAAAATCAATTTCCCTATTGGAAGGAACACCAGGAAGATAATTAGGGAAGACCTCAAGAAATTCCCTAACCACAGAACAGATTGTAAAAATGGACCCTCCAAGTTAGAATCCTTAACCCGGACCAGAAGATAAAGATACCCCTTGGAAATCAATTTCTAGGTTCTAAAATAAGATATGAACCTCCCCTTAGGCACTAGAGAACTCTTTTCCTACTCAATAACTAACTCATTAGGGAATTTAAAGATGATCTTACGAGTCCAACAGTCTGTAGAGGCATAGTACGAGTGCAACCGGTTCACCCCTAGATAATATCAAAATGTAGCATGTATAATTTAAATAGATCCACCAATATTTCCTTACCACCAACAAATACCACACAACCTCTATAGACCCTCATAGCTACCATTGAGTCACTCACCAGGGTAGAAATAAAAAAGGGGTCCGAAATGCACTCGGGACTGAAATGAAAATGTACAACCACAAATGGGGTCATAACAGAAAGAGTAGACCCCGAGTCAAGTAAATAGTACCCATTACGAGAAAAGAGTTTTAAAATATGAGTGACGACATTAGGAAATACCTTAAACTCCTTATGAGTAGTAAGAGCATACAAGTGATTCCAACCAGTGCCAGTACTAGAATTGCTACCCTTTGGTGCAGGAGCTAACGGCGTGGAAACCAAAATCCTGTTAGCCCCCAAAGAAACTTTTCCCCTAAGGCAATCCCTCAGCATATGTCCCAGTTGGATATAATTGAAACACTAATTCTTCCCCTCATTATAGAACCCATGATACAACCAACCACATAGTTTACAAGGAAGACATGACAAAGCTAATTGGGCTCGACTCGCATAAGATTGGGAACCCTGTTCCTTAGAACCATCACTACTCTAAAAATAAGGATCTCTGGATAATTTTTTATAAGGAGCACTAGCCGTCAAATATAAACCCGAGTTGCGCTAACTCTTCTTAGACAATTTCCCACCATCCTTACCACTTTACTGCTGACCTTCACCCTATCAGAATACCAAAAATTCTTACTCTCTCTCTCTCCTATATTATTTTGCATCTTTTTTTTCTCATCCTACTGCATATACACCACAAGGCTAGAGATGTCCATATCCTTGTTTAATAAGGAATCCTTACTTTCCAAGATCAACTCGTGAGACAAATCGAAAGAAAATTTCCTAATTCTAGCCCTCATGCTAAACACTTGCTCAGGAGCACATTGTGACAAGGCATACTCCTTCACTGACATTCTGCCTTGCTTTAAATTCACAAACTCTTCCACTTTTGCCTCTCTTAACTCCTGAAGAAAGAAACGATCATGAAAGGCACTGGAGAAATCCTCCCACAAAGTAGATTTAGCATCATCACCCCTAAGTTGTTCCCACTCCTCTTACCATTGGTACGCCACATCCTTCAATTGATAAGCAGCAAATTCTACACCCTCTACATCAGTGGTATATATAACCTAAAATATGTTCTCTATCTTATTTATAAAACTTTGAAGATCCTCCTTAACCTTAGTACTAGTGAAAGTCGTAGGGCTCAACCTCATAAACTAGCCAAATCTAGTGGATTTAGAAGAACTCCCAATAATACTAGAAGAACCCGTCTAACATGACTCAGATATCATCAACTGAGTCAACAAATGATTGGATTAGCAAAACTCAATATTAATGATATCTCCCTAAGGTGACTGAACTAAAGTGTCACCCTCTGGAGAAGGATTAGTGGAGAAAGGTGGGACTACACGAGGACAAACAGAAGTAGTGATCCTAGATCAAGTCTTCACCATATAAGCCAGACGAGATCCTCTCACATTGTCCTTAGGCGGGATATATAAGTTTCCATGATCTTCAGATCATGGGGGAGGCATGATTTGAAAGAAGAATACGAGAGTTAGAGGAATCTAAGACATTTGACTCTATAGCCTAAAAATAATACAAATAACAAAGAACATTCCTAAGTCCCTGGTCGTCTCTCTCTTATAAGTGTGGTGCTCTACACACCCATAAGAGAAACTCTACTTGACACAGCTTTATGGACACCAAAAGACCATGAACCTAGTCTCTGATACCAGCTTTGTCAGACCCAAACCATGGCCTGGCCGTGATGGGTATCTCAATCTACCGAAGATTGGAGACCATCCCTTTAGCCTATTCCAATGTAACCAATATATATATATATATATATATATATATATATATGACAAGATAGAAAAGATAAACCTAAAAGTCTATATTAGAATAATTCAAAAAATCATCCACAATATCAAAACTATTATAGAGTATCAACTATAGTGCTCATGTCCGCAGTAGTCCAACAAAGCCTCTAACAAAATCATAATACCATTAAAGTGTTGGGACATACCCCCAACCATAGGCAAAATGAATCAAAAATAAAGTCCAAGAAAAGGGAAGCCAAAACATGAAATGAAGTCTTCTGAAGGATGGAATCTCACCACTTCAAGTCAACTCTCGATCTAACCATGAACACTTGAGCATTGTGAAAAAAGGTAGGCTTGCCTTCGGACCCTGCATCGCATGGGGATACATCGTCTAAAGACAGTTAGCAGTTGGAGTGCTAGTATATAACTCGGGGATACAAGAGTAAAGTAATGATATAGTCCATAATATGAAAACCAATAAAACCCAATGCACAATATCATATGTAATAAGTACATATATATATATATATATATTTATATATCATAAACTGGGAAAAGGGAATAAGGCTTAACATCCATTTTAAAATATTAACCTAGACTAGCAGCTCTACCATCCTAAAGTCACCCATGGGCTATATGGGTTCAACTCCCCTTGATGAAAGGGCTCCAGTGAGTGTTCACCTCACGTAATAGAGAAAATTCGAGAAGGCTAATGCCATCCCCAAAATATAAAGTGTGTCTCATAACCACGGTCACCATGATGGTATCCCGAAGATTATCCTATGTTACACGGGGATATCGAGGAGGCTTACTTCTTTCTTAACCCAAACTACCCTGAACCCCATCCAAAAATTCTAAAACTCTTTCGAGTTATCCTTTTAACATCCCCAAATGTAATTTAAGTCAAAAATCAATATTTTAAGAATGAGAAGGAAAAAAATGAAATGCTCAAAATTTTTAGGGTGTTACAGCTAGCTCAGCATCATCCCCTCTCAAATTCTCCAACTCCTCATACCACAGATATGCCACATTATTTTACTAATATCCGGCAAACTCCACACCCTCCGAGTTTGAAACATATATTACTTAGAATATTTTCTCCATCTCATCTATGAACCCTTGAGGATCCTCTTCAACCTTGGAGCTAGTGAAAGTTAAAGAACTCAATCTCATGAACTGGACAACCCTTGTGCCCTCATAAGAAAGAGTGACAGGAGCAACACGTTTAGACTGGCATAGTTGGGAGGCCACCAAATAGTAAGAAAATAGATCGACTAGTGGAACTCAACATTAGACACATCACCCTGAGGCATTGAAGAATGAGCATTTTCAACCCGCAGAGGACTAATTGGGATTGGTAGAACTACAAGGGGACAATCAAAAGCAGGGACCCTAGACCGAGTCTGTACCCCATAAGCAGGATAAGTTCTATCCACGTTGTCCTCACATGGGACAAAAAAGTTTTCACGAGCATCATATCTTCTATGAGGAATGATCTGAAATACAAATAAATAGGAATTCAAGGAGACTTCAACATCCTAGACTCTATAACCTGAAAGTAGAACACAAGAAAGTGAAAGATTCCTAAATGCTTCGTAGGCTCTCCCTTACAAGTGTGGCGTGCCACATACCTATAAAAGAGACTCTACTTGACACGTCTTTGTGGACACCTAATTGACCATGAAAATAGGCTCTAATACCTATTTTTTCATGAACAAAACCAAGACCTGGCGGTGATAGGTATCTCAAGTCTGTCGAGGAAAGAAAACCACCCCCTTTACCCCTAGCCCACTAGAACACGATACCATTAGTAGTTGATTTATTTTGAGCAAATAAAGGGATAGATGCATATTTAACTCAATATGAATACTAAGATATGTAACAACGATCCTAATCCACACTATCCACAAAGCCTCTACTCTCTAAAAAATAATCTAAGTTGGGATATGCCCTCGATAATAGCCAAAAGAAACCATGTAAAATTGTCTATAACAAAAAATATACCAAGAAGTAAAAACCTTTTGGAAGAAAGAGGATCACCACTTGAAGCTGACTCATGAATGGTTCAAGGTCACCTATCATTGTGCAGGAAAAATAGAAGTGCTTCGGTTCCTACATCACATGGTCATACAACATTCGGAGACGTTTAGTGGGTTGAGCGCTAGCATGTAACTCAAGGAAGGAATTAAATATGCCAAGTCAAAACCATAAAAAAATCCACATGCACACATTTTACATACATATACATAACATGATGGGATAGGGAACAAGTTTTAGCATAAAAGTAAAATATTAGCCTGGATTGTGTAGCTTAACCGTCATAAAAAGGCACCCATGGGTTATATGGGTTCAACTCTCCCTGTTGAAAGTACTCCAATGCATTTGAGACACACGGACCAAAGGTATAAAGGAAGACCACGGAATGTCCAGACCCCACATTAATCCAGGATACAAATATATATATAAGTATATATATATATACATGAAGTGTATCATATGCACATGGTCATTAAGACCATCCCTTACACCGACAAATGTGTATTTCCAGTATTAGTCCACCCGGGATATCTATATTTATGGCTTAGCTACACAACCCTTTTAAGCCCATATTAAAACAATTTCCACATAACCTATCCATTTAACAAAAAAGTTATACATTAAGGCACACCAAGGTATCCTCATACACTTATTCTTGCATGCTTATAATTATACCATTACAATTCCATTAACTTGGGAGAATGCCTCAAACCCCTTTGTTCAATCAATATGGGGGAATGCCATAACCCTCTTTATTTATTAAATAAAATATAGAGAATACCTCGACCCTTTTTGGTTTATCAATTAAACTAGGAGGAATGCTTTGACCCTTGAGCTTTAAATTTTAAAATCAAAGCATGATCAACAAGTCCTTCAAAATCCTTATTTATCAGTTTAACCATTTTTGCAATGCAATAGTTTAAGTAAGTAAGTCAAATCATGTGACAAACCATTTCTCAAAACCAATTACACAAGTGGTTTGAGGGAACACAATTTCCAAGCCAACTTTCCAACAAAAATACATAAATTTGGGGGAATACCTCGACCCTCTTTCCAATTCCCATACCTATGCACCCAAATAATTCAAAAACTATTCATAAAGCACCAACGATGCATATAAAATTATGGGAGTTCAATTCAAGCATTATTCATTCCAAAACCCTCAAACCCATATTCATAAACCACAATTAAATCACATAAGTAACAATATAAATATATGCTTACAATAAAATAAACTTTGAGGAAGAGTAACATGCTTGAGATATCTAGAATTATGGAGAGAAATCAACTCTTGGAAGCTCTAACTGCTAATTCCTTAAAAACCCTAGGTATTCTTTACTTAGGGATTTAAAAGAGAAGAGAGAGTGTTTTGATTTGATAAATATGGAAAATAAGGTCCTCAATATGTTTTTAAGTCATGGGTCTTAAGTGGGGAAAAAGGGAAATATGCAAAGTTCCCTTACGAGAGTTTAGTTCGTAATCAAAACAGAGAGTTTGACACCAACACTGCTTTGCCTACGAATTGTACCTTACAACTCGTATTCAGTCCATACGTTAGGTTCAAACCATAACCAAGGCAGAAACTAAGATAACCTTCACTGATCACCCTATGGTTTAGTGAGTCGTAGTCAGAGAAGTGAGCTCAAAACTCAGGGATTTTTCAGGGACAAAATTTAGGATGTTACACATATGCATAGACATATCCTTTTTCTTCACAAATAAGACAACCACACCCTAAGGAGATACACTAGGTCGGATAAATCCCTTATCCAACTACTCCTGCAACTAATTCTTCAATTCCTTCAACTCAATTGGGGCCATCCTATTAGGAGGAATAGAAATAGGCTTGGTGTTGGCTCAATATCAATGGAAAAAATCAATATCACAATTCGGAGGTACACCAAGCCAATCCATAGGGAACACATCTATGAACTCACAAACAACACGAACAGAATCCAAAGAAGGAGGTAAAACAACACAAGTATCATGAATATAAGCCAAATAAGATAAACATCCCCTCTCAACTAAGTGATAAGATAGAATATATGATATAACCCTCCTAGGATCTAAATAAAGTGCACCTTTCCAAGCTATTTTCGGTACACCCAATGACACTAAAGTCATGATCTTAGAAAAACAATCTAGGAAAAAATGATTAGGAGCCAATCAATCCATACCCAAGATAACATTAGCATCAACCAAATTAGACACAAGCAAATATACCTAAGTATCATGCCTAGAAAAAGTCACAACACCGGATAGGTAGACCCAATTCATTACTAAAGAATCTCCTACTAGGGTAGATACATGAATAGGCATGGAAAAAGGCTCACTAATAGAATCAAAACCCAAAGCAAAATATACAGACACATTAGAGAAAGTCAACCCTAGATAAAAAACATAGATGCAGATTTGAAACTAACAAGGATGATACCAGTGATCACAACATCAGAAGACTCTACCTCTGGTATAGCTAGTATAACATAGCATTATCCATGACTACCAACTGGCTATGTAGCCCCACGATTACTACCATAGGCTCCACTACCTCTACCTCTCGTACCTCTAGTAGGAACCTTACTTCTCACAGGTAAAATAAGAGTAGCTCTAATCCTATGGCGAGGATAGTCCTTGGCTATATAGCTAACCTCATCACATATAAACTAGCCTTTACGGCATAACTCAATAGAAGAAGGTACCACTAGGCCCAAATGGCCTTACTAAATAGCCGGACTAGAAGACCCATTACCCAAACTCTACAAGGCTGCCTATGCTACCATGATACCTATAAGAAACTCTGAAATCTCTGGCTCAAGAATCCTAACCTCTGAACTCACCAAAGCTGCACACCTTTTTGGCACCTCCCTAAGATGATTACAGAATCCCCTCAGTCATATTAACATGATCCACTATACTCCAAAAGAATGCTCCAAATACAACCATCTGAGATGTAGCCAACAGAATGAAAATAACCAATCTCTTTTCTAACTTTCAAATATTTTCAAACTCAGTGGAAATATAAGCATAAGAATATATTGACAAGGCATGGAAGAATGGGTGATACTCTACAATAGTCATGAAGCCCTGATTTTGGTGATCAAACTCTTCTCTTATTCGATAGACTGTGAGGCATGATCCTTTCTAAAATGACATCGACAAACTGATCCTAAGTTATCTTTGGAGAATTAAGATTTTTGCAACTAACCAATGACCTCCACCAATCTCTAGCAGTATCTCTCAACTAATAGGTAGTATAAGAAACTCTATGTGACTCAAGTGAACCCATATTATGCAACTTCTCAAGACAGTCAATCAAGAACTCATAGGCATCCTCATCCACGACACCACTAAATTTAGAAGGACCCAAATAAGTAAATCTCTCAAACCTTTTTAACCTCTAGAAGACATAACTATACTCATAGCAAAAGAAGGCATGGTAAATCTAGTGGGTTGAGATACCATCTAGGGAGGTAACATAGATGAAGGATAAACCCCTAATCTTGAAACACCATACTCAGATAACGATACTAAAATAGGAATAATACTCAGGGTTTGACAAGTAACCAAAATAAAAGTAGGTGCCGCAGGAGTAGGGACTGGAGGAACACACGACATAACCAAAGGAGAACCCTTTAATCAGATAAAAAAAACACCAACAATCCCTACAAAACTGGTGCAGACAAACTTTGAGGAACTAAAACTGAACCTACAACCCCAACATGCTCAACCTGAGGCTCAGGGGAGAGTCCCCTAGCACTCTTCCTAGATGGGGTTGATCCACAAGCTAGTCCACTCCTCTGAGTCCATCCATGACTCGAGGCTTGCTCTCTAAACTAGGCTCTTTCTCTAAATGCAAGCTCTACATCTCTACTCTTATGGTACCTAGTCAACACCATCTATCTAAAAAGAGTGAAAGATGACTTAGAACACAAAGTATGAGAGAAGTTCACATGATATGGAACAAAATAAGGAAAATTTTCCTAAAGACATCCTTTAGCCACTCAAAGATAGTTATGGACTTCTACGTACCGATTTGCAAGACTCATTAGCGATCATGTTCTTACACCACTGTGTCTAATGAACCTGGCTACTCTGATACCAATTTTTCATGACCATAAAAATAAGGTACATGATTGCATTTGTCGCAATGATCCTTAACAAGTAAGCCTATCATCCAAATTAATGCACAAGTGGTACAAGCCATATGGACACCATATCTTTTAAGGAAATCATTAGAGGACAATACATGAAGGATCAAGGTTTGGTGACATTGAAGGCATAAGAATATGCAGGGGGAAACCATTTTGAACACTCAATAAAGAAATTTCGTGTGTGGAAGGTTGCTTGGAGGCTTACCTTGATGACTACCCGAGGCTCCAAAGAATTTCAAGTGTTGAAGTATAAAGAAGGAGTCTTTACACTTCATGATTGCCCCTCATTAAGGGTGTTTTGATCTTTTTTGTACCTTTTCCTTACACTCCATAGGAGCCCCTTTTTATTAAGGGTAGTTTGGTCATTTGATGTAATAGCTATAAATAGACTCCATTAGGCTTATTTTCTAATTAGTTGATTTTTTATATTGAAAATTGAAAGACATTTATCTTTAGAGGGAGTGTTTGTAGAGTAGGGCTTGTAAAAGCCGCTTGAAACTAGGGCAATACATAGTGTGGATTCACTTGTGTTGCATTTATTCTTAGAAACATGGGTGCTTGAGGAGGTTGAGTTCCTCTTGTGTGTACGTAAGATCTTGGTGTTACTCATATAGGACATAAGGGTTATAGGATTTTATACACCCTTTGGTTCTTTTAGGTTGTATGTTTCTATGTCAAGATATCTATCCTTTAATTTCTTGCATTATTTTGGTGTTTGTTTCTAGTTTCGGTTTTGGTATTTACTTCTTTAGGTTAGTCTTCATCCATTCTAGGTTAGATTTATATCAACAAGGGGGAAAAGAAAAAAATAACCCCAAAGTAAGGCTTCTAGAACAAAATAGAACCATACAAATATAATATGAAAACGAAACATACAACCAAAGATATTATACCAAACTCCCAAGGTGCCAATAATGTAAGAACTACTAATATAATCCATGAGTCAAATTACATCAGAATATCCAATAGGAGCAATATCTGTCTTTGAATACTAAAAGACATAAAATAATACAAAAGGATAGAAGTGGACCCCAAATGCATGAAAGTCCAACCTCTACCTTGAACAACTCAAAAGGCACCTGAAATCAAGCCACATTAGATATACCCACACCAGAATCTGCATCAAAAAGGCACAGTAGGGATGAGTACAATCCATTTATACTCAGTAGGTATCATATCCGATCGAGCAAAGTAGAAAATAAAGTACATAAAAAACATACTAAGGGCATGCCACCTGCAATAAGAAAATATTCCATAATGGTAGCCCGCATTGCCTGTCCTAATAGTTCTAATATATCACATATATTGCAAAAACACCATAAAGGCACCATAAATATACATTATATCACATAAAAGTAGAACAAAGAAGGGAAACATATACAAGACTATCAAGTACAAGTAAAGGAATATAGAATAATTAGGTAAGTGACAAGCAAGACACATATACAATCACATCACAAGGATAATTGAGTAAGTACAATGAGAATGATGATGATGATAATGATGCATGAGGTTGTCACACAAACCTCAAAACCATCGTACAATATTCATATACACCTACAGAACTAAAGCTTTTCGAGTAGGACCCATAGGCGGTTAATCAACCCATATAAAATCTATATATCATATCTCCTCCCCGGCATATCCCTTGGGGAGGGTTTTATAAAATGTCATATTTTCTATCACAAAATTATGTTGCTAGTGTTTCTCAAAATTTCCATGGTTGTACCATTATTTCATGAATAAGATATGGCAATGTAATTCTCACAACCAACCACAATGAGTATTTTTACAACAAACCATAATGAGTATTTCCACAACCAACCAATATATCAAACATGTCAGCCGAATGTCTACTCATTATTTCCAACCATCCATGACTTTACATTAATCATATGCCAATAGAGTATGAATACATCACATTATATAATTTCATACTGCAATATACTTTTCATCAAAGAAAACACAATTATTCTCATCTATAGAGGCTATCAACATCGCATAGGACCCCACACAGCCACACATAGAACATAATATATAAAACCACCAATTACATCTCATATAGGCCCCCACATGTTCACAACACAATAAGATTACCATTTTTCATGAGTAGTTCCTACCCTTGACATGCGTTTTATATACAAATTAACTACCCAACTCAGTCTGAAAGAGTTAAGCCATAACCTATCTTAAAGGCCAAAAACTGTAACAAAAAACCTTCAATCCCAATGCCTTATGCCTCTCGAACTGACCAGAAATCAACTAAAACATAAAAATATAGATTCTACTCATCAAAAGAAAGCCAATGATACCCATATTGCCTAGTTTAATGTCTGGGTCAACACGGATACCCTAAATGGGTTTTTGAAAAAGAAAGCAAAATCGTAACTTTATTTCAAAACATGATCCTTATATTTTAGGAATCTACAGATGAAAACCCAAGCAAAACAAGGTCCAAATCAAAGAAAAATAATTTTAAAACTTTATTGGATGAAATCTTTGAAATTTATTTAAAAATCAAGAATCAAAGTTATTTTGAAGATGCAATTGAGAGAAAATAGATAATTATAGGATTAGAACCTCATTCAAGTGAAAAAAGGAGTAAAATTAGAGTTTAAACAGGTGAAAATACACTTTTTAGTCCTTATGAGCAAAAATCCCCAAATTTCATACTTAATCCATGTTTAAAACAAGAATCTAAAGTTAAAGACAGAAAAGATTAGTTGAAATGAGTGTTATAAAGCTTACCTAAGATTTACAATGGATAAAGTAACTCAAAACAACAAAATCCTAAGCTCCAAGTCTCAAAAATAGTCAAAAATAGCAAAACCCAGGTATTTATATGCCTAGCCTTCGCAAACACGACCTAGGGCCTTGATCATGAAACCTCGCCTGATAGAGGTATCACGATCATATAAAGGGTGTTTCCATTGTGTCACTCTATCTACTGCCAAATCATGATTACGGCACCAAGTTTGCAATTGTAGGTGCACCTAAAAATGGATGCCCTAGCTGGGGACTTGGTATAATTCCAATCTCTATGGGGCCCTTAAGATTCATCCAAAATCTCATGAATGTGAATAAACTACGCTACCCCCAATAGATTCGATGCTCTGAACTCAATAGTGATACACATTTTTAAAAATACATCTTTTCACAAAGTTAACTTCCGAAACCCAAAATTACTTCTTTCCAAATTGAGGGTCGAAATGAGATTTAAAAGCCATAACACCACATCAATCATGTTACCACCCTAAAATTAAAAGATAAGGATTAAAGTCTACTATAGGAGTCTCGAAGCCTCCAAAAACTACAATATCACATAAAAGGCATCAAAATACATTGAGAACTATGCCAATCACCCCCACAACCCAAAAGTACTAAAATAGTCAAATATTGGAGTCTATCTCAAGAAATATACTTAAAAAATATTTTGGAATACTTTCGAATGAATATTTACAAATCCATGGATACTCCTATAGCAAGAGGTGAAACTTTAAGCCTTGACATGTCTCCAAAGAATGAAAAAGAAAAGGAACACATATCTAGAGTACCATATTCTAGTGTAGTTGGGAGTTAGATATATGCTATGATGTGCACTCGCCCAGACATTTGTTATGCCATAGGTCTGGTTAGCAGGTATCAATCTAATCATGGAATAGATCATTGAAAAGTAGTAGAGAGAATATTTCGATACCTGAAGGGAACTATAGATTACTCACTATGCTATAATGGATCTAATTTATTCATAAGAGGTTATACTTCTGATTGGTCTGCTGACCGATATGATCCAACATCAACCTTCGATTATACATTCCTACTAAATCGTGGTGCAACTTTATGTAAAAGTAAGAAACAAAATTGCACCACCTTGTCAACTATGAAATCTGAATTTGTGCTTGTGCTTCTGCATCTGCAGTACAAGAAGCTATTTGGTTGAAGAGATTCTTTGAGCACTTGAACATTGCAAAGAATTCTAAGTATCCCATAATTCTATATTATTATGGTGAAGCTGCTATCGCATATACAAAGGATCATAAATATCACATCAAAACCAAACACATATACATCAAGTGTAACTTTGTAAGAGACGTAGTAGCAAGTGGTTAAATAAATTCCCAATACCTTACTACATGAGAAATAATAGTTGATCCATTTACAAAGAGGATATCTAGAGACTTATTTGATACACATGTTATGGATCTAGGACTACATAGGATATGATTATATTTCAATATTGTAAAATGACTCAATTGTTATAATATTCTTATTAATAAAAGAGTATTGAATTTATGTTCATGTCTCATATGCATGTGATAATATGTTTTATTGATAAAGTTTGTTGAACAATTCACGAGAATGAATCTCTCACATGAGCAATTACCTCTTACGTTGAGGAACATAAAGAGATAAGTTCCACCATCAGATCATGGCTTGTTTTGTAAAGCCAACTGTGAGTTTCTGTTATAAGATAGATTTAAGGATCATTTAAGAAGGAAACTCAGGTTACATATTTAAAAGTGTCTAGACCAAGATCTGTACGATGTTGAATGAATAAAAGAATGAGACACACACACCAATATAAAGTAAGAACATTGTAGCACGTGTTACAGACCACATATGATAAGAGAAAATGGGTTAATGGAAGAATGAATCCCTGCTTCTTCATTGTATGAGACCCTAGAAGCTTATATAAAATTTTTATTGAAATACCTTAGTTGTTTCTTTCTTGAAGTTTCAATTGGTGGTGCTAATTTAGCATGTTACTAATAGCCATGAGTAATTCGAGAAAGCAATTCCTGTCTAGGAAAGAAGTTGATCAGGAACAGATAGATTCGAGTAGAAAGGGAAGATGACTAAAAAGAATATTTTAACTTGTCTACACAAGCCAACTATTACACTAACCATATAGGAGTCAATTGTAATTGTATATATAAAGTTAATAATGAACTCTAGTTCATCGTCTTACAAGGACGAGGGATCAGATAAGTAACTACTAAAGTATTGAATGATGTCAGGGTTATTATGAGTATTACTATCCTCATATTAGTAGAGAATTTTTTCAACATATGATTGGATTCCTATATGTAGCTTGTAAACCTACAAAGGTAAATTTTGCGATGCTTATAGGTCAAACGAACTATTTGTCGTATGAATTGGTGTCTTGTTGATGTCATACTAGCTCGGGTCTTGTCCACCATGTGCAAAGTGAGAGATGTTAGAATTTTATGGTTTATGGGTTGGCCATTTCATAGTTTGAAAAAAGTTGAGATTAATGGATAATCTGACCCGACCCGACCAGGGGCCTTGTCATAAAGGGCATCTCAAGTCCAACTAGGAACCGAGACTACCCCTGATACCCAACCCAACCATCAAACATATACACTAAGTCAGATGAATTTTGAACATATAATAAGATAGCGCGTAATAGAACTAATCCAGACTCTGGGATAGATATATGACCGAAACCGACCCAATCGATCTAATTGTCTTAAATCCAACCAATAATCATAACCAACCAAAACCATAATCCAAAACCTAAAAAGTAACCAAACCAAGTTCTTGTCTATAAAATAATATAAAAGGATGGAACAAACAACAAAATAGCCAATCAGTATCGGCCCTAAAACCAATGCCAAAACTAAGGCTGACAACAATACCGATCCCGACCATACCAACCCATAGTAGTTCCACAAAAGCATCTAACCAAAAGAAAACCAATATCCGGTTGGGACATGCCCCATCCATAGACAAAACCAATATACATAAATAAACCAAAGTA
This sequence comes from Capsicum annuum, assembly GCF_002878395.1. NCBI lineage: Eukaryota > Viridiplantae > Streptophyta > Magnoliopsida > Solanales > Solanaceae > Capsicum > Capsicum annuum. The sequence continues at coordinate 43,670,564 of NC_061116.1, forward strand.
TATAAAAATGTCCATAACATGAAATGGAGCCTTCCAAAAAATGAAAGCACATCACTTTAATCCAAAAGATGAACCCAAAATTCGATCACTATGCAAGGAGAGTAGAATAGACGATTCCTGCATTGCGTAGGGATACAGCCACCCAAAGATGGGTTAGTAGGTGATCACTAGCATGAACTCAAGATAAGGATAAAATAATGCCATCTACTAAAACCAAGTAAACCAACCATATGCATTCACACCATACATATATATATATATAAAACAATGTCGGGAAAGAAAATTGGGTTTAGCATGCATTTAAAACCATTAACCTAGGTATGTGTAGCTTAACCTTCCTGAAACCACCTACAGGCTATATGGGACCAGTGTAACCCCCTGAACGGGCCTCGATGCATATAGCCGCATGAACCGGAGATACCATAAGAGTAGGGGATTCCCAAGTACCCTTCGCTCTTTATGATACATATGTACAGTGTACTTACAGGATTCCCGTGTACCTCATAGTATCATATATGGTCTCCATGACAAACCCCTCATGTTGGTAAACATGAGTTTCCAGTGTTCCTTCATTGAATTCCCACCTTCATGGTTAGCTATTACACCCTGCCATTATTTCCCAATTAAAACAATTTCCAACCAACTAATCTATTATTCCATTTATTATTAACCAAGGCTATTAATAGTGGTATCTTCATACCGACTATAACTTATAAGTATTGTCCTTAGCAAAACCTTTTTAAGGTAAAGGGATTCTCGTGTACCCATTTGTCATGTTAACTTGAGGGAATCCCATGTACAACAAAAGTGTTCCATTATTAAGTTTGCTTAGGGGAATCCCATGTACCCCACAAGTTGTTCATTAATGTGTTTACTTAGGGGATTCATCGTACCACACAAGGAGTTCAATTAACCATAACCATGACCACCAAACCATTCCAAACCATTTATACCATTTAGGGTTCCATTACAAACCATACCAAGCAATAGTTCCATTAAGTAAACCAATAATATAGTAAAAGCATTCTCACAGGCATTTTATTAAACACATTAGGGGCATAGTATTTCCAAAACCAAAACCAAATACCAATTAACCATTCCCATGCAACCAAGTATCCAAACCACCATTAAAACATGTAACTACATAATTAAAACATAGAAACCCATAACCAAGACATTATAACCAAAACCCCCAATATATATTTGAATACCCAAAACTATATAACAATTATACCATGAAAATAATTTAAAATATATGACTTTAGTTGGAAATAACAATAAGGTAAGGAGTACATACCTAAATTGAGTAGATAATGGAGAGAAATAACCAACACGAGCCCCAAATTGATCACCTTAGTGAAACCCTAGCCTTTCTTTACCCAAAAGCCTTAGAGAGGATTAAAAAGAGTTTTCTAATTGTTAATAAATAGAATAATAGGGAAAATAACCACCTAGGTTTGGTAAAAATCATGGGGCCTTAACATGTTAAGTGAAAAATGATGAGATTACCCTCACTTAAACTGCATAAAATTCTTGTCAGGAGTTACGACTACGCATACTAGTTGTACCCTCCAATATGAGTGGTACGCACCACTCATACCCTAGGCCTCTCTCTTGCATCCTATACTGTCCAAGGTACAACTTACCTAAACCAAGTCGTACCCAAAGCATACATACCGTACCTTTGAGCCATACTCCTGGTAGAATAGAATCAAAGAGTATTGAACACTGTTCATCATACAAGTACAAGGTACGACTCCTACCCTAGCTTAAGACTCATGGTGAGCCACTCGTACTCAGATCCAACTTAAGTTTCTAAGTCTAAGATTAAGTATAGGAAAGAACAAAACACAAAAATCCATACCCACTAATACGAGTCATACAACTCAAGTCATATCTCTTTCAAGAACCAAATTCAACTCACCATCCAACACTGGTCAGCATACAACCAACCCGTATGAATTATACCCTAACATACGACTGGTACCCTTCAGTCATATCCTATCTTAAAACCAAAAATCCAGGAAATTTTCTATGGGTCAAAAACCCAAGGTGTGACAGTCTTCCCCACTAGGAACATTCATCCACAAATGACGGACAAGGTAGGGTAAACGCAAACACGATTCATTTGCATTATCAAATATCAATATATTCCTTAACTAAGTTAGAAAATAAAGATGCAAAGATATTAATCTTTCCTTTAACAAAGTTTAAAACAAAATATATTGAAGTACATATACCTTTCGCACAAATCTTAGGAGAAAAAAATAGATATGGATACTTGGACTTCATGTCCTCGTCCGCCTCCCATGTAGCCTCTTCCACATTGTGGTTCCACCATATAACCTTAACCGAGGCCATATTATTGGTCTATAATCAATGAACGTGCCTATCCAAGATCTCAATCGGGACCTCTTCATAAGACAAAATCTGAGACACCTAATCCCTCCAAAGGAACAACTAAAGAAGGATCACCAATACACATCCTTAATGAAGAGACTTGAAATACCGTATGAATGGAGTTCAAACTAGAAGGAAACTCCAATTCATAAGCCACATTACCAACCCTCCATAAAATTGCATAAGGACTAACAAACTGGGGACTGAGCTCCTCTTCTTACCAAACCGTATTACTTCCTTCATGGGAGATACCTTTAGGAAAACCTTATCCCCAACCTAAAACTCTAAGTCTCTATGCCTTACATCCACATAGGACTTTTGGCAACTTTGGGTAGCCTTAAGCCTATCCCAAATCACTTTTACCTTTTCCATGGCATGATAAACCAAATCAAAACTGAACATATCTTTCTCACCAAGCTCTAACCAACCAATAGGAAATCTACACCTCCTACCATATAATGCCCCAAAAGGGGCTATCCCAATGCTAGAATGATAGCTATTATTGTAAGCAAACTCTACCAAAGGTAGATGCTCAACCTAATTTCCACCGTAATCAACCACACACGTACGAAGCATATCCTCCAATGTCTAAATATTCCTCTCTACTTGTCCATCCATCTACAGATGGAAAGCAGTACTTAGACTAACTTTAGTCCCCAATCAATTCTGAAAAGACTGCCAGAAATAAGATGAAAAATGCATACCATAATCACAGATAATTGAAATAGGTACCCATACAACTTCAAAATCTCCCAAAGATACAACCACACATAGTCCTCAGTCGAGAAGTTAGTCTGCACCAACAAAAAGTGAGCGAACTTGGTCATCCTATCAGTAATGACCAAAATCAAATCAAATTAATTCTAAGACCGAGGAAGGCCAGCAATGAAATCCATATTGATCACCACCTTTTTTTATTTGGGTAAATCAATTTCTTGATACAACCCACTAGGCCTCATGTACTTAACTTTGACTTGTTGGCATATTAAGCATTTGGCCACAAAATAAGCCACATCCCTTTTCATACCACTCCACCGATACATCTTCTTGATATCATGATATATTTTTGCCAAACTGGGATGAACAACATAGCACAATTCATGCACCTCAGCCAAAATCATTTGTTATAAACCATCAATGTCAGGAACATATAATCTCTATTGGTACCATAAAGTACCATTACTACTGATCTTAAAGACCATTATCTTTTACACACCAACACCTCTCTTCATTTTTATCAAGATAGGATCTAGAACTTACTTCTCCTTAATCTCTACACCAAAAGATAACCAAACCACTTCCTGTACCTTACACCATCATTATTGGAGTCCAAGAGACAAACTCCAAGATTAGCCAAACGGTGAATATCCTTCACCAATTCCTTCTTTTCCTGATCCACATGAGCTAACTCCCCATAGACAACCTACTAAATGCATTAACATCCATGTTAGCTTTACCTGGATGGTAGTGAAGACTAATATCATAGTCCTTGAGAAGCTCTAACCATCTTCTTTGCCTGAGATTTAGCTCCTTCTAAGTGAATACATATTGTAGACACTTATGATCAGAAAAGATGTCCACGTGCACTCCATACAAATAATGCTACCATATTTCAAAGCAAAAACCACTGCCAAAAGCTCAACATCATGAGTAAGATAATTCCTATAATGTACCTTCAACTGCCTGGAAGCATAGGCAATCAACTTTCCATGTTGAATCAAAACACAACTGAGTCCTACCCAGGACGTATCATAATAAACCACAAACCCCTCATTACCTTCAGGCAATGTCAAAACTAAAGCCGAAGTTAGTTTTTCCTTAAGCTTCCCAAAAATCCCTTCACATAAGTCCAACCAAGAAAACTTTACCTTCTTCTCAGTCAATTTAGTCAATAAGGTAGTTATTATTGAGAAACTTTCCACGAACTGCCTATAATACCCAGCCAAACCTAAGAAACTTTGAATATCAATTGGAGTTGCGGGTCTAGGACATCTTTTTAACTAAAACTCATACTTGAAGAACTTGTCATACAATTGCTTCTCTTTCAAGGTCTACAAAATCGTACAAAGGTGATTAGAATGATCTGCCTCACTCTTAGAATACACCAAGCTGTCAAGAATGAACACAATGATAAAAATATCCAAATACTGCCTGAAAAC
>NC_061116.1:43678122-43758566 GCF_002878395.1 Capsicum annuum
AAACCCCTAATATATATTTGAAAACCCAAAACCATATTACAATTATGTCGTGAAATTTTTTACAAAATATGCCTTTAGTTGGAACTAACAATGAGGGAAGGAGTATATTCCTTAAATTGAGTAGATGATGGAGATAAATCACCAACACAAGCCCCAAATTGATCACCTTAGTGAAACCCTAGCGTTTCTTTACCCAAAAGCCTTATAGAGGATTAGAGAGTGTTTTCTATGAGTTAATGAATATAATAATAGAGAAAGTAACCTCCCAAGTGTGTTAAAAGTCGTGGGGCCTTAGTAGGTTAAGTGGGGAAATATCCAGATTTCTCTCACTTAAACTGTATAAAATTCCTATCGGGGGGTACGTCAACCCGTACTAGTTGTACCCTCTAATATGAGTTTTACCCACCACTCGTACCCTAGATTTCCCCTTTGTACCCAAAACTATCCAAGTTACGGCTTAACCAAACCAAGCCATACCCAAAGCATATGACCCATACCTTTGTCCCGTATCTATTCCAGAATAGAATCAAAGAGGATTGAACACTATCCACCATAAAAGTCCATGGTACGAATCGTACCCTATATTATGGCTCATGGTAAGCAACTCGTACTCTAATCTAACTTATTTTTCCAAGTCTAAGATTAAGTGAAGAAATGAACGAAACACAATAACCCATACCCACTAATACAACTCATACCACTCAAGTTGTATCCATTTAAAAAACAAATTCAACCCACCACCCAACACTGGTCAGCATACGACCAATCCATATGAACCATACCCCAATATATGACTGGTACCCCTTATTAGTATCTTGTTAAGAAACCAGAATCCAGGAAATTTTCTAAGGGTTAAAAACCCAGGGTGTTATATAATCTCATTTCAAAAAAAGGGGGAACGATTACATGATAACTGTTGAACCACTGTAAATCCCCTATATATCTCTTCTTTTTCTGACAAGAAGTGGTTGTAGAAATAATTAAGTATTGGAAACAAAAATAAAAAATTAGTGAATAAGAAAACTTGTTTCTTTCTTCACATTAACAACAACACCAACACAAAGTCATTTAGTTTGTGATTTAAACTTCATTTCCTAGTGATTCAAAGATTGACTTGGGAAAATTTTTTCAGTAGCAAAATCAACAATTTCTGTTGCAATATATCAAGGTACACAATCTAATGTTGCTCTATTTTACTTTCAGCTCTAGTATTATTTTCTAGGATTTTGTGTTTCTTAAAAGAGTGGACAGGTTAGTCAACTTTATCTTTGGGAATCTAAAAAGTGTATCTTTGTTGGCCCTTTTTACCGTTGGATCCTTTAAAGATTTTCAAAAACTCTTATGAGAATATTGCTAAACTATTGAGTTTTGTTCAAATCCAAACATCAAATGAAATAAGACTAATTCATTTATTTTTGGTTGATGTGAGCCAAAATGGCTTGTTCGACTTTATTCTGGATTGGGGTTGGGACCCAATGCATTTTATTAGTCATCCTCTATAAATTGCAAAAATAAGAAAATGGTGATTCCCAAACTATACCTACACTATGAAGATAATGCAGTCGCTTCCAAATGCAGTAACCCAACAAAGGTTAGGGTTGAGTCCCAAGGGAATACGTAGAATCGTGTCTCTCAACTATTGTAATCAACGGGAAGAACTGGAAAAGTAAAAGGGGGATTTTGAGTAGTAGTATCAACCAAGTGGAAAATATAAACTTCGAATTTAATCAGTCGTAGGTGAACACTAGGATTGTGTTCCCCTTGGCTTCTCAACTCCGTAGGCTTATCCTGCTTTATTGAACCAACCCGATGCCTTGTATGCAAAATTGATAACTTATGTACCTTCTATATTTTGTGGATGAGCAAATGGATTTCACCCTTTACCGTTTGAGTCTCAGGATGTTACCTTACTAACCCTTATCTTGATCTGAATTAACTATTACCTATTGAGTCTCTAGTTATTGGATGAAATCTAACCATCTTACATAGATAATACCTAATTGAGTGGATCGACAATTAAACTCCAAATTACTATTGTCATTATCTTTTCCTAGTCACTAATCCTCTTTTGAGTAAGTAGCAATAATCTAAGTGGGATCCTAGTGTTTGCAACCACTGAGATAACTATTAAAGTGAAGATAATGTAACACTTGCATGGATATCGGTTCAGACAACAATAGCACTTCCCCTACTTCATCAATCCACCAGGGTTTCCACAACCCTAGCTAAGGGGGTTTTAGCCGCTCATGCTTGTGAATTAATCAACAAAATTCATGATTATAATCATAAGATGAAATCACAATAATCACATGTAAAAACTAAAATCATAACTGAATTAATCAACCAAAATCAAGATAAGAGAATTCCAAGGCTAAACTTGAATCTCGAAATCAAAATATGTTTATAAGTATCAAGAGTACATAATTTCTACTAAAAACACACATAATAGGTATTTATAGTACATGAGGAGACCCTAAAATCAAAACCCAGATAAAATAGGAGAAAAAAGGGTCGGTGGCTATATGTTGTCTCCACATGCAGCCTGGCCTTGGGCGCATGTGGTATATGTGGCTTGAGGATGGGTATATGTGGTGATCGTATGTGCCCAGACCAAAATTTCCTACAGCTTAGCTCTCAGGATTTTGGACTTCTAACATATGCTTTGCCCACATACAGTCCACATGTGCTATATGCGATCTGCATGTTGACTTAGCAAGTCTTGAAATTTATTTTTCAAGTCCTTTCACTCTCTGGATCTTCAATTGTTCACTTCTAGAACTTACCTTAGTCTCGTACATACCACATATGCTAAATGTAGTCCCCATGTAGATATAGGTGTGTCATGCCTTTCCAAACCTGTAACCATGCTTCAAATCTTCAACTTTCATTGCATGCTTTGGTCATGAACAATTTGAAAACTGTCACAAAAATCTAATTGGTCACATAAGTAGCCAAAAATACCATTTTCACCTTTTTTTCACAACTTAGTATCCAAACCATAGTTTCCTATAAAACATACCCAAAATGCATCATATATAACAAAACAACCTAAGAAGCTCGAATATTTTTATAGTTTAAGCATCAAAAGTGCTATATTTATATAGCACATAAACAACCTCAACTTAGAACTTTTGTATGTCCTCAGGCAACAAAAGAAAAGAAAACAAAACAAAACAAAAAAAGACACGACGCTTAACTAGGGGAATCTAATCCATTTAAGGAAGTCAATCAACACTTTATGCTTAAACCATAATACCCCCTCCTATATCACTTTTCAAAACCAAGTATATATAAATATGAAGCACACTAATGTGACATAATTGGATCAAGGTATGGAACTGCATTAGCAACAGACAACTATGCATATGTACAAGTTACACTACTCAAAACAATAAGCAGCTAGCAATATGACTCAAGTGTTTTCAAAACAAAGAATTCGTACTCACTCATATTCAATAATACATGTCAATGCAGGGACATTCAAGAGACATTCACACTCATAAGATAAGTTCTAATCAATGTGCATTAAATACCACAAGGTTGCCCTTATTTTCTTTACTTTAGCATTCAGACCGTCAAGTTAGGTTCATTATAGGACTTTTCTCATCTTGTAATGTAGGCTTGGGGGATGGTGTGGTAAATATGGAAATATTAAGTGACTAAGCCTCCTTGGCACTACACTAACCTTGGGGTCTCACTTATTAGCCAACTTTTTTTTTATTCAACCCTTATTTGTCTCTTTTTATTATTATTTCTTTTTTACTTTTTTAGAATTTTCTTTTATTTTTATTTTAAGTTTATTTTTCTATAATACCCAACTCTACTAATATTTTCTCTTATTTTACCCTTCTACATTCCCACTTTACACTACACACCCATATGATAGCCATCCTTAACTTAGGCATTTTTCTGAGTTGAGGTGCACAATGTCTAAGATGGACCATGTAACACCCCAAAAATATGTCCCGAGGCATCACACGGTGCTAAAGACTATGAGTAGCACCAAGATAACCCTATAAGCCTTCTATAAGTTTTGAAACTCAAAACATGGACAATCTAGGCTTGAGATAACACTGAAATATTGAGTACTGTCTGAGTTGAACCTAATTTAACTAACATAATGTCTGAAAGTATTTAACTTAAAAGTATAGAAAATCAACACTTGAAATATGAAATGTAACTAACAGTCGGACAAGCCTCTACTTCTACTAGATAGAGAGCCATTTGGACAGACCCCTAGTTGACTCAAACTGAACTGAAAATAACTGATCAAATACTGTAATAAGATAAAAATTTGAATAACTGGGTCCTTAAACTATAAGGACTCACCAACTGTCGGGATGTATATAGGATGCTCATGGTCAATCCCACTGCTAGAACTGAGCATCTAAACCTATATTATTAAATAATGTAGCACATAGACGTATATGCGGATCAGTTCTTTTTGGAATGTACTAAGCAGATGGGGGTGAATGCATAAGCAAGAAAACATTCAATATTCATACAAAACTTTCTAAGGATGCATGCTAAGTGTAAATGGCTCACCTTGGGTCGAATAAGATGTGTACTGAGAAATAATAAAACATGAGTATGTAAAACATAGATATTCTTTGTGAGCCATAACACTTAGTTCTAAAAGTTGTACTTTTACTCTTTCTATTGGGAGTTTCTCCTAACTAACATAAACTATGTGAGCCATCATGGAGTCTAATGTCTTACCCATATTAGGGAGAGTTGTTCTACCCTTTCCATTAGAATAGAACCTTATCTTAAGTGATCACTGACTTATCACACTATGGGCACTCAAACCTATGGTGGCATGTAGTTTTAGGGAATGAGACCTTTGGAATCATACCAAACTCGATGCTAAATACTACTCCCATACTTATCGCTCAGACTTTAGAAAATCAACCTTAAAATACCACAAGGGTTTTTAAGGAAAACTAGTTATGCTTCTCTTTGCTTTAAATCATAAACTATATGAATAATGTGGATTCCTTATCTTAGTTTAGGATCAAACATCAATTCTTTCTTAAATGTAAATAACTTATAAAAGAGGCTTAAGATCATGGTCTTCTTGAAATCTCAAAACTTATTCTTGGGTTTAAAGCATATGTTCTTAAATTTTTTCAAAATTTCCATTATAAAAAATCATTCACAACAATCATCTTAAAATTATTTAACAATCTCAATTCACGATAAAGAAGTGCAATACATGACATAAATCTTAAAATCAAAGCATTAATAGATGAGATAAACATGCACTCCAATACTTAAACCACTTGTAAACTCATAAAGTCAAAATAAAATAGTTTGGGTATGAACCCTAATTTGCAAATCATGAAATCTTAAGTTAAAAGTAAGTTTTGGACACAAGGATGAAAGATTATCCTTACTCATAACCCCACGTACCATATTAAGTTAATTTGATAAAGAAACTTGACTTGGATTCCTATTGATGTTCTTGAAGGCTTCTTTTTGAAGTTCTTGAACTCAGAAACTTAGATTCTTGATTATCTTGAAGAGGGTGTGATGAAGCTTTGGATTTCTTGGAGTAAAATTAGGGTTTCTTAGAGAGATATTTGATGAATGTTGAGTGTGATTTTCTTAGAATAACATCTAATCTTCTATTTTTATGACTCGGGTAGGGGCAAATGGCCTAACTGCCCTTCTAGGTATTAAGTCTCAACTGAAATATCATTTATGGGCTTAGCACTATGCGATGACTATCTCACCGCTATTACTAATGCGACATGGGATAATCATGCTGAGCTGCTTGAAATGCAATCCAAACACGGCTCAAACCTCATCCTAAAGTTCTAAAACTTCCCCGAGACATGCTCCTTACACCCCTAAACATGAATCAACTCAAAAACCATCATCTCAGAGCTCGGAAGGTCAACTTAAAAGTCCTTGAAATTAAGAGGTCCAAAATGAGACTAAGTCCCCAGCACTTAGTTTTATTTTCCTATTATAAGAGTCTTAAGTAAGTACAAAGGGTTGAGCTAAACTAGATATGTTTTGGGTATTACAAACCAGGGACAAAATAGGTTCATTGTAACATAAATGGGAAGGTGAAAGGTGTAACAAAGAAAATAGGCTATAAGGTTCAAAACAGGGATCAAGGTATACTAGTTCACATAGGAAAGGTCATTTAGGCTAAAAGTGGACTAAAATAAAAAATGGTCTATAATTGTTTCCTAACCGACTATCCTTCAACCTAGGCAAGACTAACCAGGCGAGTACTAACCAGGCGAATTCTGAATTCAACACATAAAGGAAACCATGTAGCATCTCATAAACAAATGACACATAGTCAATATTACAAGCTACTACTTATCTGGTTCATGCAATTATTAGCAAGTGATTATCATGTCCCTAATCCTAATGCCATAACACGATCCATAATATTCACATATATATACATTCACATGGTTCAATATCATTTTTCTCAAAAATTAATAAAAACATGACAACTACCCTAAATAATTAAAAATCTCTTAATTACACAGCAACACAACACAATACAAAACAAAACACAATACGAACACAATTTTACCTAGATATGATGATTCTACAACCATACCATGATTGACAGGAAAAGAAGCATGACAAAAAAAAGTTATGTTAGCTATGGTAGACCCAACCCCAACTAAAAATACGTATTGTCCCCAATGCACAAAAATAATATAAAACCAAGGGAAGTAAGAACATGCCTAGGATGTACTAAGTGTCTATGTCATGAGCATCTCCAAATGAGGGCATATCAATTGGCAAAGGTGGTGGTGGTAGCGGTGCACTACTATAAAAAGAATCCACTATTATCGTTGCACGCCTATGCCTATCAACATTAACAAAATCTATCAAATTATGTTTTGCTTTTTTAAAGGCCTGGTTATGGCATATTAGGATCTTGCAAATCTCCTATGTGACCTTTCTTGGCTGCAACTACCAGGATCTCCTCATCATTCTCTGCAAAGAAATCAAAATATTTGGGTGCATGCATAGGTGATATGTAAACCACTAGGTGTATGACTGAAAGAGTGGATGCTACATGGCTCTCTATAAGATATTATAGCTCTGATTGTAATATATCCATCTCCTTCCTCATCTGGGCTAGATACGACATCTCTGTATCTAAAAATCAGGCTGTAACCAGTCTCTCAAACTTATCAAGGCATGCCTATAAATAAGTACATAGTTCAAATAGGATATCTTTTTATACGGCCTCCCATCTAGCCTCTGCTATCTCAAATCTAGTCAGAACCCCTGAATGTATTTGCTCATAAAGATTAGTCATCTCGATCTCAACAACCTGCAATCAAACATTAGTGGCCCTTGGACTATCCACTAAGCTATACAAGAACTCTCAAGATATAGTAATTATACTTGTAGCAGTATGTGTAGTGGATGGGAAAGTAGGATTTAAAAATATGCCAAGCGGCTCTGAGGTCGATGTCGGGGTTGATAAAGAAGTGACTAGTGCCCCTCGCTCTGAATACTTAAATCTGGGTCCTCTCTCAGCTCCCCTATATCATGATTAACAATAACTCCCACATAAGCTCCATGTCCATTACTAGACACTGTGGAAATTAATGGACCCTAAATCTGGGCTCAAGGTACTTCAAAAGTCTTACTAGATCTCCTACGAAAAATTAAGCATGCCAAATCCTTGATAATCTTTATCTATGTAGTGGTTGTCCCACGTACCTTCTCATCTACCCCTAATATCTTAAGTACATCGACCTTATCAAATAACCTCTAAATCAAGTAGGGGAATGGTAGATTCATCATTTCCCTAATTGCTCTATTATAGATCTTATGCTGGAGGATGGATGCAAAATTAATAGCATATCCAACCATCAAACTAGCAACCAGAGCTACTCCCTTCCAAATTAATACATTATATTAAATAGTATGAAATAGTTGATATTAGATAAGAAACCACCAAAACTGAGCATCAAAGGTCAACAAATCATCCTTTATCATACCATGACCCTCGATCCATGGGGTCTCATCACCTAAAGGTGAAATATTATTAGCTATCTACCTAGCCATCTCAACTCTCACTCATTTATGATTAGCCTCCCACATAATATGTTTATCATATGATACTCTCAGTCTATAGTCACACTATGTTGTGGATATGAAAGTGATATAATCTGGATGATAAATGATCCAACAGATAGTCTCTGCTGAAAGATCAATCCTGACCCCTTTCAAAAAGGTCTGATTGAGTTATGGTTGCTCCATGTGTCTCATCGGGATTGGAGATATACACATCAAAAGAACTACTATAGAATGGTATGATGTATAAAACTCGCATACTATAGTCAAGCTCGACTCAGCCTAGATAGATCAGTCCAATGCTACTCATAAATAAGCCTCTTGACCCTACCTGCCTCTAAAATATGACTGTCTATACCAAATATCTCCCACATCCTTGATACACACCACCTTAAATTTTCCTCCTCAAGAGATGCCCTAAGGCATGTGGTGGTGAAGGACTCTACCTCTGTTGTATTAGTTCCTCATAGGTAGCCGGATCTATACCTTCCTCAGACTGGGGTACATCTAACTGCAATACATGTATGGTGGCATCCTCTTTAGATTGGGGTACCAATGATGACTCCTCCTGCCTTGCAGCCTCAGATGAATCCTAGGACCCCTCCTCAGATGCTACTTTCTGTGTATCTGACTTAGAATCTATGCATCCTTCTCATCATGATCACTCAGTGAAGGAGAATATAGAGGTGAATCTTATGCTTACTTCATCTTCAGCTAGGCTAGATTTGCCCAGATAACCTCGATAGCTTGTGTGGCCTCAGTTCGAGACCTGGGTCTTGTAAAAATTGGTCGAATCCCCTACTGTGACTGCTTAAGTAGAAATTATCCTATCGTCCTCATTAAAATAGTCTTATCTATCAGGTGCTTCTATCCTCCAGTTAACCTGAGTATCACACTACCTATAACCTCTCTACGTAGTACAACTGGGTACTCCATCACTAAACCATTACGCTCGGGGGACTTATCCCGTCTCCTTAATGTCTCTACCTTCATTTTCTAAGCATCTTTTGGTGCCATATGTACCTAAAAATATAGTCGTTAGTTTCCAACAAAAATGAGGGATTGCAAAAGCTGAAGAAAAACTTAAAATTTGAAAACTTCGAATTTTCCCTCAATTTTCACACCCCTATAACCTATTTGAAGTCCCTACAAGTCCAATGTGAACACACGTATCAATAATCATGATTTTCAAAGACAAATAACATGCCCAACCTTTGGGATTTCTCTACCCATTTAAGTTCAACTGTTGGTTGGTGCCTAGCCTTAGAATTTAATTCAAAACAAGTCTCTACATTAAGATTTTAGGCTACTTCAAAGATACTACATAAAATCATGATAGATTCTATATATTTTGCATGGAATTACACTTATCAACTTGTTTATTTAGTAAATAAATCAATATATAACCATTTGGATCTGAGAAAGTTACCTCTTTTATGATAATTTAGAAGTAAACAATGAAGAAATCGAGAAAAACCCAAGTTTGAAATTGTTTTTAGTGTGTTAGGACTAGTTGGTACCTCAAATAAGTGTTAATATAGCCTTTATTTAAGTGCGGGATTTTTTTGTATTTTAAGAGAAAAGTTTGAATTTAAAGAGAAAAGTGAAGTTTTGAGGATTTGAATGAGTTAGAATATGGCTAAAGATGTTTAAATAAGGATAGGGGGTTGTTTTAGGTCTTAATTATGTACTGGTGGGCCCAAGATTTTAATCAAAATTTAGGCCCACAAGTTACCTACTCATGACACCCACATGTGCCTGTTATATACGGCTAGCCATAAGGCGCATATGCCACATGCGGCCCGCATATGTAGGGCACATGTGGGCCAAAATGTTTTGCCCGCTTTCCTACATTCTGTACATGGTATTTTGATATTTTTCCAGCTACTTATGGTCCCATAACTTAGATTTACATTCCCTGAAGTATGATTATATACCTAAGTCCACAAGTTTCTATTATCATCCTAAAAAATGTCATCTTTTTAACTTAATGCTTACTTTACCTGGCCTGTGTGGGACTTGTGACTATGATGGGTTGGGTTGTCCACACCATCCCCTTACCTGAAAATTTATGGATGTATCAATTTTATTATATTTCGGTTAAGTCCATGAGGTAAAAAACTACAAAATAAAAACAACAAAAAGTGAACACTAAACTAGTGCTTTACCTCTCACCCAGTGCTTAATTTAATGTAGCGACATGATATGGCTATGTTAGTACTCAGACGTCACCAACAAGTCGATGGATTGCCTCCTATGGAATGCTTGATTTAACTTCATAGCAAGACGTGGGTACCTTTATTACTCAGAATTCATAAAGATACCCATAAGAGTACCCTCTAGGGTCATCAATAAAATCTATCATCGATACCACTCTCATATCGGTAGGCTATTTCATTGATTTTCATATGTTGAATATTGCCTTCTCACGATTGACTATGAATTTAAGCTCTCCTTTCTCCATGTTAACCATCACTCTACCTGTGGCCATAAATGGTCTCTCTAATATTTAGGCATTTTAGTGTCAACCTCACAGTCCATAATGGCAAAGTCACTCGGAAAGATAAAGTTAACAACCCCCACAATCATATCAAACAAAATACCCATAGGTTTGTTCATCATATTATTAGCTATCAATAGCTGCATTGAAGTCAGTTCTAGAGTGTTCAAGCCTAATTGCTTGAATATATCCAATGACATCAAATTTATGCTGGCTCCTAAGTCACATAAGGCTCTGGTGAATTGAGATGACCCAGTAGTACATGGTATAGTGAATGCTCTGGGATCAACCTTTTTATAGGCCAAAGACCTAGTAATAACTATACTACAGTAGTGCAAGCCATCAACATCCTCAATCATTGTTTCTTAACATCCTCATTCATCACTCCTTTCTTTTTTGTAACTAATTTCTTCATGAACCTAACATATCTAGGCATCTGCTCCAATACCTCAATAAGAGAAATATTCAAGATCAACTCTCTTAGCATCTCTATAAATTATTTGAATTTTTCTTTGTCTTATTTCTGCTTTAGCTGCTAAGGAAAATATAGGGGTGATCTTGAAATATGTCTTATTTCCTGCTCAACAATCTAACCCTTACCTCTTTCCTCAGCAACTATATCATCACTGCCTATTGCTTTTTCTGACTCCATAATAGGTGTTTCATTAATAACAGCCTCATCATGCCTTCGTACTTCTACAACAGGTAATGAGGGATCCATAGTAATCATAGTGAAACACCTTGGCTTTTGACCATTAGAAAAATTCTTAATGTTGAGATCACTGGACAACATACGACTTTTGGATGCTAGTCATATAATTTGATATGATTTAGGGTCCCTTACTCGTATGTTAATCTATGTTGTTTGGTTGGTTTCTATCCAAGGGAAGATTGAGCATCTTACTAGTATTATATTAGGGCATGAGTGGTATGTTGTTAAGTCATATAATACCTATATCCAATCTAGATAATTCTAATCGAGGTATGGTTCAAAGGGTACTGGTCGTATGCTAAGATATAAGTTGGTCCTTGTGTGGTCATATGTTGGTTGGTATTGAGGTCCAAGATGATGCCTAGGATATGAGATACGGGTACTACTTGTATCCTAGGGTATAGTTTAGGGGGTATGGTCGTACCCTCCTGCAACCATGTTTCAGCTTTTAAGTTGAGGGTATTCTAGACATTTCCCAGCCCAAAACCATTAAGTACCCGCATCTTAAAATATGTTGTGGCCTTTGATAACACATTATTGAAATATCAAAACATCAAAATCCTCTCTGAACTCTCTCTTGAAGAGTAGGGATAGGGTTCTTCAAATGTGTTCAACTAGAGGCTAAAGATTCAAGTTTCTTCCCTGAATCTTCTTGAATAAGGCATGTGACTCTTCCCTCATTTTTAGTTCATAAATATTATTTATTTTAAAGTGTGATTATGATTCTTAAATGGTGTTTTTGGAAGCCAAAATTGAGAGTTTTGTTGCATATGGTTTAGTATTATTTACTCTTTGTTTAACTTGTGCTTATACATATTTTTGGTGATGGTTTACACATGTAGGTTCTTGGTAATTATGGTTTTTACCTTTATTTTTGTTTTGATAATAGTATGCCCTCGAGCTGTTTGTGAAAATGCCTAAAAGAATAAACTAGTCATGGGTTAATGATAATTTGAACTAAGGCATTGGCCTAATGTATTTTAATGATTGGTATATGGTTTTGTGAAGGTTGTATAGTGATTTAAATGGTAACCTTGATGGTTTAAATTTGCCAAATGGGTTTAAGTCCTTAAATATTAACTTTATTTATGTCTTTGTTAGACAATGGGTTTGAATCCCTAAAATTGCGATTGAACAAGTGCCTTTGTTAGATGATATATTTGAGTCCCAAAGTCAAAGACATAATTGGTTAATTGATATGGTAATGGCATATAGTACGCTTGCAAGTTAAATTGGTATGATGATACTGAAAAAGTGCCTTGTGTAAATAATTGGCTTTATGGTTATGTGTGTGAAATTGTGGTTTTATATTGGTATTTAAAGAAGGATGTGTAGTCGAGTTGTGAAAGTGGAGTTCGAAAGACTAATATTAGAAACCGCACTAGCCAATGCGGGTGTCTTATAACGGTTGGTCTGAGTCTCTCGAAAGAACATATAAAGGAAGGTTCGAGTCCCTTTTACTACATGTATTGGTGCTTAAGTCACCTTGATTATGATAGGAGGTTTGAGTCCACTATTAGGCATACATGTTTTTGTATATTCTCTAGTTCGTGCAGCTATACGTACTAGGGCCTTTCCAGCTAGGGGAGAGCTGGGCCCATAAAGCTTGTGGGTGCCTTGTTCTATGATGGTCATGATACAGAACCTAGGTTAATGTTTTTGAAGTTCATACAAATCTTGTTGCCTATCCTGGCATGGTATATATATATGTAGTGCATCGGCTATATGCTTTGGTTGATTGGTTTTAAACTTTTGGCACTATTTTATCCTTATCCCTGAGTTACATAATAGTGCTTCAATCGCTAACTGTCTTAAATGTTGTATCCTCATGTGATGCAGGTGTTGGTCATACTACACCTTCCTTCTCAGTGATTGGACTCGAGAACAACTTCTGTTGACATGAAGTGATAAGCTTCCATACTTTGAAAGGCTCTATTTCTAGTTTTAGTTTCTTATGTTTTCATTGGTTTAGTTTTGGAATTTGGTTTTGGCTATAGTCAGGGGCATATCCTAATCGGACGCTGTTTTTATTTTGGATAGAGGCTTTGTGAAACTACTATGGGTTGGTATAGATAGTGTCAGTAATGGTTTCATCCTTGGTAATGGTATTGGTATTGGGGCTGATACTTTAGGACAGTATTTGATTTGTGATTGTTCCATTTTATTATTGTATAAACATGGACTTGGTTATTATTTTTGTTATGTTATGGTTGTTGGCTTGGTATTGGATGGTTTGAGTTGTTCGGGTTGGTCTTGGTCATAAACCTACCCCAAAGTCTTTATGTTGTTAGCAATTTTATCTTGTTATATGCTTAGAACTCATCTCACATAGGGTATATGTTGGTTGGATTGATGGGTAGCAGAGCGATCTCTGGTCTTTGTTGAGCTTGAGATGCCCATTATGATAAGGCCCTAGTTTGGGTTATGTCAAGTTGTTATTAGAGCCTAGGCATATGGTTAGTTGGGAATCCACAAAATTGTGTCGAGTAGAGTTTCTTTTGAGGGTAGATAGCGCTCCACACTTATAAGGGAGAGGCTATAAGACATTTAGGAATGTTTCACTTTCTCGTTGTCTTATTTTGAGCTATAGAGTCTAAGGTTGTTGATTCTTCTAATTTTTGTTTTCTTGTCTTTCAAATCATACCTTGACGATCTAAATCTCATGGAAACTTCTCTATCCTGACCGAGTACAATATTTATGGAACATGTTCCACTCATGGGATCTATACTCGGTCTGGGGATCTAGTTCCTAATTTTCCTAGAGTTCCACTGATTCCCTCTACTCCTTCTCAGGATAACATGATGAAGGTTTAGTTTTGTTAGTTGATTTATATGATTTCTTAGTTGGTAGCTTCTCAGGCTGAGCGTAGTGTATCTCCTACTCTATCTTTTGAGGCAACAAAGGTTGGCTAGTTTATGAGGTTGAATCCTCCAACTTTTATGGGTGTTAAGGTGGAGGAGGATTCTCACAGTTTTATGAATGAGATGGAAAATATTTTTAGGCTTATGCATGCCATAAATGTGGAAGGGGTGGAGTTTGTTGCCTAACATCTGAAGGATGTGGCATACTAATGGTACGAGGGGTACGACAGGGAAAGGGGTGATGATAATGAGTCATCCCTATCGGAGAATATCTTTAATGTATTTCTGGACCGCTTCTTTTCTCAGGAGTTGAAAAAATTAAAATCAGGGGAGTTTGTTAATCTAAAACAAGGGAGAATGTTGATCAAGAAGTATGCCTTGAAGTTTCACAGTTGTCTCGGTATCCTACAGAGATGGTGTCTGATATGAGGGCACAGATGATGAAGTTAGCTTCGAGACTGCCTCATGAGTTGATCCTTGAAAGTAAGGTTATGTTGCTGATTAAGAACATGTATTTCTCTAGGTTGGTTGTTTACATACAACAAGTAAAGAAAGAGAAAAGAAAGCAGTCTGAGTTTAGTGAGAGGCAGGGAAAGAAGTATAGGCCTTTTGAGCAAAGTGGTAGAGATGGTGGTAAGTGGCCAAAGTAAAAGTGGGGGAGTTTTGGTTCTTTCTCCACAGCTAGTGCTCCTTACCCGAATACATTAGGTGATCATCAATCTCATCTTAATGGTGGGTTCCGAGCACAGTATGCCCAATCTTAGGCTAGTGGAGCTCAATCGGCTCCATCCCACTATCCTTGTAGATTTTATGGGCGGTCGCACTGTGGGTTATGTGAGGAAGTGAAGAATAGATATTTTTATTATGGTCAGATTGGTGACATACATTATGACTTTCGTGCTAGAATGGCTTCTGGGGCTAACAAAGTTCCATTTTCCTTTTCTTCTGCTCTTGCACCAAACGGTGCTTCTTTGGCATCTATTTCTGCTTCTGGCATTGGCACTGGCCAAAATTATTTATATTCTCTTGTATCTCACTAGGATTCTTAGGTATCTCCCAATGTCATTATCGATATATTGAAACTTTTCTCCTATGATGTATATTGTTTACTTGATATATGGTCCTCTCTTTCTTATATGACACTTTTTATGGCTATACATTTTGGGTTTGGTCCTAAAATTTATTTTTGATCCTTTTGTTGTATCTTCCCCAGTTTATGACTTTGTGATTGTTAAAAGAGTTGATAAGGGGTGTGTGCATCTGTTAGTGGTAGAGAAACTTTTATGGATTTGATAGAGTTGGATATGGTTGACTTTGATGTCATACTGGGATATATTTGGTTGCATTTGTTTTACACTTCCTTATATTTTCAAACCTAAAGGCCATGGTTAAATTCCCCAATGAGCCAGTTATTATATGGGAAGGGGGTTCTTTAGTGCCTAAGGGAAGGTTTATCTCATATCTTAGAGCCCGAAAGTTGATTTCCAAAGGGTGTTTGTATCATTTGGTTCAGGTTAATGATTCTAACTCAAAACATCCTTCTCTAGAATCTAATCATGTGGTTAATGAGTTTTCCGAGGTTTACCTAAATGGTCTTCTTGATATTTCTCCCGATAGAGAAATTGATTTTGGGATTGAACTTGTTTCGGATGCTCATCCTATTTCTATCCCTCCTTATAGAATGGCTCCGCCTGAGTTGAAGGAACTTAAGAAGTAACTAAATGATCTCTTAGATAAAGGTTTTATCTATCCTAGTGTGTCTCCTTAGGGAGCTCCGGTGTTGTTCATGCTAATAAGGACGGTTCCCTTTGAATGTGAATTGATTATCGTTAGTTGAATAAGGTTACCATAAAGAATAAGCATTCTCTTCCTATGATTGATGACTAGTTTGATTAGCTTTAATATGCAAAGTGTTTCTCTAAGATTGATCTTAGATTAGGTTATCATCATCTTAAGATTAGGAAAGTTGATATCCCTAAGACTACCTTTAGGACCCGGTATGGTCACTATAAGCTATTAGTTATGTATTTTGGGTTGACTAATGCTCCGACAATATTTATGAATTTGATGAATAGGGTCTTCAATCAATTTTTGTATTTGTTCGTCCTTGTCTTCGTTGATGATATCTTGGTCTACTCTAAAAGTGTGGCAAATCATGTTGATCATCTCTGTGCTGTGTTACAGACCTTAAAGGATCAACGTTTGTATGCCAAGTTCTCTAAATGTGAGTTTTGGTTGAAGACGATGACTTTTCTTGGTCACGTTATCTCTAGTGAAGAGATCATGGTGGATCCACAAAAGGTTGCAGTGGTTAAGAAGTGATTGAGACCTGTGATTCCAACCGATATTCAGAATTCTTTGGGTTTAGCTAGTTACTATAGGAGATTTTTGGAAACTTTTTTTACTATAGCTACCCCATTGACTAAGTTGACCTAGAAGAAGTTCAAGTTCTTATGCTCGAATGTGTGTGAGGCTAGTTTTGAGAAACTGAAGGATAAGTTGACCTCGGCTCCAATTTTGACCCTTTTTTAGGGTAATAATTGCTTCATAGTGTATTATAATGCTTCTCGTGTTGGGCTAGGTTGTGTGTTGATGCAGCATGGTAGGGTGGTGGTTTATGCTTCAAGGTAATTAAAAGTTCATTATAAGAACTACCCTACTCATGACTTGGAGTTGTTAACAGTGTTATTTTTGCTAAAGATTTGGCATCACTATCTCTATGGGGTTCATATTGATATATTTTCTGATCATAAGAGCCTGCAGTATGTGTTTACTCAAAAAGATTTAAAACTTAGGAAAAAGAGATGGCTTGAGTTGCTGAAGGACTACGATATGAGTTTTCACTACCATCTAGGTAAGGCTAGTGTTGTTGCTGATGCTCTTGTAGGCTATCCATGGGGAGTCTAGCTCATGTGGATGAGGATAAGAGGGAGTTGGTGAAGGGTACTCACTGTTTGGATAGTCTTAGAGTTCAAATCACAAACTCCGAAGATGGTGGTATGTTTATGCATCAGGTATTACAGTCATCTCTGGTTGTTGAAATAGAGGAAAAGAAAATATTGGACTCTGAGTTGATGAAGATTAGATAAAATGTAGGTCAAGTGATGTTTGTTGAATTGATTTATAAAGATGGTATCTTGAGGTACCGAGGAAGGTTATGTGTTCCCGACGTCGATGGTTTATGGGAAAAGATTTTGGCCGCAGCTCATGGATCTTGTTATGTTATTCATCCTGGTTCTACAAAGATGTATCATGATCTTAAGGAGTTCTATTGGTGGAACAATATGAAAGGAAATATGGCTAGCTATGTGGCTAAGTGTATGGTGTGTCAACAAGTGAAAGTTGATTAATATGGATTGTTAGAGGTATTCCTCAGTCTCGGAATCAATGTGATTTGATTTGGGTCATTATGGATAGGATGACCAAGTCTGCTTACTTCTTGCTGGCGAGGACTAGTTACTCGGTGGAAGATTATGCTAAGTTGTATCTTGCGGAGATTGTGAGTTGCATGGTGCTCCAATTTCTATCATTTTGGATCATGGTACTCTGTTTTCATCTCACCTTTGGAAGTCTTTTTAGAAAGGTTTGGGGACTAAGGTGTATCTTTGTAATGCCTCGAGTCTGTACCCCGATGCTACATAGTGCTTATAATCCCGAAGGACCACATGCTAAACCATGACTGATACCTGCTGCATTAACTGAATGATAATACTGTAATATGCAGAAATTAAGTGGAAAACATGCCATAAGGTTCAATACTGTAATAAAACTAAATACGGTATAGCAACACCAAAACTGAAATATCTGTCTGAAAATACTCTAGTCTGAAAAGCCTCTAAATTGTCTGAAATATGGAGTTGAAGGGATAATTCCCCAACTAACTTCAGCTACTAAAATAAAACTGAAATACGGAAATGATAATTATGTCCTCGAACTATAAGGACTCACCACTAACTCTGACTGCTAAAAATCTATAACTGCTAGGGATGATAGGGAGCCCGTACGTCTGAACCTATGATATAAGACATCATAGTGCAAGAGAAAAGTATGCGTCAGTACTTAGAATGTGCTAGTTTGCTAAGTGAGGTACGCTGAAATGCATGGGTTCACATGTATGAACAATACTCACTGAAGGACATGAATGTAACTGAATGAGAGCACATGCATAAATATGTAAACTGTAACTGAGATCATGATAACACTGAACACTAATTAACTAATATCTAAGTATACGGATACTAAATTACTGATAACTAAATAATTGTATCTGATAGTCATGATTCTGTGGAACTATACTGAGTTCTATACTAAACTGAGTGATTGTGTCTGACAGTCTTGAATCTGTAGAACTGAACTGAGTTCTATACTGAGACTTAGTCTAAAACTGAGACTATATGAGGTAATTATCTAACCAACATTCCCCTTTCTAAATAGATTGGGGTCAATCCTGTAACCCCAGTTGGAAGATACCGTGCCATGGGTAAAGACAAGCTGAGTCAGCCTTATCTGGCAAGTGCTCTGAACGAGAATGATGGTACCCTCAACTGGCAAGTAGATCACCTCATCAACCCTCAACTGGGAGGTTGATGACTCAAACTATACTGGCTATGTAGTTTTGGAACACAAGGACTGCTTTTAAGGCTTACACCCTCTACTGGAAGGTGAGTCCCCATCCTTGGGTTAACTTGGTGCTGAATCATACTCCCAACTAAATAGACCTTGGACTAATTTCTAAATTGTTCTAAGCTATACTGAACTATTACTGATCGTACTGTTTAACTGAACTGAACTAAGTTCACTGAGTTCCATGGATTGATGGAATACTACTGAATTCTATTAACTGACTGAATTTACTGAGGTCTGAACTGAATACTGAACTGGACTGGGCTAATAGTGAATCTACTGAGATCTTCCTGAGTTTTGTAACTGACTGAGAGTACTACTGAATCATGACATGACTGAGATTATTCTGTATCTGACACTAGCTCTAGGTAAATAGCTAAATTGTCAAGCATTAAATACCTCCAGGACTCGATAGCATGAAAAGTAAAGCATCACATGATCTTGCATAGCATAAAATGCACACTTGTTCATAGTGTAACTATAGAGAAATTTTCTCAAACACTAGCATGGTATAACTTGCACATAAGCTAGCATGACATGATTTCTTTCCCTCATTACTTCACATGAACAATTCATCAAGCACTTGGTGAGCATAATACATGCACATACTAAGAGGGCATTATGATTCACTTCCAATTTCATAATTTCAAGGGGTTTAACATGGATTCATACAAATCTACATACATAATAACCAATTCCTCATGAAATATCTAGTAAATCATGAAATAGAAATCTAATTCAAATAATAATCATGAATACACTTTAATTCCAATCATGGAAGTCATAAATTCTAACTACTTGAATTTTAAAAGAGTTTCTTGGACTCCAAGGGTTGAAGGAACCTTTTGGTGAATACTTCACATACCATAGTTGGCAAATTCTTAAAGAATAATAGTGGAAACCTTGAGTCTTGGATCTTGAATATGATGAACTAGGGTTTATTCTTGATAAATACTAGAGAGAATAAGTATATTTTTTCTCTTGGATGACTAAATGATATGTTTTGGGGGCTGATATAAGGTGGGAATAGACCCATTTATCCCTCTGGACACGGGTTTAA
The DNA here is from genome assembly GCF_002878395.1 of Capsicum annuum. NCBI lineage: Eukaryota > Viridiplantae > Streptophyta > Magnoliopsida > Solanales > Solanaceae > Capsicum > Capsicum annuum. Next base: position 43,697,947 of record NC_061116.1, read on the forward strand.
GAGACTGAAAGTAGAACCATCAACACGTAGGCCGAAGCAATGCGACATTGGCATCAATGTGATGTGCAACACTCCGCGTCGAGTCTGTTTTAGTTCACTGAAAATTGTCATTGGAAGCAAAGGAAACCATTGATCGATGCAATGGCTGACGCGCCACATTGAGATCGCATTGATACACTATTTTGGGTTCCCAAACATGTGTCAAATGAGGTCCAAATAATTCAAAACTCGTTCGGGAACACCTACTGATATTCTTGATCATGAATCAATCTAAAGATCAATACTTTAAGGTCATAAGAGTTGTGAAATAGAGTTGCCAACTTACGAAGGCCAAAATAATTCTAAGTCTGAATACTTACCTAGAATTTTCTAAGTCTAGGCCCTCTGGACATGCACAACTGAAGCATGATTTCATGACTGAAATTGCTGATATGCTTAATTATCATACTGAACATGCATATCTAATGTATGAGTGTATAGTTGAATATGATTCATGAATACATGACTGAGATTACTGATAAGCTGAGTTTACATACTGAATATGCATGTTCGATGCATGAGTACATGACTGAACTGATTTATCAATGCATGACTTAGTATGCAATGCTAATTGATACCAAGTTGGTAGCTATATCTAAATATGAGACTGAGTAAATTCAAAGAAAATCTGTTACCTTGGGTTGAGTCTAAATTTGTGGAGAAGAGGTGAGGATACTTGGTCCACATGTCTTCTTCTGCTTCCCAAATATCTCCCTCAAAGGACTGCTTCTACCAAAGAACTTTGACTAGAGGGACTTCTTTGTTCCTCAGTCTACGAATCTGATAATCAAGGATTTTGACTGGGATCTCTTCATAAGAGAGGTTGTTCTGAACATCTATGCCATCTATTGGGGCTACAACTGTTGGGTCACCTATGCATTTCTTAAGCAAGGAGATATGGAACACTGGATGCACTGAAGCTAAGTCTGAAGGAAACTCAAGCTCGTAAGCTACCTTTCTGAAATGGCTGAGAATTCAGTAGGACCGATATATTGGGGACTGAGTTTCCCTTTCTTGCAAAACCTCTTCTCTCCTTTTAGAGGAGATATTTTCAAATGCAAAATATTAACAATATTGAACACAAGATCCTTTCTACATACATCTGCATACGATTTTTATCGGCTCTAAACTATCTTAAGCCTTTTCCTGATCGACTAAACTTTCTCTAAGGTATCAAATACCAAGTTAGGCCCTACCACTGTGGCCTCACTCAATTCAAACCAACTAATGGGAGATCTATACCTCCTTCCATAAACGCCTTAAATGGATCTATCTGAATGCCAGAATGATAGTTGTTGTTATATGCAAATTCAATCAAAGGCAAGTGGTCATCCCAACTACCTTTAAAGTCTACCTCACATGCTCGCAGCATAACTTCTAAAGTCTGAATGGTCCTTTCTGCTTAACTATCTGTCTAAGGATAAAAATTTGCACTAAGGTAAACTCGAGTACCAAGACCCTTTTGGAATACATTCTAGAAATGAGATGTGAACTGGGTACCTCTATTTGATATAATGGACAATAGAATACCGTGCAATCTGACCAACTCCCTGATATAGAGTTTGGAGTAATAATCATTAAAATAAGAGGTATGGACTAGTAGGAAATGATCTGATTTAGTCATCCTATCTACAATGACCCAAACTGAATCATGCTGGTAATGAGTACGAGGAAAATCCATCACAAAGTCCATGTTCACTTCTTCCCATTTCCAGGTGGGTATGCTGAACTCCTACATGGATCCACTAGGCTTCTGATGCTCAATCTTAACCTGCTGACATGTTGAGCACTTATCCATAAACTCTGCAATGTCTCTCTTTATCCCACTCCACCAATAGATCCCCCACAAATCATGGTACATCTTAGTGGCCCATGGATTAATAGAGTAGCGCGCACCATGCATTCTACAAGAATTCGTTGCCTTAAGTCATCTACACCTAGCACATATAGCCGACCTTGGTAGTGCAATACACCATCTCCCCCTTGGGAGAAAACCTCTACCTTTAGATTTCTGACTAATTTCTTTAACTTCACTAGACTGGGATCCCTATCCTACTTTTCCTTCACCTCAGAAGCTAGGGATGATTCTAAACTACTCTGTACCCATACACTACCTTCTGCTGAATCGACTAAGCGAACACCTAGTCGGGCAAGCTGATGAACTTCCTGAGCTAATTTCTTCTTACTGTTCTCAACATGAGCAAGACTCCCCATATACATCCTACTAAGAGCATCAGCCACTACATTGGCTTTACCCAGATGATACAAGACGCTTATGTCATATTCCTTCAACAATTCCAACCACCTTCTCTGATGGAGGTTTAGATCTTTCTGAGAGAACATATACTGTAGGATCTTATGGTTAGTGAACACATCAACGTGTAACCCATACAAATAGTTCCTCCAAATCTGTAAGGAAAATGCTACTGCTGGTAACTCAAGATCATGAGTAGGATAGTTCTTTTCATATGGCTTAAGTTGTGAAGAGGAATAGGCTATGAACTTATCTCTCTATATCAAAAAATTCCCCAAACCAACTCTGGAGGCATTACAATACACCACAAACCCATCTGAACCATCAAAATTGGAGTTGTAGTGAGTTAAGTTTTTTCAACTCCTGAAAACTTTTCTCACAAGAATCTGACCACTGGAATTTTACTTTCTTCTGATCCAATCTAAACATAAGGGATGAAATAGATGAAAATCTCTCAACAAACCATTAGTAATAGCTAGCCAAGCCCAATAAACTCCTAATATCTAATGGAGAGATTGGTCTAGGCCAGTTTCTCACTGCTTTGGTCTTTTAGGGATCAACTCTAATCTCATCACCAGAAATGATATGGCCAAGGAAAGCTACTAACCTAGGACAAAATTCACACTTACTAAATTTGGTGAATAGCTTATGGTTTCTAAGAGTCTGTAATGCTATTCTGAGATGGTCTGCATATCATGCTCACCGCAGGAGTAGACAAGAATGTCATCTATGAAAACTATGATGAATATGTCCAAGTACTGCTTGAACACACGATTCATCAAGTCCATGAAAGATTTTGGGGCATTGGTAAGACCAAAGGACATGACTAAGAATTCAAAGCGACTATACCAAGTTCTAAAATTTGTTTTTGGGATGTCACATTCTCTAACTCTGAGTTGATGATAGCCTGATCTGAGATCTATCTTAGAGAAGTAACTGGCACCCTAAAGTTGGTCAAAAAAGTCATCAATTCTGGGAAGAGGGTACTTATTTTTTACCGTGACGTTATTTAGCTGATGGTAATCAATACGCATTCTGAGAGAACCGTCTTTCTTACACATAAATAAAACTAGTGCGCCCCATGAGGACATACTGGGTCTGATAAATCCCTTATCTCGGAGATTCTTCAATTGTTCTTTTAATTCTCTAAGTTTTGTAGGTACCATTGCATATGGCGAAATAGATATGGGTTGAGTATCTCTAAGAAGGACTATTCCAACGTCAATTTCCCTTTCAGGAGGAACTCCAGGAAGATCTTTGGGAAATACATTAGGGAATTCACATTCTACTGAAACTGATTCAAGAGTAGGGGTTTCTGAACTAGAGTCCTGAACTCAAACGATATAGTAGACACATACCTTAGATATCATTTTCTCACCCGAAGGTAAGAAATAAGCTAATCCCTAAGTGCTGAAGTACTACCCCTTCACTCAAGGATGGGTTCATTTGAAAACTAAAATTAGACAATTCTATTTCTGTAGTCGACTGAGCCATAGTAGGAATGAAGCTAATCCATGCTAAGAATGACATCAAAATCAGTCATCTCTAATTCAACTAAGTCTACTGAAGTGACTTTTTGAGATATCATAATCGGACAATTCCTATATAGCCGCTGGGCTATGACAGATTTCCTAATGGGGTAGAGACTGAGAATAACTCTGTTAGAATTTTGGGACTGACTCCAAAATCAATGGCTATATAAGGAATAACAAAGGACAACAAAGCTCCTGAATCTAGAAAAGCATAAATATGTAAATGGAAAACTTGTAACATACCAGTGACCATATTAGGAGAACTTTCCTGATCCTATCGCGATTGAAGAGCATAGAGTCTGTTTGGGCACTGCCTACTGGTGGCCCTAGAAGAGGAAAACCTAACTAGGGATAATCTCTTACTCTATGTCCTGTCTTTCCACACTCGAAACACACATCACTGCCCGTTTGTGGACACCTTGGTGGATTCTGCCATATTTCTAACAAAGGGGATTGGTTCGGGCGCTGCTGACACTCCCATAGGGTTTAGGGCCTGGTACCCTATCTCTTTTTCCATATGCAAATTTTTGCACTGGAGCACTAGAGTACTGGAACTGAGGATTTTGGGTGGAACTGAGAACGATTCCCATCCTCTGACTTAGGCAGAGCAAAGTTGAAACTACCTATTTTCGCTTTCTTGTTCTCCCTATTATTAGCCTCCTTTATCTTCTAAGAATGGACCATGAGCCTGGATATGTCCATCTTCTTAATTAACATTACGGTCCTTTAATTTTTTACCACACCATTAGACACTCTAGACACATACTTACTCATTCTAGATTCGCTATCTGCCACCACATAAGGAATATATCTGGCTAATTGAGTAAAGATAATACTCTTTCACTTTCACATTGCCCTGCTTCATATTTATAAACTCTAAAAACTTTGCTTCCCTCAACTCTAATGGGAAGAACCTATCCAAAAAAGCAGTGGCAAACTCCTCCCACACTATGGTCCCTGCATCTATAGTTCGTTCTACTTTCCATTATTTTAACCATGAGTGGGCCATATCCTGTAACTAATATATGGACAAATAAACACTCTCAATAGCGGCCACCTCCATATTATCAATAAATTTTTTCACCTGGTCAAGAAACTCTTGAGGTTCCTCATCTGACTTAGACCTAGTAAAAGATGGAGGGTTCATTTGGGTGAAATCCCAAATCCTAGAAGCAAACATTATTGGCCATTGGGTTGGCCAAAAAAATAGCTGAACGTTCATTCTGGGCTACTACAGAGTGAGCTAAGGTGGTGAAAGCTGCTCTGAACTCGGCATGGGAGACATGTTCATCCAGAGGATCTGGCTGGACAGGCTGGGGTTCTGGCTGGTCTCCTATTTCTCTTCCTTTAGTCCTCTTTGGAGGCATATTCAATAAATGGAAGAGAAATTTAGATTAGACAGGGAGTTTAACTGGAGCTCATTCTCACTCGCACGACATGAATACTAAAAAAATGGAAACTTTTCCTAAAATACCTCGCAGCCTCCTATCCATAAGTGTGGCATTCTATACACCCATGTACAAGATTCTACTAGATGTAGCTTTTAGACTTCCTAGGATTGTCTTAAACCTTAGGCTTTGATACCAAGGTTATGACGCACTAAGTCTATACCCTAGATTCTATACGGTGCTCATAATCCCAAAAAATCACAAGCGTTCCATGACAGGTACCTGTTATATTAACTGAATGATACTACTTTAATATGCAAAAATTAGGTGGAAAACATGCCATAAGCTTTAATACTATAATAAAAATAAATACGGTATAACAATACCAAAACTGAAACATCTGTCTGAAAATACTCTAGTCTAAAAGGTCTCTAAACTATCTGAAATATGGAGTTAAAGGGACAAGTCCCCAACTAACTCCATCTACAAAAATAAAATTGAAATATGGAAATAATAGTCATGTCCTTGAACTATGAGGACTCACCACTAACTCTGACTACTGAAAATCTAACTACTAGGGATGATTGAGAGCCTGTACATCTGAACCTATGATATAAGACATCATAGTGCAAGAGAAAAGTATGTCTCTATACTTTGAATGTACTAGTTTGATAAGTGAGGTAGGCTAATGCATGGGTTCATATGCATGAAAAATACTAACTGAAGGACATGAATGTAACTAAATGAGAGTACATGCATGAATACATAAACTATAACTGAGATCATGATAATACTGAATACTGAATTCGAATACTGATTAACTGATATCTGATTATACTGATACTAAATTACTGATAATTGAATGACTATATCTGACAGTCTTGATTCTGTGGAACTATACTAAGTTTTGTACTGAACTGAGTGACTGTGTCTGATAGTCCTGAATTTGTAGAATTGAACTGATTTCTATATTGAGAATGAATCTTAAATTGAGACTGTGGGAGGTAATCATCTAACCAACATGCCCCTTTCTAAATAGATTAGGGTCCAACCTATAACCCCAGTTGGAAAGGTGTCAATACTGTTCCACTTGTAAAGAAAAGCTGAGTCACCCTCATCTGGCAGGTGCTCTGAATGAGAATGGTGGTACCCTCAACTGGTTGGAAGATCACCTCATCAACCCTCAACTGGCAAGTTAATTTCTCAACCTATTCTGGCTACATAGTTATGGAACGCAAGGAATACTACTAAGGATCACACCCTCTACTGGCAGGTGAGTCCCCATCCTTGGGTTCACTCGGTGCTAAATCCTACTCCCAACTGAAAAGACCCTGGACTGATTTTTAAATTATTCTAAGCTAGACTGAACTATTACTGATCATACTATTTAACTAAACTAAACTAAGTTCACTGAGTTTTATGGACTGACGGAATACTACTGAATTCTGTTAACTGACTAAATTTACTGAGGTTTGAACTGAATATTGAACTGGACTAGACTGATACTGAATCTACTGAGTTCTTCCTGAGTTCCTAAATTTTGTAACTGACTGAGAGTACTACTAAATCATGACATAAATGAGATTATTCTGTATCTAACACTAGGTCTAGGTAAACAACTAAATTATTGGGTATTAAATACCCCCAAGACATAGTAGCATGAAAAGTAAAGCATCACATGATCTGGCATAGCATAAAATGCACACTTGTTCATAATGTATCTATAAAGACATTTTATCAAACACTTTCATGGTATCACTTGCATATAAGCTAGCATGATATGATTTCTTTCCCTTATTAGTTCACATGAACAATTCTTCAAGCAATTGGTGAGCATAATATATGCACATAATAAGAGGGCATCATGATTCACTTCCAATTTCACAATTTCAAGGGTTTAACATGGATTCATATGAATCTACACACATAATAACTAATTTCACATTAACATATAATAAATCATGAAATAGAAATCTAATTCAAATAATAATCATGAATACACTTTAATTCCAATCATGGAAGTCACAAATTCTAACTACTTGAATTTTAAAAGAGTTTCTTGGACTCCAAGGGTGGAAGGAACCTTTTGGTGAATACTTCACATACCATAGTTGGCGAATTCTTAAAGAATAATAGTGGAAACCTTGATTCTTGGATCTTGAATGTGATGAACTAGGGTTTGTTCTTGATAAATTCTAGCGATAATGAGTATATTTTTCCTCTTTGATGGCTTAATGATATGTTTTGGGGTCTGATATAAGGTGGGAAAAGACCTATTTACCTCTCTGGATGTGGGTTTAAAAGACTAAAAGTTGAACCATCAACGCACTGGCCAATGCACTGCCTCATTGGCATCAACGCGATGACCAACGCGCCATGTTGAGTCCACGTTGGTTCACTAGAAATTGCCATTGTAATCCAAGGAAAACTTTAATTGACACAATGGCCGATTTGTCGTATCGCGATCTCATTGATACACTATTTTGGGTTCCCAGACATGTGTTGAATGAGGTTCAAAAAATTTAAAACTCATCCAGGAACACCTACTGATATTCTTGATCCTGAATTAATTTTAAGATCAATACTTTAAGGTCATAAGAGTCGCTAAATAGAGTGTCCAACTTACGAAGGACAAAATAATACTAATCTGAATACTTAGCTAGAATTTTCTAAGTTTTGGACCCCTTAGAAAGCTTAAAAGATTGAGTTGAGCTTAGGATTTTATAGTATCTTACAGTCTTAGTACCTCTTTCCACCCACAGTCAGATGGATAAGTGGAGAGGACCATTGACTATGGTGGTAGTTCATTCGATTATATGCCTTTGATTAAATATGCTTTTAACAATAGTTATCACACTAGCATTGGTATGGCTTCTTTTGAGGTGTTGTATGCTAGGAGGTGTTATTCTCCTATAGGGTGGTATAAAGTTGGTGAGGATAAGTTGTTTGGCCCTGATTTGGTTCACAAGCCTTGTAGAAGTTGAAAGTGATTCATGATAGATTGAGATCTTCTCAAATTCAACAAAAGTGATATGCAGATATGAGGCATAGGGATTTGGATTTCAAGGTTGTCGATTGGGTATTATAGAAGGTGTCTCCCATGATTGGAGTAACACAGTTTAGTAAGAAGGGGAAGCTTAGTCCTTGGTATGTTGGTCCTGATGTGTCCTGGAAACATAAAAATTTTGATGCTTAAAACCATGAATTTATGCGAGTACTTAGGTTATTTTAATATATATGATGCACTTTTAGGTTTATTGTAGGTAAAACTGGTCCACAGTAGTTTTGAAATAAGAATAGAAGAAAAAGACCTGGAAAGACCAATTTTGTTCAAAATATGAGTTGATCCATGTGTCATCAACACTCGATACGACTCGTAGGCTGACTCATAAGTACAACAAAACCCAAAGAAAAACTGAGAAGCTACGTATGGACAAGATACGACTAGAGCATCTGATTCATAATAAAGGATACAAATTGTATAAAGAAATTATAAGCATAACAGAATCTGAAGCTACTATCCAAAGTTGAATTCTCAGAAGTATACGAGTTGAAAGTCTAAGTATGACTCGTATAGGGAAATCCTAAATAGGCTAGTTTTCAAAGCTTGGAAAGATAGAAGTCACAGGTGGATACGAGTGAAGGACACGAGTCATATTATCATGTATAACTCGTGAAAAAAAGTCATATGATGAATAGAAAGTTAAAGCTATAGGAGATCAGACAATTGTAATGGATACGAGAGGCATAAGTACGACTCGTATGATGTTGGTACGAGTTAAAGACCTAGTTGTACTGAGTACCGACATAAATTTACCTTTCCTATTTTTATTAGGATTTCTATATTATTTTGAGATACTATAAATACCCTAGGGCTTATCTTTTATCAGGCTATAGATTCATATAATAAGTTACTTACTGTTACATACTTTCCATATATTCTTGATATTTTGGGTTTTTATTCAATTCAAGACTTTGGAGTTTATTCATCTTATTCTTGTGCAATTAATTACATGTCTTCTTCATTGATAATCATAGATTCTTTGAACATGAGCGGCTAATCTCGTTCATTATGATTGTGGGAACCCTAGAGGATTAGCTACATAGAGGAAGTATGATATTCATCTATTCTAGGGTTTATGCATGTATCTTGATCTTTTTCACAATAATTAATATCATAGCTATTGTAGAATCTTAAGATAGCCTGCATTTGCAGATGTCTTCACAAAGAAGTTTGTGATTGGGAAAATAAGATTAAGATGGTAATTTGAGATTCACTTCCATCTTATAATTACCGCCATCTCATCTAATCACTTGAACTCAAAAGGCGATAGTTGAGGTCAAAACAAGGAGCAACAAGGCGATGCCCTGAGACTAAATTGGTAAAGAGTGAGATTTATCTTCACTTTCTCAAGACAATTGATAATATCTATCTTGTAGACTCTACATGTAGAATAACAAAATAGTTGGGTTGATCACGAGAAATTTATGAAGTTAAGAAGTCAGGGGAACATAATCCTAGTGTTCATCTTCTATTATTTACAACTCAAAAGCACTCAAGATTTGGTTACTACTTTCGATTGATACTAAAATCTCCTAATTTACTTTCTTGTGCTACTCGTGGATTACATCAAGTCAAGCAGCTGTTCAGCATCTTTCCTGTGGGTTCGACCCCAACCTAGTTGGGTTACTATATATGGCATCGACCATAGCATACTTCTTTAGGAGGTTAGTTTTGAGTGACATCAAATTAGGGTTGTTGTTGGGAAAGACAGTGTAATTTGTTGATTTAATTTAGTGAGTTCGTGGGTTTTATTTTATGTTTTTGATTTGGCATATGCCGGTGTATGTCAAACGTTAGGAGAAAAGGAAATCCCTTACTCATTTTTTTATTTTATTTTATGTTTTTAATTTGGCATATGCCAGTGTATGTCAAACATTAGGAGAAGAGAAAATCCTTTACTCCCTTTTGATCCAGAGCTAGAAAGAATTCTTGAAACTCCATAAAGAATGGCAAAAAAAGTTCATGATGGTGAACCTGCTCGGGGTTAAGACCCTTGACCTGCTGATACATATACAACAATCGCTCTTTCTCCACTTAATTTGTACAATGTTTCATGTATACAGACACAACAACTTTTAGAGAAAGAGAGATGAATAGATGAAGAGACTAGGTTAGCTGAAAAGGCTCGAAAAGCCCAGAGAGAACTAATTAGGTTGAGATAAGTGCATGAGAGAAATTAGAGAGGCAGAGTTCTAGTGATCCTTGCATATCATCCTCTGTAACCATATGAGAAAGACTACGAGGATGTGAGATATATTGAACTGACTGAGATAGGAGCGATCATTCCTCTACCTCTATCCCCAATGTGAAGTTTGACATTACTAGTGCTATGATCTAGATGTTGGAACTTAAAAGGTGTGTTTTCAGAAGCAGTAACTGATGATGCAAATCTGCATCTTACTAACTTTACTAGGATCTGCACATCTTATACCATTCTGGGGTTGGACCAAGAAGCTTTGAGGTTGAGGTTGTTCCCATTTTCACTTACTGAAGTTCAATTACTTCTTAGAATAAGTTGCAGAAATAGTTTCTTAGTATATCTTTCCCTTCTACAAGGTTGTTATAGCTGAAAGATGAAAATATTAAATTCAAACAGTTACCAGTAGAGTCCTTGTATGAGGCTTGGTTTTGATTCAAGAAGAAGCTAAGCATAGTACCTAATCACAGATCAGAGGGTCAAATTTGATGGAAATCTTCTACAAATCACTAAATGTCTATTTGATAGCAATGGCAGGTACTATTTAAGGAGGTGCATTTATGCAACTTCGGTGGGATTATGAACAAGAGATGCTAGATAATATTTCAATAACCAATAGAGGATAGCATACGAGAGATGTTAAACGTGGTGTAGGTGTATATGCTATTGGAGAAGATGATGATTATGGAGTGAATAATGATTTGGTCGCACAATAGGTTGCTCAACCTTGAACAGATATTGGGCATCTTACTAAGTAATTTGTAGCAATGACTGCTGAGAAAGTAAATGCAGTTAGGACATAGGCATCTACTTCAAAAACTTATGAGATTAAATCTGAAGAAGAGCAAAGTATCTTGATCATAGGTTGGCTGATTTTCGAGACCAAGGGCAAGGTAATCAACGTCAGAACTATTATAATGATAGATATAGAGATAGAAGTATAGAGAGAGATGGTGATTGTCTTTGGAAGATGACTACAAGGAGAAGAGTGATATTTATGTTCCACCTGGAGGTCGTGATTCAAAACCTAGAATGGAGGAACTTTTGTCGAAATTAGTCAAAGGACAAAAAAGTCAAGAAAGTTGTCTTAAGGATATGAAGGCAGATCTATCAGGGCTAAATCAAAAAGTTAAATCACATGCTACAACAATCAAATAGTTGGAGTAACAATTCAGACATATGTTAGCCATAGTAAATCATAGGTATTCGGGCACTCTCCCTAGTATTATAATTCAAAATCCTAAGAATGGTGCTCATTTCCATGCCATTACCCCTTGAAGTGGTAAAACCACCATAGACCTACCTGTACCCACTGTTGATAAGTATAAAAATGATGATGATCCTGTTGATATAGAGAGTGGTAGTAAAGAGGACAAAGCAAAAGACAAGGTTGAGAAGCCTGTGTTAAAGCCTATTTCGAGAAATTTTCCCCCCTTTCCTCAAAGGCTAAAAAGGAAACAAAAAGAAGGTAAGTATTAGAAATTTTTGTCTATGTTAAAGGAGTTGTCAGTTAACATACCATTTATATAGGCATTATTGCAAATGCCAAGATATGCAAAATTCATTAAAGATTTAAAGACCAAGAAAAGGTCAGTGAGTTATTTGCCAGTCAACAATATTCATCATTGCAGTGTTGTAGTTACTAGATCATTGGCAGAGAATAAGAAGGTTCCTGGAGCTTTAACCATTTTGTGCATTATTGGATATTTCAACTTCACTCGAGCATTATATGATTTGGGATCTAGAATCAACCTTATGCCTTTTGTAGTATTCAAACAATTGGGGTTGAGATCCCCTAAACCAACTACTATGACACTAGTGATGGTGGATAGGACAATGAAAAAACTAGTTAGTATTCTATATGACGTATTGGTGAAGGTGGTTTCTTTTATCTTTCCTGCTGATTTTGTGATCTTAGACTGTGAAATGGACTTTCAAGACCCAATTATTTTGGGAAGACCATTCGTGGATACAGGTAGGACATTGATTGATTTGGAGAAAGGACATCTGATGCTGAGACTCAATGATGAATAGGTGATATTCAATGTATGTAAATCTATAAAGCAACTTGATGAGTTGAGAGTTGTATCTGTGATTGATGTGTATGATGATGAGGAAGATTCTTTCTATGATATTGATGCAATTACTCTTTAGGTGATGGTTCTAATATTATTGTTCCTATTGATGAGAGGCTAGGTATTTAAGCTCTTACGGATGTGATCATGAACTTTGATAGTGATAGAATCAAGAAGTTGGATGAGATAGTGTGTGCACTTACTGGGAGTAGTTCCTATACGTATGCACCAAATAAGCTTGATCAAGATTGGGAGAATAGAACTACTTCACCTACTCGCCCATCCATTGAGGAACCACCAGTCATAGAGTTGAAAGCCCTACTTTCTTATTTGAGATATGCATTTTTAGGGGCCAATGACACTTTCCCTGTAATTATTGTAGTTGATTTGATACATTCAGAAATGGAATCATTATTGTCAGTATTGCAAAGATTTAAAATTTCCATAGGTTGGCACATTACAAATATTATGGGTATTTCGCCTGATTTATGTAATCATAAAATTTATGTACTCCCTATGATCCACGATCACGTGTGTTTGTCAACGACAGTGGTTACATGACTACGGTTAGGTTCTGTGACCATGCTTTACTGATCACCTAGACTGACTACAACCATGGCCTGAAAACTGCAGTAGCAGTAACGGAATTTGACTGGTTCAGGTTTCCAACTGCACTCTTTTTTCTTCCATATGTTCCCTTTTTAGCTCCATTCTATATATTCTCACCTTCTCCACTTTATACCTACCAAATATGGTTGTTAATTCACTTAAATCCATATAATGCCTCAGTTTCTAATACAAAACATGGTAGTATGCTTGTATGATTAGTGTGAATGAGTCGTAGGATTACCACTCATCAACACCCCCATCTTAGGCCCTCGCTTATCCTCAAGAAACACTACCTCTTGCCATGAGACCTTTCCATGTACACCCTTATTTATGTTCCCAAAGACCATGAAGACTCTAACTTGGTTTCTACCACAAAAATATTTTCACACATGGATAGAAAAGTATTTACAATACGCCTCATCATAAAATGGAGTGATGAAGGATGCAATGGATCTTGGGGAGCGACTATGTGATAATTACTAACACTCTAGAAGTGACTCATAAGCTGGCTATAATCATGTTATACATCCACTTATCTCATTAACCAGAAAATGATAAAATCACCCACCTTAATTAACTCACATACCCCCTCATAAGAAAAAATGATTCACACACCTAGTTACCAATTACTCAACAAGGAAAATTAAGTGCAATCACTCACTCTCTCAAGGAACTCTCTATGTTTCAAGTACCATGCCATACGCTTTCCCCTATTTTCATTCGCCACTATAATGACCACATTTGGTTGGAAATCACAAAGGGCTTTTGTTTGAGTTTGTAATGTAGGCTTATGGTAGTGTAGGATAGCAATTTAGGACAATAATTCTATACCCTCCTTGAACTTCTACATCATATACTCATCACTTTTTTATTATTGGGACACTTTTTTGTCTTTTGTTTCTTTTCCCTCTTTATCACTTTTGCTTTACCCAAAGTCCTTTTACCTCTTTTTCTCACTTCTTATGCTTGCCTCAAGCTTTATGCAACTCATTTTTTTGCTGGACTATCTTTTTCTTCCAAGGAAAACGCTACTTTCTAAATTTGAAGGTTCTTTTTCTTTTTATGACTCCATGGCTCACTACACTTCCTTTCTCTTTCCATCACCCCAACTTAGGCTTTTAGCCTCAATTTGAATTATTAAGTTCAAGGAGGATAGGGTTCAAGAGAGAGTAAGCAAAAGGGTCACGACTTATAATGTGGTTGCCAAAGAAAGTTCAAAGGCTCAAAGAGGGTGACTTGGGGTAACTCCTATGTATTGGTGGGCATTTTTGGCTAAAGTAGGCTTCCAAAATCACAAGATGGCCTATGATTATTTTACTCACCAACCAAAATTTTGTTTTGAAAGACTAATGGGCAAGTTCTAGATGGTACAAGTATGCATGAGATGAAGACAATTACATGCGAATATTGTCAAGAGGATCAATTGTTCTCCTCGCTCGAGAAAATAGTGAAGTATCCCCTATTTTTTTGCAAATAACTTTCAGAGTCAAATAAAGAGAGAGAATTTTGTCATAAAGTTGCTCACATCCATGCCTTTGACTTTTGTAAAGTTTTTTGGATAGAAGGAGGGTGTTTGCTTTAATACCCGAACCATGCTTAATTTTGCTAATTATGAAAACAACCTAAGCTATCTCTTAAATTGCAAACTATAATATGGGTGAACTTCCATATGGTTACCAAATAAAACATAAGAATTATTCAAAAGAGAAAAAAATTATGTAGAATATCAATAATACATGCCCAAATTAAATAAATAAGGAGACACCCCCAACTGAAAAGGTATCAACGTCCCCACTTCAAAAATAATTAAGGATAAAAGAGATAAGGGTGGTCTCTAAATCTATATCAAGGGATGTAATCACTTTCAAACCCTGCATCATCATCATCCTCTTTAAGATCTGACCACTCAGCTGGGTCCTCATCATCATTGTCCACCCAAGACGTTGGAGGACTATTTCGGGGTTTCAAGAGCTTTGAAAGGCCCTTCACCCCTTTCCACATCTTGATAAAGAATTCATCCCTCTTTTTCTCCCTTGTGATCGTCTTTTCATATATGCTTCGGAGGTCCTGGTGTGATACCGCCAAAGAAGAGTAAGCTTTCTCAAACTAATCAATAGTAGATTTTTGCTTTTTTTGGTCCTCTTTGTACTCGTCATAATTGGCATATAACACATATGAGTGATGGGTGGTGGAAGGCTCTCCCTACCCTTAAGGTAAGACAGACACAAGCTATTTAATTGTTACAATATTAACTCCAATCTCTTCAAGAGATCCCATGGTAGTTGGCCTATGAGGTACGTATTCACTACACGTTGGCTCTTCTAAGTTGATCTTTCTTTTCTTGCTTTTACCTTGTGCACCCTCTCCTCAAATCCTCAATGGGTAGATGGGGGCGTTAGGATGCACCTAAGTATCATTAGCATACTCTTCCACCCTCACTCTCTTACAAAGCACAGTAATCAAAGAGAGGTAAAAGAGATTCGTGCCACCTTGGTTTTTAAATAATCTATTTCATTGACCACGATTTGACAAACATCCAATGGAATTCCATCTAAAATACAAATAATGATACGAGCATGTAATTCAGGAGTTGCTGTCATGTGAGGGCAAGGAGACACTCGACTAGAAATGATGTGCAACCATATTCGAGCCTCAGAAGTAAAGTTGTTCATGGAAATATTGCTTTTAGCTTTGGTCCGCAAGACTTCCTTCTCGGTACATAGCCGTTGTGCCAACTAATTCCCCGATTTACACTCTTTTTCTTTGAATTTAACTATGTCTGCCTGTTTGAGCCCATAAACATCATTGATTTGTTTATCCCCAACTTTCACTGGCTTTCCCCGAATCATTGAAATCACATTGAGTAGGTCCAAGAAAGATACTTCACCAATATTAGCATAAAATTCACAGACCCATTGTTCATTTTCTAGGCATCTATCTGGGGCAAATTGTCGTAGAATATTAGTAGTTTCTCTAGCATATTCTCCAAACACATATCTCTTTCCAAGAGAAACTTTCTCTTTGAAATATCACTTTAGTAGTGAGTGTGGCATTCGGGTTCCATGAATCGAATATGATCATACTTATCCATGAGGTTGTCCTGAAAGCACTAAACACACCTTATATCTTTCAATGTTATTTTAATCATGCAAGTTGTGATATATTGATCATTAAAGTTCATTGGATAAGTGCTTGGAGTTTCTTGGCTAAAAATTAGAAGTGTAGGATTTTGACCTAGCAGGGACCTATCCTCAATTATCGTGATAGCGAATCAACACCGCATTCATGTTACTGCGGTTATAGTCAAGGACCACGATCACAACACCTGAGGCTGGTTCCATGTCAACTCTGTATGCTCATATTTTTCCTAATTTTAGACTGCTAGTATGTTCTACAACATGGGTGCAAATAAAATTATGCAAACAATGTTACAGGTGTGTGTGAATACACCCTTCAAAAATCAGATATTACTATTGAAAATTCATTTGAGTAATTTATCAAACACTTGGCGTGCATATCTCATCAGTCGACCTTTTGTAAGCACTATTGGGTGCTCAAGATTTCCCCACTTCTGTGCGCCTCAATCATGTAGCCAACATCACACCAATAATAAATATAACAACATGGAAAGAATAACAATTAGCAATTTTAGGCCCTTTCTTAATCATGCACTCTATTGCCTATTTTCAAAAATAAAAGCATGGATTCATGTCACTTACTATAGTTGTGATACAAAAATGTGCAAAGAGGTTGTTTGAGAGCTCAAGACTAGACCAAAATTTAGCCTAAATTTGAATGTAAATTATTGAAAGGGAGTATGAGGGAAATAAGGGGAAACTAGGATTTAAATGACTAAAGTTACCATGACCGCAGTCACGGGACGCGATCGCTAATACCCGCAGAACTGTGATCATGCACGGGGGCCGCAATCGTGGTAATTGAGAGCAGTTTTGCTCCCCTATTTTCCCCTATTTAGCATTTTACTCAATTTTTATAGATTTTTCCCTGCTCAAAATTTTCAAAGTAAACTTGCACGCTTTCCCTTTTTAAGCTCATTTAATGCAATCCAAAGTGCCACAAATGCATGGGTTATTCAAATGCAAAAGACAACATCTACACTACAGGGAAAATAGTAAAAAGGATACAAGCCACTCTCATGGCATTTGTGGGCTTCCTTCCACCTAGCGCCTTAGTTTTAGTCGTGGCACGACGTCTTTATTCTTTCAATCTCACGGTAGATCCTCAAACCCCTCATTATTCAATTTCTCATTTTCAACATCCACCATGGATACTACTTAGATCTCTGTAGTTTTCTTCTTTGACTTGCAAATTTTGAATGAGACATTATCTTTTTGTACCCAAAATTTTATCTCCCTCAGATCTAGATCGACAATGACTCTCTCGGTGTCCAAGAAAGGACAACCAATAATGATAGGAACCTCTTGGTCTATCTCACAATCCAATACTATGAAATACACTAGGAGAATGAATTTGTCTACCTTCACAAAGACATCGAACAAAATACCCACTGGACTTTTTATGGACCGGTCCGCCATCAAAAGTTGTATCAAGGTTGGTGTAGGAGTGTCCAAGCCAAGTTTCTTATAGATGACAAAGGGAATTAGGTTGATTATTGCACCAAGGTCACATAAAGCTTTTTCAAACTCATGAGTCCCAATGGTGCAAGGGATAGTGAATGCTCCAGGGTCATCTTTCTTTTTTGCGACTTTGCTATCCATGATAGCACTACACCCATGAGTAAACTCAATGGTATCACCCTAAAAGAGCTTCTTCTTGGACATTAAAATCTTTATTAACTTAGTATATCCTGGAATCTCTTGGATCACCTCAAGTAGTGGGATATTTATTGAAAGATTGCTAAATTTTGTTAGAAATTTTCTCAATTTGTCACTCTCTTCCTTTTTATGCAACCGTTGAGAAAACGGGGGAGGAACATGGATGGTTGGTATTACTTCTCCTTATGGCTTTTCAACTTTTCCCACTTCCTCGTCACTTTCATCTATCTCTTTCTCATTATTTGCCTCTTTTATTTGAGGTGTCATCTTCTTTGCCTTGACCTTGGGAATATTTTCACTCACATCTCCTTTAAGGGGCTCGTCAAGTGCTTTTCACTTCTAGTGACAATTGCTAGGACTTGTTCTTTATTCTTTGGGTTAGTAATTGTGTCACTCGAAAGTCCACCTCTATCCCTTACATTTAGTTTCATGGAGGTTTTCCCATCTTTGGTCTCCAATTTTTTAATGACGGCAGAGTAATACACCACCGTTTGAGAGAGCACGGAGAATTCACCCTTCAACTCATGAATATTTTATCCGTACCTTCAACTCTACTCATGATTCTTGCCAAAATATCTTCGATTTTAAACTTTTCGGGGTCGATGACATTTGACTCTTTGGCCTTAGCCATATATTGAGGAGGAATATGGCAGTTATAGTTATTTTCCCTATCTCTCTAATCTCTCTCTCAGTCACAATCCATCTAACCTTGGTCCCCACCTTGCCTTTGATAAGCGGGGCGGGAATCCCCCAAGTAATTTGCCAAGTACCGAATTTATTTATCCAACTTCTTTGTCTTATCATCATCTTCATAAGTTTTTGATGCGTCGGTATTTACCGCTTTTGCGGGTATAACGATAACATGTTTCACAAAAAGATCAAGTTGGGTCATTATCTTGGCCATGTTCTCCTCCTTCTCCTCAGCTTGTTTTCTTTACTCATTAGTCACCACGGAGGTAGTAGAAGGGATCCTAGGAGAATTAGCATCACGGGTGTTCCACCCTCAATTTTTTTTTGATACTTTACCTATCAATCGAAAGGTCTTCACTATAGAACCACCCTCCACATTATCCACCACATTTTTGTTCAATGGGTCAAGATCTCTATAGAAAATCTCAAGGGGCATTTTATCCTAGACTTCGTTGTTTGGACATTAAGCTAGCTTTCCATTAAATCTCTCCCAATTTTCAAACAATGGTTCTCCATTCATTTGCTGGAAATTCACACTCACATCCTGCTTTTGAAGCATTTTTTATGGTGGGAATATCTATCAAGGAACACTATAGTAAGCTCTTCCTATGATGTAACTTAACCGGGTGGAAGTGAGTAGAGCTATAACACCACTAACTCCGTTAGTGAGAATGAGGAAAGTCGAAGCCAAATGTATTCTTGTGTAATATACGCTATGTTAAATGGCGCACAAACTTCCACAAAGTTCTTCAAATGGACATTTGGGTCCTCATATGCTTAACCCCCATATAATCCTTTCCTTTGCAACATGTGAGGCAAAACGCTAGTCATATAAAACACGTCATTCCTGTTGTTTGTCGGGATGTGAATTCCACTTGTTCTACCCACCTCATTTAATTAACCCTCATCGTCTGGTGGGGTATTGAAGGAGACCAAATTACTTCAGTTAACGCTCATTGCTTCGTTCATACTTTATCACCTATAAAATATTCAAAAATAACAAATAAAGTAAATTACCCCACTCCAGGTATTCCCAAGTAAGAATAGCACCACAAAAGTAAAATCTATATTTCACTCCCTAGCAACAACACTATTTTGATTACGCTCAACTCATTTCCATGATTGAGGGGTGAAATGGTCATTGTCTAGTAACCCAATGTAAATTGGGGTCGAATCTCAAGGAGTAAATGCTATAGACTTTAAATCTAGGGGTATCAAATTATTATAAGGTTACCCGGAATGCTAATGAAAATAATATGTATAATTAAATGGGGAAATTGTTGAAAAACTTTTCACACAACCTTCAACAAATACGCAGTAAGTGTCACTTTGGTTTGAATTTAAGGGTTGAAGAGATCTTGGGATCATGTATCCTTATAGGTAAAGCATGTGGGGTAGTGTTAGTTTATTATGGAATTTAGTTGTTAATTAACGTATAGTCTAGGTGGAAGATCATTGAGATCAATCTTTCAATAAGACCCCAATGATTTCACCCATTGGCTCTTTCGAGCACCCTGCAAGTGTAGAGTTCATATAACCACCCAAAACCTCAACCAAGCATCCCTATTTCTAGGATGATGCTCTTGACATGATTTACATTCCCTAAGAACTAATTTCTAATATTACAAAGGGTAGTAAACCATAGGCTTAGTTGTTCATTATTTCTTTGTCCCCCGATAACTATCTTTCGAGGATATAATGGATTACCTAATATTCATCTAAATCCCTCTTTCAAGGATGACAAAAGGTTTCTAGAGCTTGGAGCTTTCACTCATCAAACCCATTTGGAGTTTTCACTCATCAAATTCCAACACATAAGCTCAAGTAATGGTGAAATCCATACTCAACGACTAAAATCCATGCAAACACCATAATACCCACATACAATTACACTCTAGTTCAACCTAACACAAAGACTAAATTACTTAGCTACTCATGAATAAAGTAAAGAGAAATATATCATGTGGGTCAACCCAAGCATTCATCCTTCACAAAGAAACTAAAAAATTTGAGCCTTCAAAGTTGATTACACACTTGCCCAATTAGGGTTTCAAGCTTAAAATTCAAAAATATGTTATGAGGTAAGCAATACCCAAAGAAGAAAGTATTTTTGCTTATATATGATTAGGGATTCATTCATGACATTTTACAAATCTGCCCTTGGGCCTATTCCCGTTGATCCATGATCGCGTATGTTTGATTGAGATCATGGTTATGAAAATGCGGTTAGGTTCCACGATCATGCATTTCTGACCACCTGGACTGACTGTGACCCCGACCTAAGGACCGCATTTGCGGTAACTGAGTCTGACTACTTCAGGTTTCCAGCGTCACTCCTTTTGCTTCCATTTGCTCCCTTTTTAACTCCATTCCACATATGATCACCTTCTCCACTTTATACCTGAAAAATGTGAGTGTTAGTGCACTTAAATTCATATAATACCTCAGTTTCTAATACAAAACATGGTAGTATGTATGCATGATTAGTTTGAATGATTGGTAGGATTACCACTCATCAATATGTCGGGTTTTATAGGTATTTCATCTAGGATTTCTCAAAGATAGCCAACCCTCTTTGTAGGCTTCTTGAGAAAGAAGTGAAATTTGAGTTTACAAAAGCATGATTGAAGGCTTTTGAATATCTGAAAAAGAAGTTGATGACTGCTCCTATCATTGTATCTCCAGACTGGTCTTTGCCATTTAAAATTATGTGTGATGCAAGTGGTTTGAACTTAGGGTTTGTACTAGGTCAACGGAAAGAAAAGATCCTTTATTCCATCTATTACGCTAGCAAGGCACTAAATCCTGTTCAAAAGAACTACACCATGATGGAACAAGAGTTGTTGGCAGTGTTTTTTACCTTTGAGAAGTATAGGTCTTATTTGATTGGGACTAGGGTGATTGTGCATACTAATCATACAGCATTGTAGTTTTTGATGGAGGAAAAGGATGTGAAGCCTAGACTGATTAGGTGAGTGCTATCGCTGCACAAATTTAATTTCGAGGTCAAGGACAAAAGAGGCATTGAGAATCAAGTTATGGATCATTTGTCTATACTAGAGGAGGAAGCTATGTAGAATGTTAAAGATGGGCTAGAGATTGATGATAATTTTCTAGATGCATAGATATTAGCAGATTTCCTACATCTAAATCCATAGTTTGCAGACTATGCAAATTTTCTAGCAAGTGATCTAATCCTACACGATCTTTTCTTTCAGCAAAGAAGGAAGTTTACGCATGTGGTAAGGAAATTTTTCTAGGATAATCTTTACTTATTCAGAATTTATACATATGGGATTACTCGTAGATGCAAACTTGAGGTGGATATGATGAGTATACTTAAGTCTTGTCATTCTTTGCCAGTTGGGGGTCATCATGGAGGAAATTGCACTGCTCATACAATTTTTCAATTTGGCTATTATTGGCCAACAATCTATAAAGATGCACATGATTTTTTTTATTCTTGTGATTTATGTCAATGACAATGTAATATCTTTTGACTCCATGAACTTCCTATGACTTCTATTTTAGAACTAAAATTATTTGATGTATGGAGTGTGGATTTCATGGGGCCTTTTGTGAGTTCTTTTGGCATGAAGTATATACTTGTGGCAGTGGATTATGTTTCTAAATGGGTGGAAGCAGCTGCACTTCCTAAAAATAAAGCATGTAGTGTCACTGTATTCTTGAAAAAGAATATCTTTTCTTGATTTGGCATGTCCCGTGCTATGGTTAGTGATGGAGGGTCACATTTTTGTTATCGTATATTCAGAGGTCTTCTTGAGAAGTATGGAGTGAAACACAAGGTGGCAACACCTTGTCATCCGCAGACTAGTGGACAAGTAGAAGTGTCCAATAGAGAAATTAAGTTTATCTTGGCGAAGACAGTAAATACCAACAAGACTTATTGGTAATGAGAGTTAGATGATGCATTATAAGCTTACCGGAGAGAACTCAAGACTCCAATAGGTGCTTCACCTTATCATCTAGTGTATGGAAAGGTGTATCACTTTCCTATTGAGCTAGAACATAAAGCAGTATGGACTTTGAAAAAGCTAAATTTTTAATTGAAAAATGCAGCCAATCCAAGGATGATGAGTATAAATGAGTTGGATGAATTTTGACTGTGGGTGTATGAAAGTTTTGCGCTTTACAAGGAAAAGATGAAGCTGCATCATGATTGCAAAATTGGGAAAAGAATCTTTAAAAAAGTTGATTAGGTACTGCTCTACAACTCAAGGATCTAATTATTCCTAGGTAAATTGAGGTCTAGATAGTATTCTCCATTTACGGTTACAAAAGTTTATCCCTATGGTGCTTTAGAAATGTCGAGGGATGGTGAAGCCCAATTTAAGGTAAACCGGCAAAGAGTAAAGCACTATATAGGAAATTATGAAGAAGTGAATAAGATTTTTGAAATTGACCTTGGTTAAGATTGAGTAGCCAAGGTAATTATGTTGTGTTGCGACGTTATATCAAGCACTATATGGGAGGAAACCCATGGGCTTGTTAAAGAAATCTGAGTACCCAACTTAGCCACATCATGCTGGGATATTAAATCAAGCACTGTGTGGGAAGAAATCCATGTTCTTGTACTTATTTATTTGTATATTAATATGTTTGTTCAGTTTGTAGGACTAAAGAGTGTAGAAGATACCCAGAAAAAGCTTAAAAATTTTAGTCATACAGACTCTTTACGAGGTGTATCTATGTGGTACAACTCATGATTAGGAGTCATATGGACCTGGGAGACTAAGCAAAATATGGTAAAAGTTCTTGGAGTAAATACGATTCTTAGAATGAGTTGTACCCTTAAGGTATGACTCGTCACATTAAGTCGTATCAACCCCAGAACACCCAGGTAAGGTTCTAGGTCTATACGAGTTTAAGAAAGACCTATAAGCCTGGGTATGATTCGTACACACAACTCGTACCCAAGCTTACCAGGTTAGGGTCGCGAGTTAACTTGGCCTAGAGCTTGGTTTAAAAGAAAGAAGGGTACTCATCGGGTATCTAATACCTGAAAAATGACAAAACCTCCATTTTACCCAAATTTCAAGCTTTCAATTCATGAAATAACTTGAAAACAACTTAATTTAGCTACCAATGTGTCTATATTTCTGACCTTCCTTAAGTTAAGAACAAATTTGGGGGGAAAGGAAGTGAAATCGAGCAACTTCCAATTTCATCAAATCAAGTAAGTATTTTGAACTTAAATTCATAATATATTGCATAAAATGGTAAATATGAGCTTTCTTGAACTTATTTTGAGTTGACTTCACTTCATTGATGAATTTTGGACCCTAATTCCTAGGTTTAGGTTTAAAATGGAATTAGGGGAAAAACTTGAATCAAAGTATTGATTTTGTGTGATATTTTGACTGGAAATGAGTAATATTATTGAATAAATTAGTAGGTATTTTGGGAAATTTGATCTTGAGTCAAACTTTAAGTTGGACTTCTATGTTGCAGTGGATATGAGACTCCTTAAGACTCATACCCACGAGTAACAGGTCGTAATAGACTTCTACCTATTGACAACATAGAAGTCTATAAAATTTAAAGTTCTAGAATAGATACAACTTGCCTAAATGAGTTGTACCCAATCCATTCGACTCGTATGGTTTAGTCGTACTGACCCGGGAGGTATAAGATTTTATAAAATATTTTTTATATACTTAAAATTGTAGGTAACAATTTATACCTTATCGGTACGACTGGTTAGGAGAAGTCATAAGCATACCATTAAGAAATTATCCATGCACTATGTAGGATACAACTCAGTCATACGAGTCGTACATTATCTATACGACTAGTACCCCTACTTATACCTTAAATAGAGGACACCTAACTTTTGTTTGTTATTTTTGCTTTTTTTCTTTATTTAATTACAACTAATGGTGTCCTTACAGAGACCATGCCTCCTAAGAAAACATCAATTATTAAGTAAGTGGCCAAGAAAGGCAACAAGAACACACCAACTAATAGTTCAAAAGAAAGTGATTCTAAATTCTCTGTCTCATCCAATAGTAGTAATGAACTATATGAAGGCACAATAATAATCAAGGCTACCCCAAAAAGGAAAAAGGCTGACAAGGGAAAGAAGGTTGCAACCCTAGAGAATACACCTTCCTGAGTCCAAGGAGATAGAATCCAACTACTTCTCCTCCTCATACACCACAACCTTCTGATGCTGCTGATGATGCTGAATTTTTTCGGAGAGAGCCAGTTCTAAAAATGTCCACATTACTAAAAAAGTCAATACTACCTTTATTGACCGACAGGATCCCCCACTTGCACTTACCACTGCTCCAGTGCCCATCATTGAACAATAGGGATACCCTAGTATGTAGGATACTTTTAACAGGGGGTTGAGTAGACCTCAGGGTGGTAAGATCAAATGGGTGTTATCTCTAGAATAGAGATTAACGACTACTCAGATATCGAAGATCTCCAGGTTTGAGGAGCATTTCAGGTAGTATGGGTTTGAATGGATGATGAGAGTTCTCGATAAATATAGTTAATTATTGTTAAGAGCATATTAAGCAACCTACAATGGTGAACATCAAAGACAATATCCACAAGGCCAACTGTGGAAGGGTAGTGAGCATATTGCTTTGATGACTATTTGGAGAGTATGGGTAGACATTTCCCCACATACCATTGGTCGATTATTGTATGGACCAGAGTATCAACCTCCATCTAACACTGAGAAGATGGACTATTGGATGGAAGAAATGAGAAAAATAACTTAGAGAACACTGGGTTCTAAGGATAATATAGAGTTCTTTAGATGGATTGCAAAGCGAATAGCTTCAAATAGATAAAACATTGTATGGGTAGTAGGGGTCCTGGGGTGACCTCCCAAAAGATTGGGATGAATATCCTCAACTTTGAGGGTAAGGCAAGGTGGACATTAGACCGACACAGACTATATCGAACCATGGGAGATAATATTTTGAGCCCAATCCAGGAAGCTATGATTGTCGGGTTCATAGCCAGTCACAATTTTAATTTTTGTGAATTCTTAGCTCGGGAGTTGAGAGACCGAGCTATAGGAGGTGAGAAGTCTCTTTTGGTATATCCCTAGATGATCACATAGATGTTCCTAGCTACGAGAGTACAAAACTCCCAGGTAACGATGAAATGTTAAAGGCCATGAACACTACTGATTAAAGATATAGCCAACCTATTGGACTGGCAAGTAGCAAATTTGATGGAGGATATGCTTTGATAGAGCGGCTAGTCTGGGACTATAGACAGAACTAAGTTGGGTGACCAGACAAAGACTATGCAAACAAATGCAGTGGGTACTTCTAATTCTTCTCCTCCGATCTAGTCTATTCCATCAAAGCCCTAAAGTATGCCTTCTGGACTTATCATGATTTCAAATGCAATATGGATAGAGGCCATGACTAGATTAGCCACACTAGAGGCTAAGGTCGATCACATGGGAGGAGGCGGAAAACCATGGTTAATATAAAATTTATGACCCAGGACTGATGGGTTTCGGGCAGGCTAGATGCATTTGAGTTAAGGATTCCTTAACAATTGAGTGGTGGAAAGACGCCCAATATTACAGAGATAAATACCAAAAGGGACAAAATAAAGAGAATAGTGCATGATATATAAGATAGACTAGTGATTTCCAAGACCGTGATTAAGACAGTGGTGCCCATTATCCATGTTCCTAATATTTAGACTATTCCAGAGCTGAGAGTTAAGGAGACCCATAATGAACAAATAGAAAGAAAGAAGAAAACATATGAGGAAAAAGAGGTTGAGAAAAAAGCCAAGGCAGATAGTCTTCAGGATGAGCCAGACACGGGTTCATGAGATGGCTATTGGAGTTGGTGGGTTGAAACCAACTATTTTGATATTAAGAGGGATAATTTTATTCCCTCGACTATTGTTGTTGATTTAGTTCTAGCTGATGGGATGATTGCTAATGACAATGGGACTTGATCTGAGGGCCCACATGCTGATGTTGTTGATTCGGTTCCTTGACCACCCCCTTACTTTACATTTTTATTATTGGGAATGTGCTAGGATTTTTATTTAGGGGTGGGCATATATTGGATTTACAAATTTTTGGGAGTAGATAAAAAATATAAGTAGCTAAAAGTTTGTATGACTTGCAAGCTCGGTGTTGACACGGTGTTAAGATAGGGAGAAAATTGGCATCTATGGCAGAAGATTTTTTTAATTTATTTTTGAGTTATTTTGAAAAAAATCATAATTCATTTTGATTTTTGAACTGATTTAGAAATTTGGGAACATTTGTGGATTTGAAATTATTATGCTGAATATTTGTGTTTAATGTTTGTGTTGAAAAGTGAAGATCCCTCCTAAAATTTTTGTACTGTGTGATGTGTATGTGTCTAAAACTATTGTGACTCTGATAATGACATTTGGATTAGGGATAGAACAAATAGGATAAATAGTTACATCATTGGTGAGTAGTACTTAAAAATACAACCTTGTGCAAGTGTGTGTGAGGTCTTACTTTGTTCTCGATGTGTTAGAATCTAGAACTTACCCAGTTGCTCCTACCTAGGTCTAGGTGAGTCAAGTAGGAGATTATCATAGGCTATTTTTATTGTGAACACACTTGAACCTAAATATCCAACCAAATAAGTAGGAATCCCTTTTATCCAAATATTTATGTTGTAAGGCTATTTATGAATGTATCTTGATATTCTTCATAATAATTAATCTTATAGTTTCTGCAGAATCTTGAAATAGCTTGTATTTGCAAACGTCTTCACAAAGGAGCTTGTGATTAGGAAAGGCGGTAGTGAATGGAGGTGCTGAGATTCACATGCAACTTATAATTCCCGCCATCTCATCTAATCGCTTAAACTTAAAAGGCGGTAGTGAATTGAGGTCGAAATAAGGTGAAACAAGGGATGCCATGAGACTGAACTGGTAAAAGGTGAGATTTATCTTCACCTTTATAAGACAGTTGATAATACCTATCTTGTAGACTTTACATACATAATGACACAATTGTAGGGTTGATTGCAAGATATTTATGGAGTTAAGAATCCAGGTAAAACACAAACCTAGTGTTCGTCTTCTATTGTTTACAACTAAAAATCACTCAAGATTTAGTTACAGCTTTCGATTGATAGTAAAATCCCTCTATTTACTTTTCCGTACTGCTCGTGGATTACATCAAGTCAATAAATTGTTCAGCATCTTTCTTGTAGGTTCGACCCCAACCTAGTTGGGTTACTATATTTGGCATCGACCATAGCATACTTCTTTAGGGGGATAGTTTAGGGTGACATCAGGTCCCTACTAGGTTTTGATGAGGGTTGGCAATATTGCCTAAGAATTGGAGTTTCCTTCTATTTTGATCTTTATTCATCCAGTTTTCCATGTCTCTATGTTGAGAAAGTGTGTAGGTGATCCTTCATCGGTTGTTCCTTTGGAAGTGTTGGGTATCTCTAGTTTCTTATCTTATGAGGTAGTTTTGGTTGAGATCTTAGATAGTCAAGTTTTTCTGTTGTGGACGAAGAATGTGACTTCGGTAAAGGTCCTTTGGAAAAACCATAAGGTTGAAGAAGCTACTTGGGAAATGAAAGAGGACATGAAGTCCAAGTATCCACATTTGTTCCTTGCTTTGGAAATTAGTACGAAAGGTATGTGCTCTTCATCACATCTTTGTTTTCTAACTTAGTTAAGGGAAAGATTGATTTACTTGCATCTTTATTTTCTAACTTAGTTAAAGGTTAACTTGATGTGTAACAATATGTTTATTCGTGTTTGTTCCTGCCTTACCCATCAGTCGAGGGTAAATGATCCCAGTGGGGGAGAATTGAAACACCTTGGCTTTTGACCGATAGAAAATTTCTTAATGTTGAACTCACTGGACATCATACGACTTGTGAGTGCTAGTCGTATGATACAATATAGTTTAGGGTCCCTCACTCATATATTAATTAGTGTGGTTTGGTTATTTTTTGTCCTAGGTATGATTGGCCATCTTACTAATAGTAAGTTGGGGTAGGAGTGATATGTTTCTAAGTCGTATAATGCCTATGTCCAATCTAGATAATTTTGATTAAGGTATGGCTTATAG
This sequence comes from Capsicum annuum, assembly GCF_002878395.1. Classification (NCBI taxonomy): domain Eukaryota; kingdom Viridiplantae; phylum Streptophyta; class Magnoliopsida; order Solanales; family Solanaceae; genus Capsicum; species Capsicum annuum. The sequence goes on from NC_061116.1 coordinate 43,726,678, forward strand.
GGTAATAGTTGTATATTAAGATACGAGTTTTTCATTGTGTGATCATATATTGGTCATTATTAAGGTCCAATATGATGCCTTGGGTATGAGATAGGGGTACTACTCATATCCTAGGGTACGACTTAGGGGTATGGTCGTACCCTTCTGCGACCATGTTTTCAGCTAATAGGCTAGGGGTATTTAGGACATTTTCCACCCAAAAACCCCTAAGTCCCCATGTCTTAAAACATATTGAGGCCTCTTATAACACTTTATTAAAAGATCAAAACATATTAATATCCTTTCTAAAATCTCTCTTGAAGATTGGGGCTAGCGTTCTTCAAAGGTGTTTACCTAGAGGCTCAAGAGTCAAGTTTCTTCCATGAATCTTCTTAAATAAGGCACGTGACTTTTCCCTCATTGTTAGTTCATAAATATCATGTGTTTTAAAGTATGATTATGATTCTTAATGGTGGTTTTGAAAACCAAAATTGAGGGTTTTGTTGTATATGGTTGAGTATTACTTATTCTTGGTTTAACTTGTGTTTACATATTTTTCTTGATGGTTGACACATGTGGGTGCTTGGTAATTGTGCTTTAACAAATATTTGATGGGTAACCCTAAACTTTATGGTTTTTACCTTGATTTTGGTCTTGATAATAGTATTCCCTCAAAGTGCTTGTGAAAATGCCTAAAAGAATAAACTAGTCACATGTTAATGATGTTTTGATCTAAGGCATTGGCCTAATGGATATGAATGGTTGGTAAATGGTTTTGTAAAGGTCTTGTTGGCCATGTAATGATTGAAATGGTAACCTTCGTGGTTTAAATTGGCTAAATGGGTTTGAGTCCCTAAACATTAAATTAAGGTCTTTATTAGACAATGGGTTTGAGTCCCTAAACTTTGAATTAAACAAGTGTCTTTGTTAGACGATGGGTTTGAGTCCCAAAGTCAATTACATGATTGTTTAATTGATAATGCTAATAGCATGTGGTACGCTTGCAAGTGGTGTTGGTATGATGATACCAACAAAGTGTCTTGTGTAAATAATTGGCTTAATAGTTGTGTATGTGAAATGGTGGTTTTAAATTAGTCTTTAAAATAGGATGTATATCCAGGCCATGAAAGTGGAGTCCATGGTGTGGGTGTCTTATGACCGGTGGTTTGAGTCCCTCGAATAAAATATAAAAGGGAGGTTCGAGTCCCCCTTACTACATGTATTGGTGTTTAAGTCAGCTTGATTATGCTGGGAGGTTTGAGTCCACCATATAGGCATATACGATTTTGGATATTCTCTGGTTCGTTCGAATACATATACTGGGGCCCTTCCAGCTAGGGGAGAGCTAGGCCCATATAGCCTGTGGGTGTCTTGTTCTATGACGGTCATGCTACACAGCACAGGTTAATGTTTTTCAAAGTTCATGCAAATCTTGTTCCCTATCCTTACATGGCATATATATATGTATGTATTACATTAGTTATATGCTTTGGTTGATTGGTTTTAAACTGTTGGCACTATTTAATCCTTATCATTGATTTACTCGTTAGTTCTCCAACCACTAATTGTCTTCGATGTTGTATCCCCATGTGATGCAAGTGTTGGTCATACTATACCTCCTACTCAGTGATTTGACTCGGGAACAGCTTGTGTTGACTAAAGTGGTAAGCTTTCATACTTTGGAAGGCTCTCTTTCTAGTTTTAGTTTCTAATGTTTTCATTGGTTTAGTTTTGGACATTGGTTTTGGCTATGCTCGGGGGCATATCCCGACCAGATATTGTTTTGATTTTGGATAGAAGCTTTGTGAGACTACCATATATTGTTATGGGCGATGTCGGTAATGGTGTCAGCCTTAGCATTGGTATTGGTGTTGGGGATGATACTGTAGGACTTTATTTGATTTATGATTGTTCCGTTTTATTATGGTATAGACATGTACTTGGTTATTATTTTGGTTAAGTTATGATTTTTGGCTTGGTATTGGATGGTTTGATTTGTTCGAGTTGTTCATGGTCATGGACCTATCCTAAATTCTGCATATTTTTAGTCATTCTATCTTATTATATGTTTGGAATTCATCCAACGTAGGGTATATATTGGTTGGTTAGAATGGGTAGCAGGGCGATCTTCGGTCTTTATTGGGCTTGAGATGCCCATTACGACAAGACCCTAGGGTTTGGGTCGTGTCATATACCACTCCTTGTGGTAATGGCAAGAACATAATCCTCATTTTTTGGATTTTTCCCAGTGTTTCTAGGAAGGGTACCGTGCTGCCTCTGGTTGAGTATTGCTGACATCTATCTGAACTGGTGCTCCAACTGCTTGATGGCAGTGGTATGGGATTCAACCTTCTGGGTCAAACTCAAAATGTCGACTTTAATCTCCTTAAGGTTAATCTTATAATTTTCTTAACCCTTTACCAACTTAGTCAAAATTACTTCCATTCTTGATTGTGCATCTTATCTTCCAGGTGTATTATGCCAACCTCCCTTCTCTCTATAAATATCCTTCTTCCTTCAGTCATCATCTTGCTCTCTACTGTGGTCTTTGTATCTTTCACAGTAGTTCCAACCTTGGTTCTCTTGCCCTTGGGCTTGAAAGCCCACCAACTGATGATCTAAATAGTTTGTTTCCTCCACTAATTCTGACTCAAAAGCTTTGGAAACTAACCCTTGTGCTCCTACTTCATTCACTTTTTCAGAACTCACTACCGAACTACTTTGCTAGTAACCCAAGATTAGCTCTTAACAATGCAATCTCTTACACTATTGAATCATCAGCTACTTTCTGGTTGCAGGAGGCACCAATAGCATACATGCTAGATCCCCTCTCATCCTCCTAAGTTTTCCACCCTTGATTAGTGAGCAAGATTTGGTCTAGCATCTTCAAAAGTAGCCCCCCGCCGTAGTCTCATAAAAGCTATTCCAGAGATGTTGTCTGCCATGACAATGGAACTAATGGTCAAGGCTATGTAAAATATCTCCAGTAAGATCGTCCCTGGTATCGGATGGTTGGGCACTACATCAGCTTCTTCTTGAACCTAAACCATGCCTCGTACATAGATTCTGACTACAGCTGCCTGAAATTGTAGATTTTTTCCTTAAGCTATAACATCCAAGATGGAGGAAAGAACCAGTTCAAGAATTTCCTGCACAACTTATTCCATACATTGATAGATCCTCTTGGTAGTTCCCCTAGCCATAAAGATGTTTCTCCTTTAAGTAAGAAGGGGAACAACCTCAATCTAAGTGCTTCCTGGTTCACCCCTGCAGTGGTATAATAACTGCATATCCCTATGGAAATTTGCAAGGTGCATGTTTGCATCATCTGTAGGCAAACTGGAAAATACACCCTTCAGGTTTAGGAGCTGGATCATTGTGCTCGTTATGTTAAATTTAATGCCTGGGGGCAAAACTGGAGGTATAATTGCTCCAGTCTCTACCAATGATCTTCTTCATCATCTATATATGGCTGCATATATTGATATGCTGGAATCACTTGAACACAGGAACCTTTAGCTCTGTTCTAATTCCCACCGAGTGCTTCTCGGCGGTCTGTTTCTTGTCTCTACTAACCTAGCTTTGCCTCCCTAACTATCCGCTTAGCTTCTTCCATTGACCTACTCTCATTTTAAGCTTGAGCTAAAAGCTCACCAATTTGTCGATCAACAATATCATGTACTCTTTTTAGAAGAGGGGAAGGCGCGTCATCACGAACCCCTTGAAGAATATCATCCCTTTTCTGTTCCATCGTCCTACTAGGTATTTTTAGGATCCTCTCTTAATTCGAATTCACTTGGAGTAAGGGATCTCATCTACACTATATGTTAGGCATACACCAGCGTATACCCAACTAAGAATGAAAATAAAAACCCAAAAACTACAACAACTTCAATTCACATATCAAAATTGTATTCCCTGACAACGGCGCCAAAATTTGGTGATTCCAAAGCTACCCCTCCATTCTGAAGATAATGTGGACAGTTACAAATATAGTAACCCAATAAAGGTTGGGGTCAAATCCCAAGGGAATATGTGGAATCGTGGCTCTCAACTTTTGAAATCAGTGGGGAAAATGGTAAAAAGCAAATGGGAGGTTTTGAGTAGTAGTATCGAACAAGTGGCGAATATCAACTTCAGTTGTAATCAGTCATAGGTGACACTAGAATTATGTTTCCCCTAGCTTCTCAACTCCATAGTATTATCGTGCTTTTTTTGACCAACATGATACCTTGCATGCAGAATCGATAAGTTATGTACCTTCTACAGTCTTTTGGATGAGCAAAAGGATTTCACCCTTTACCTTTTGAGTCTCAGGATGTCGGCTTACAAACCCTTAACTTGATCCCAGTTAACTATTACCTTTTGAGTCTCTAGTTATTAGATGAAATCTAACCATCTTACTGAGATAATACCCAGTAATATGGATCGACAATTACACTCCAAATTACTATTGTCATTATCTTTTCCTATCACTACTTCTCTTTTGGAGTAAGTAGAAATAATCTAGGCAGTATCTCCTAACATTTGCAACCACTAAGATAACTCTTAAAGTGAAGATAATGCAATCCATGCATGGGTACCGATTCAGAACAACAATAGCACTTCCCCTACTTTGTTCCGCCAGGGTTTCCACAACCCTAGCTAAGGTTTTTTAGTCACTCATGCTTGTGAAGTAATCAACAACATTCATGATTGAAAGCATCAGATGAAATCACAATAATCACAAGTAAAAACCCTAAAATGTAACTGAATGAATCAACCAAAATGAATACAAGAGAATTCCAAGACTAAAATCAAATCTCAAAATCAAAATATATTTGTAAGTATCAAGAGTGTGTAACTTCTACTATAAACACATAAGGGGTATTTATAGTACATGAGGGAACCCTAAAATCAAAGCCTGGACAAAATAGGAGAAAAAAGGGTAGGTGGCTATATATGGTCTCCACAAGCGTCCTGGACTTGGGCGCATGAGGTATATGCAGCCTGAGGTTGGGCGCATATGGTGACCGCATATGTCCAGACCAAAATTTCCTGCAACTTAGCTCTCAGGATTTTAGACTTCTGACACATGTTTTGCCCACATGCAGTCTACATGTGCTACATTTGGTCCACATATTGACTAAACAAGTGCCAAAAGTTATTTTTCAGATCCTTCTATTCTTTGGATCTTCAATTCTTTACTTCCAGCACTTACCTTAGTCTCATATAGACCACATATGCTATATGTGGTCCACATGCAGACATAGGTAAGTGTCAGGCCTTTCAACACTTATAACCATGCTTCAAATCTTCAACTTTCATCACATGCTTTGGTCACGAAAAATCAAAAACGTGTCACGGACATCCAAAATTGGTCACATAAGTAACCAAAACTACCTTTTTTCACCTTTTTCATGAACTTAGCATTCAAAACCTAGTTTCTTGTAAAACATACCCAAAATGCATAATATCTAATAAAAATACCTAATAAACTTGTATATTTTCATAGTTTTAAGCGTCGAAAGTGCTATATTTCTATTGCATATCAGAAAACAACTTGGGTTTGAAGACCAAATTATATGGACAAAACATATGCAGCAACAGACACAATAACCTAAATCCGAAATGATTATGTGCTAAAAGTTCAAATATTCTTTAGATTTTTAAGAGGTGTGAATAGAAAATGAATTGGTGTTTTTATTTTTAAGGATGCAATTCAGATAGGCACCTTTTCACTTTGAGTTGTTATAACCTTTCTAATAGATTGTAACTTTTTTGTAGAGTTGCACCATTATGATGAGGTGCACCTTTATGAACCATTACATTTTATAGACACGCAATTTTGATCCACCCAAGTATCGCTTTTTAAATTCAACCAGATCATCGCATCCATTCGTCGCATCCTTCCCTAGCTAATAATTTATCCATGAAAAGACAAAAATAGCCAACCTTTAACAAAAATATCTATTTAAGATTCCTTCACTACCCATGATAACCACCCCACCCCACGTGTTCCCCCTTCCCTCGCACCTTCACATATTTTGTACCCTTAATAATAAAAATCCAAAATCAAACTTGACACATCACCCTACCCAAAACATCCCTAACCCACGTGTTCCCAAGCCCCTCACAAACTCACATTTTCTTTCTTTTTCTTCTTTATAATATATGCATACAATATATACACATACCATAATAGACAGACATAGATGCTCACATAAAGAAAATGAAGGAAAATTGAGAGAGAGAAAAATAGAGAAAGAAAAATAGGGAATTGAATGAAAACACACACAGAGAGATGAGAGAGGGAGGAGAAAATAATTAAGAGAAAGAGTGAAAAAAAGAGATACATAGTAGTAAAATAAAGAAAAAAATAGAAGTAGCGAGAAGAATATAACAGATGGAAGAGAGAAAAGGGAGAGAATAGAGAGAAAAAAGGATCTATATAGGAAATAGTAGAGAGAAAAGGGGGAGAACGGGGAGAGAAGAACAAATCCCACTGCGGCTATTACTTTTTCGGTGATGGATTTCTTTACCAAAAAATGCATACAACTAGAAACCAAAACCATCCAAAATTCACCGGTAAACCCCTTCGAAAAACACACAAAAACCACACCTAGAACTTTAAAATTCTACAAGAACCATACCAAACGAGCCCTTTTTGTTGCTCCACTGGAAAAATTTGACCAAATTTCCCACTAACCCATTACCATCGGCCTACCCACCACTAAAAAGTCTAAGAAAATTGATCAAAATATATCTTTCACATATGAAATCAGTTATAAATTTAGGTTGTTCAGTATTGGAATAGGATTTGAGGTTCTAGTGTTTGAGGTTTCCAATGAGGCTCTATCGTCAATAGTTTACTCCTTTACTGTATCAACTTTGGAAGGATCATTTCAATTTAAAATCATTGAGGTCCATTTCTCCTCTCGTTCTTTATTTAATCTCGAATTTTGATTATAATTGTAGGTATGAATGAACTATATGCTTAACATGTTTGGTTCCTTGTTGTATGAATGTTGTTGATGCTGAATTTAGACTCTAAAAATTTGATAAGAGGTAGAGTAGTGTTAATTTGGAATTTTGACTTTGATACATTGAAAAGAGGAAGAATAAATTGATAACTGAAGAGCTGGTTAATCATTGATTGATAATGAAATCAGGGATGGGAATTCTAAATGATAAAATTTGGATAAATTGATTATCGTGATTCATTGTTATTGTTATTTTGTGTATAACTACCAATGTTACTCTCATTCAATAGTATCATGTTTAGGTTGAGAATTATAGGCAAATCATACAATTTTGATAGGTAAATTATAGAATTTCATAATTATTGAGTGTTTGAATGCTTGTTCAATGCTTTTTATTTCATCATACTTGAATAAAATTGTATTTATTTCTCTAAGGAACGCCCTGAGGTTATCTATATTTATTTATCTGGGGAATGCCCCATGAGATTTTGTATTTAAAGACAGTTAATGTTCAAGGCTCGGAACGTCGGGTACAACTTAGCTTAGGATTAGTTTAGGATAGAATAGGTTTACATTTTCGTATTTTATTCATTTTTGAGACTGTATAATCGAACTGGACATTATTTTATTTTGAGTTCTTATTTTGTTTGTTTGTTTAAGGATTTTTGTTTGTTTATTCACTTTATAGTGTCAAATTAGCCGATACAATTATAAGAAGAGACTATGTTTGAACCACGAGATCAAGGGGTACCTAACGCCTTTTCCTCGGTCAACAAAATTCCTTATTTGGAATCTCTGTTTGTAGATCAGTATTAGGAATCAAAACTATTTTTTGAAAAAGAATTTTCAAAGGTGAATCTGAGTTTTTGTTTAAAATCCTTTTCAAAATGTATTTTTTAGTTGAGTCACTTTAATAAATAAAAATCCTTTTCGAATTTAAAGTGAATATTTCTTGATAAAAAAAGAATGTGACAACTCTGAAAATTTTTTTAGAATTCGAGCTTCATTATTGAGTTGTTTCGACTTAGTTTAAAATTGTAGATGTATATACACTTTTTTGTGCAATCATTTTATCGTTGTGGATGATGACATGTTATGTATTTACAGTTTTACTTTATGTGTTGCCGCTTTAGATCTGTCATCATAGGCATTACCTTGAGTAATTTCTTTTGAAACAAGCTTCATAGTACATGTGTGTACACAAACCTTTATTGAATCACCTTTATTTTAGGAGGGGGAACCATCAGGCATATGAAATGGGTGAAAAGCAATCGCAACCACCATTGACCATACGTTCCGCCAAACAACCTTGTTTGTTAAGCCCCAGCTTAGATCATCCATTAGGTCATTTTTATTTGCATCATGTTGAGACCTAGTAGGACCCCTTTGTAGGAGACTTACCCCTAAGCATCTCTATGTGCTACTTGTTGCATCTTTGAGGATAAATAGGTCATTTGACGGACCAATTTAAGAAAACATGTGCTAAATTGGAGGAAAAGGATGTGTTTAGACAAGGAAAGGTAGAAAAAAGTCAAAGTTAGAGTCGAAAAAAATAAAAAGAAAAATAATTTCATAATTTTTAGTAGTTCTCCATGACTTTGTTTTTACAATCTAAAAAATTCAATAAAAGACTTTACCTTTTACACGTTTTTCTTGTAAAAACAAAAAAAATCAAAAGAAATTCCCTTTGTTTCCTTTAGTGTGCATTCATAACTTGAAATTTTTAAAGAAAAAATTATTTGGTAGGAGCTTCATGAATTTATAGGAAAATTTTAAAACATGTTTTTTTTTAATTATTTTATAGTTTTTGTACATCTTGCATGATGAAAATACTGAAAAGATTTTTCTTTTAGTGTCTTTATGTTTTCTATGTCAAAAATTTCAAAAATATTTTTATGTTGATGCTTTACTTTTTATCGATTTCATATAAAAATACAAAAATAAATTCTTTTACGTAGTTTTTAGTGTCGTTTTTTTTATGAAGTTTCAAATCTAAAACTCAAAAAGAAAGTTTTTTGTGTGTTTCATCATTTGTTTATGGTTATGTCACGAGTGGGGGTGCAGTCTATTATTTAATCTTTAATTATTCAATCTGGACGAACTAAGCACACCTGATTCTCCTCTCTCGGGAGTGAGATTCGTAGGCAACCCTTCTTGGGTTCGGTGATCTTATTTAAAAATTTAAAAAGATTTTCTTCACACTACATTTAGAGTCAGTGTTTCATGTACACCTTGAAAAATTAAAAAAATCTATAATAGTCATAGGTTTCATTTTTGTATGAAATTTAGAATTGAAGATTCAAAAAGATTTTTATCAATATCTTTGAAAAAAAAATTATCTTACTCTTCTTTTTAGATTAGTTGTTTCACATGTTTTTTACTGTGAAAAATAAAAAAGATTTTATTTGATAATAGATTGGTTGAGTCATGCGTTTTTCATATGAAAATATTTAAAAATTAATTTTTCTTTGGTAACCGTAGGTTTTATTTTTCATAGCGGATTCAAAGCTGGAAAAAATCAAAAATATTTTCGTCAACTTCTTTTGATAATTTGTTTTTTTTGTTTCCACTAAAATTTCAAGAAAAATAAACAGAGTTTGATTGATCATTTTATGTCAAAACTTCACGAACTACGCACACCAAATTCTTCTCTCTCAGGGGTGAGATACGTAGGTTTCTTTTTGGGTTCCGTGATTTTTCCCCAATAAAAAACAAAAAAATAGATATTTTGGAAAAGATGCTGAACTAACGTATTTGTTATTTCCATTATTCAGTTAGATTAAGGTGATTGGTTTGTGGCATTTTGGCTAGTCACCCATATTACACCAAATCTAAGAGAAAGTTAGTTATGGCTAGCAAGAGTATCAAGGTTGTTATCACTGATCAAAAAAGGCGTTCTGGAATGAATTTAGGACCTAGAAGAGATCTTGAAATTAAGGCAACAAATGGTAGATATGCATCGGGCTTGGGCTAATGGGCTGCCTCTTCCTCTGTTTCCCAAAAATAATCTGAAAATCCTTCTAGCCTACCTCTAGTGTCACACACTCCACAATATGCACCAGGGTTTACTCTGGGGCAACACTATCCCAAAACTTCTAATATTTGTTTCCTATATCCTCAACACAAAACTACCACATACTCGGCTCCACCTACTATTCATGCTTTGGTGGCTCCACCACTACCTGAAACTCCTACTTTGATGTTCTTCTAATGGTTGTGTTCCCCACTCTAGGACTGAGCCTGCATTGAATATTTCTTGTGATCAATATTATGCTCTTGAGCCCATGTTTAAGTTGACTAATCCTTATAGATACACTCAACCTCCTGAATTTCCACTTAACGTTGAGAAGTCTTTTATTACAGAAGAACAAAGAAGAAGTGACCAAAGAGGTGAAAAGTTTAGAAGTGGCTATCAAAAACTTACAAGGACTTGGAGGGGGGGTATAAAAGTATGTCATATAAGGACTTGCACATGTTTACAAGTGTTAACCTCCCTCCGGGCTTTAAGACACCAAAGTTTGAGAAGCGAGATGGATATGGTGATCCCGTAACATATTTGAGACATTATTGAGATCAATTGAGGGGAGCTGGAAGGAAAGAAGAATTGCTTGTTGATGTGTGAGCAGATGCTAACACATTTGAGGCTTTTAACTCTAAATAATTGCAAAGTCTTAAGAAAATTTTGGTTGTTTTTGATCATTTTCTTGTGATATTGAAGTTGTAGCAAGGATGGGAGGAAAACATAGAAAAGATGAACAAAATAAGTAAAATCTGGTACAAGTAAGCTGATATGAGTCTGACGGCATTTCTTGCAAGCCCTCAGAGATGTGGTAAGCTACCAGAAAAGGTACCAGGAAGTATAGTGGAGAAGAGTTCTTAGATAAGAGTGACGACATTCTCAATATGTCATCACAAGTGTGGTAAGCCATCAGAATATGCCGTCAAAGTGAGGCAGAACATGGTGAAATAAGATGAAGGTCTGACGAAATTTACTACACGCCATCAAAAGTGTGGTAAGCTGTCATAGGACATCATCAAAGTGAGGAAGAACAGGTCAAGATGGAATGACTTCTGACGACATATCTGAGACGCCGTTAGAAGCCTGACGACCAACACAAATATGGCATCACCTAAATCGAAGCCCAGCTGTGATTTTGTTATTTTATTTCCTTAATTAGGCTTTAGTATAAATAGCAGATTTTAGGGTTTTTAAGAAAAAAATTTTCATTATTCAGAACAAAGAATTTTGGATGGAGAAACACATACATTGTTCTTTTTTTCCAATTATTTTTAGTTTCTTTCTTATCAACTATTCTTGGGTTTCTAACTTTGGATTTAATTGAAGAAATTATTTGTTGTTTTCCATCTATACGCAAGTTTATCATTATCATCATGAATTCAACTTTTGATTTCCTTCGTCAAATTATGAGCGGCTAATTTCATTAGCCGAGGTTATGGTATTTAAGGATTAGGGTTTGATATGATGCTAGGTGTTTAACGGATTCAAAGAGTAGTAGAACATCTTTAAATTCTGTGGTTTTAACTGAAATCTAGTGGTTGCAAACATTAGATTATGCCTTAGTTTTTATTTGCTTGTAATAGAGAAATAAATTAGAGGATGGGAATTATCAACAGGGACTCGAAAGCTACCAACCTTCTATTTAATGATTAATGCCGTAACTAGATTAATATACCTGAGATAACATCTGATTGGATATAGATAAATTATCTAAGTTTGAGAGAATTAGATAATAAATTGTCTGGTAAGGTTGAGAGATAAGCCTGATAGTATCATAGTCAGGGATATTCTGTTGTTTAACTCATTCCGAGGATCTCTAGCAATACCTAGTATCTATCAATACCCAAAATTATTGGTGATCATAATCCTGATTTCCCATTTATATTGATAACAACTCTACAAATTCAAAAAGTAAAGATTGATACATTGTGAACTTTAAACCCCCAACTTTCCGAAATGATAAAATACCAGTAAAGTATTTAGTAAACAAATTGACGTTCACACCCTATTCCCTATGGGATTAGACCCCAACCTAGTTGGGTTTTATATTAATCGCTTACACCCATTCAAGAGTGTAATTTGAGTGTTATCAAAAATGGTGCCATTGCCGGGGAATACGATTGTAGACTAAAAATTTTATGCGCAAAAATTTACTGATAGTTAAGTTTCCTTTGTTTACGTTTGGTTGTTGTTTTTTCTATTTGTAGGATATTTACTTTAGGTTGCACTAAGCAGTACCCAATCTGTAACTCCATCATATAAGCAGAATAGCAGAACGATCACCGTAGTATGAGGCTAAAGAGGATGATGATGTGGATGAAGCAGGTACAACGGGCGCGATCATTCCGCCACTGTTGGCACCAAAGCAAAGCTTAAATTACAAGCACAATGATCCGGATTTTAAATATGAAAGGTTTGTTTGGAGGCCTTCCTGAAGATGACCCCAATGTGCATCTGGTGAATTTTTTCACCATTTGCAAATCCTTTGATAACCCAAGGGTGAGCCAGAGTGCTATCTGATTAAGGTTGTTCCCATTGTCTCTGTATGGCGAGGCAACATAATGGCTAAATGAGTTTACGCCTAATTCTATAACCAACTGGAGGCAGTTGAGAAGAGCTTTCCTAGAAAGGTTTTTTTCGCCGTCCAGGAGGATACAGTTGAGGGATGAGATTAACAATTTTAGGCAACTCCCAAATGAGGATTTGCATGAAACTTAGGAGAGGTTCAAAAAGAAGATGGCTCAATGTCTAAATCATAACATGATGGACATACATCTGATGGAGACTCTGTACAGAGGTTTTAACTCTGTGACAAGGCCAATGGTAGACAACGCTGCTGGAGGATCATTTGTTTCTCTTGCATTTCAAGATGTTGTTAATATGCTGAATAGGATGGCCAAATTAAGTAGGGCTTGGTACACCAGTGATTCTGTGGTAACAAGTCCAACTGTACCTATTGGAATAAATGAGGAACAGCGAAAAGGAATGAGGAAAATGATCAAGACATAGCCTATCTAAAGACTCAAATGGACCTGCTCACCATGTACTTAATGTCAGGAAGGACTGAATAAGTGAAAGCTGTAATGACTTGAGACCATGATGATATGGAGACTGAAGAAGAAGTTAACTATTTTACTAATCAGTTGGGTTTCTGAGGCAATAGCTAAGGGAATCAAGGTCAGAATGGGAATGATAATCCTAATCATAAAGACAGGGAGCAAGAAAAAGGGAGATGCATCAATGACAGAAATGGGTTGTATGTTCGTACAGGTCATCAGAAAGCTGCCACAACTAGCTCAGTAAAGTATTCGATAAAAGATATGATGAAATAACTATTAAAGAGAGTAGAGGCTACTAATGCAGGCTTAGTCAGTATGAGGAGTGAATTTTACACTATGAGTCAGTTGGTTAGTTCACATTCAATGTTTATCCAGCAGTTAGAGCAACAGATGAGTCAACTATCCTCAGCACTACACTAGGGAATAAGTGGTACCTCACTTGTTCAAGTAACTCAGGATTAGAAGACTGACAATTCATGTTAAGCGATTACCACTAGGAGTGGTAAGATTTTATCTGGCCCTGCTATTAACAAACCTGTGAATATTGAGGAAGTTGTAAATGAACCAGCAAAACAACACCCAGAGGAGTGTGAGAAACTAAGTAGTTCTATTGACTTGTCAGATAAGGAGAAAGAGAAGAAAGTGGTGTTGAAACCCATGCCACGGCCACCACCTCTCTTTCCTCAATGGTTGAGAAAGAAGGCGGATGATGCAAAGTTTAGTAAGTTCCTGGCAATGCTTAAGTAATTGACTATAAATGTGCCTTTAATCAAGGCCCTTGAGCAAATGCCAGGGTATGCAAAATTTATGAAAGAGCTTGTGACCAAGAAAAGGGCAGTGAGTTGCGAACTGGAAGCAGGCCTCCACCACTATAGTGCTATTTTCATAGGGACCTTGACACAAAAGAAGTCGGATCCAGGTGCAGTCACTATTCCTTGCACAATTGGAACTATGAAATTCACTAAAGCACTGTGTGATCTAGGAGCAAGTGTTAACTTGATGCCACTGACTATCTATAAAAAGTTGGGTTTGGAAAATCCCACACCGACCAATATGAGGCTGGTAATGGCTGACAGATCAGTAAAGCAACCTATTGGCATTTTGTATGATGTGCTGTTCAAGGTCTCCAAATTCATATTCCCTGCAGACTTCATTATTCTATACTGTGAGGTGGACTTCGAGGTGCCCATAATTCTGGGTTGACTTTTCCTCGCAACCGAAAGTGTATTGATCAATTTGAGAGTGAATGAGCTCTTATTTAGGGTGAACGATAAAGAGGTATAGTTTAACATGGGAAAATCAATGAAATAGCATGAGGAAATAAGTGTGTTCTCAGTAGTTGATGTGTACTTTGAGGACAAACAAGATATGCTTAGAACTGAATAGCTTATTATCGATCCCTTAGCAGCGGTTGTGATGAACTATGAAAGCGAAGGTATTAAGAAGTATGAAGAGACAGTTTTTGCCCTGACCATCCCGGGCTCACATTCTTATTCTCCTAAAAAGTTTGACCTTGATCTAGCTAATCGACCAACACCACCAGCCAAGCAATCTATTGAAGAACCATCGGTGTTGGAATTGAAGGAGCTGCCTGGTCACTTATGATATGTATTTCTTGGAAAAGGGAACACACTACCTGTTATTATTGCAGCTGATTTGGAAGAATGATAGGTAACTGCACTTATTTCAGTACTTTAAAATCATAAGAGAGCAATTAAATAGACCATCGTAGACATTATTGGCATTCCTCCTTGCATCTGTACGCACAAAATCTAACTAGAAGAAGACTGTACTCCTACCATTGAGCATCAGCATTATCTTAACCCACTAATGTAAAAAGTGGTTAAAAAGGAGATTATCAAATGGTTGGATGCAAGAGTAGTTTACCCTATTTTTGATAGCAAGTGGGTGAGCCCAGTTTAATGTGTGCCCAAGAAAGGTGGTATGACAGTGGTTGCTAATGAGAAGAATGAGCTGATTCCACTCAGGCCAGTGATCGGGTAGAGAGTCTGCATGGACTACCTTAAGTTGAACTCTTAGACGCTGAAGGACCATTTCCCAATGCCTTTCATGGACCAGATACTTGATTTATTGGCTGGCAGGGTATGGTATTGCTTCCTGGATGGTTATTCTGGGTATAACCAAATCTGTATTGCTCTGGAAGATCAAAAGAAGACGACGTTCATATGCCCATATGGCATATTTGTATTTAAGAGGATGCTATTTGGGCTATGCAATGCACCCGCCACTTTTCAACAGTGCATGATGTCTATCTTCTCTGACATAGTAGAAGACACCATAGAGGTATTCATGGATGATTTCTCAGTGGTAGGTGATTCATTCAAAATATGTCTGGAGAATCTGAACGTGGCTTTGCAAAGATATGTTGAATTTAATCTAGTGCTTAATTGGGAAAAATGCCATTTTATGGTAAAGTAGGGTATTGTGCTAGGCCATAAAATTTTTAAAAAAGGGATTGAAGTTGGTTGAGCAAAGGTTGAAGTTATCGAGAAATTACCGCCCCCTATTTCAGTAAAGGGAGTGCGTAGTTTTCTTGGTCATGCAGGATTCTATCAGAGATTCATAAAAGACTTCTCAAAAGTTACAAGCCCACTTTGCAAGTTGTTGGAGAAGGTAGTTTAATTTTTCTTCGATGATGAGTGCTTGAAGGCATTTGAATGCCTTAAAAAGAAGCCAAACAGTTTAAAATAATATGTAATGCAAGTGGTGTTGCGCTAGGATCTGTATTGGGAAAAAAGAGGGATAAATTGTTTCACCAGATATATTAAGCCAGCAAAGCACTGAATGGAGCATAAAATGATTACACAATAACCAAACAGGAATTGCTAGTGGTAGTGTATGCTTTCGATAAATTCAGGTCTTATCTGCTTGGAACTAAAGTGGTGGTCCATACAGGCCATGCTGCTTTGCGGTACTTGATGGACAAGAAAGATGCTAAACCAAGGCTTATTAGATGGGTGTTGGTACTGCAACAGTTTGATTTTGAAGTCAAAGATAGAAAAGGTTGTAAATATCAGGTTGCAGATCATCTATCTAGAATGGAAAGTGGACAGAAAGTGAGTGATGAAACAAAAATAAATAATGAGTTTCTAGATGAGGAGATCCTGGCAACTGCTATTGAAATATTGCCTTGGTACATTGATTATGCAAATTACGTTGTGAGTGAGATCCTCCCAGAACACTTTCTGTTCCACCAAATAAAGAAGTTTTTGCATGATGTAACACATTATTTCTGGGATAAGCCTTATCTTTTCAGGCGATATGCAGACAATATCATACGGAGATGCGTGCCTGAAGTATATGCAAGATGTATACTAGAAACGTGTCATGCTTCCCCAGTTGGGGGTCACCATGCAGGTGACCGAATGGCCAAAAAAGTGTTGCAGAGTGGGTATTATTGGCCAATATTATTTAAAGATGCCCATAAGTTTGTGTAGGAATGTAATCAATGTCAAAGATAGGGATCAACATCTAAACGGCACGAAATGCCCTTGACTAAGATGCTTGAAGTGGAGTTATTTGATGTGTGGAGTATTGACTTCATAGGTCTGTTTATAAGTTCTTACGGGATGAAGTACATTCTGGTTGCTGTTGATTATGTGTCCAAGTGGGTTAAGGCTGTCGAATTGGCTGACAATGAGGGAAAGAGAGTCATTGCATTTCTCAAGAAGAACATCTTCTATCATTTTGAAGTACCATGTACTATCATAAGCGATGGAGGATCTCGCTTTTGCAATAAACTATTTCGAGTGGCTCTGGCGAAGTATGGTGTGAAACACCACAGAGTGGCTACTTCATATCACCCGCAAACCAGTGGGCAAGTGGAGGTGTCAAATTGTAAAGTGAAGGTCATCCTATCCAAGACAAAGAATTCTAGCCAAAAAAACTAGTCACGAAAACTTGATGATGCCTTGTGGGCATACCGAACTTCTTTCAAGACACCTATTGGAATGTCACTATTTCAACTGGTCTATAGAAAGGCGTGCCATTTGCCAATAAAAATGGAGCATAAGGCCTTATGGGCACTTAAGAAGTTAAATTTGAACTGGAAAGAGGAGGTAGAAATGAGATTAGGGAAACTAAATAAAATGGATGAATTCCGCCTTAGGGCATATGAGCGAGCAAATTTGTATAAATAAAAAATGAAAAAGTACCATGACTGGAAGATAGAGAAATGAGAGTTCAAAAAAGGGGACTTGGTACTTCTGTTTAATTCCAGACCTAAATTATTTCCAGGAAAGCTGAAATCTAGGTGGTCAGGCCCTTTTAAGGTAAGCCAAGTCCACTCCTCTAGAGTAGTTGAACTTGAAAACGAAGATGGTAGTACCTTCAAGGTAAATGGGAAATGGGTAAAGCTTTACATTGGACCAAAAGAATCAGTGAAAAGCGCTGCATGGGAGGCAACCCATGAGTCCTGAGAATAACCCACTCCAGGTATAATGTAACCCTTAGTTTCATTTTATTTTGATTTTGAGGGTGTGGGGGTGTATTGTCATTGTACCAATTGTGTTAGTAACTAAGAGAAGTACTTATACTTGAAGCAGTATGCATGCTTGATGAATTTTTTAGCACCTCCCCATTGGTTTGATTGCATGACTATGTGAACTACATTAAATTATGACCATGTGTGAATCTTGTTGTGGCATTAGTTCTAGTAACTTGACAATCACTGCCAAACATTTGCATGAACTAGATGAGTAGTAGCTAGTAATATTCTTATATGCCAAGTGTGTGTGAGGCTTTACTGAGTTCCCTTTGTATTGCCTAATCTAGAACTTTCCTGATTCGTCTTACCGTAGTTAAAGGATAGGAGTTAGGAAAGGATCATAGGCCGTTTTTGAATTTTAGTCACTTTTAGCCTAAATGACCTTCCCTATAATACATTATACCCCTTGGTCCTCGTTTGTGCCTAAATTGACCATTTTCTTTCTATGAAACTCATCACCTTCCCTTTTTAAATCATAATGAACCTGTTTTAGCCCTGGTCCTCCTTGGACACTGTGCACCTTGACTTAGGCAAACAACCTAAGTTGAGGGTGGCTATTACAGGGGTGCGTGATATAAACTAGGTATGAAAAAGGGTAAAAGAAAAGAAAAATAATATAAATAAATAGTTCTGAAAAAGAAATTCATAGTTGGGTATTGGTGAAAAAGAGCAATAAAATGAAAATTGTTTGAATAAAAAGAAAGACCACACCCTGTTTTGCGATCAAGAGAAAAAAAAATGAGGTTAATAAGTAGACCCCACAAGATAAGGTAGTGCCAAGGAGGTTAGTCACTCTAAATGTTGTTTAATACCATACCACCCCCTAGCCTACATTACAAGCCTGAGAAAGTCCTATAGTGATCCTAGCTTACCTGTCTAGACACCTCTGTAATGACGATAAGGGCAAGCATATGGTATTTGGCATACACTGGTTGAACTTCATTCTGAGTGTGAGAGCCTTTGTGATTATCCCCATGATTATACCTTGATTGCTGATAATGAGAGAAAAGGGAAATTTCTTTGCTGGGAGGTCACAATAGGTATACTACCAATTGTTGACTTGTTTTGGTGAATGTGATGTAGATGCATGTAGGAGTGTTGTTGTCGAATGAATGCCATACCTTGATTCCTATGAGTTGCATGGTTATTTTCAAAAATTTTGGACAACTAATTTTTAAGTTGATTGACCTTGTTGAGGATGCATGTGTTTTTGAGCAAAGTCGAGTGACTGGTTGCTGATTGTATTTTGTATTCTCTTAGTTGTGTTTTTGTTGCTTGAGGACAAGCAATTATTTTAAGTTGAGGGTGTTGATGTGTGAGCAGATGCTAACACATTTGAGGCTTTTAAATCTAAATAATTGTGAAGTCTTAAGCAACTTTTGGTTGTTTTTGATCATTTTCTTGTGATATTACAGTTGTAGCAAGGATGGGAGGAAAACATAGGAAAGATGAAAAAAATAAGTAAAATCTGGTACAAGTGAGCTGATATGAGTCTGACGGCATTTCTTGCAAGCCGTTAGAGATGTGGTAAGCTACCAAAAAAAGGCGTCAGGAAGAACAGTAGAGAAGAGTTGCTAGATGAGAGTGACGACATTCTCAATATGTCATCACAAGTGTGGTAAGCCGTCAGAATATGCCGTTAGAGTAAGGCAGAACATGGTGAAATAAGATGAAGGTCTGACGAAATTTACTACACGCCGTCACAAGTGTGGTAAGCCTCCATATGACATCATCAAAGTGAGGAAGAACAGGTCAAGATGGCATGACTTCTGACGACATATCTGAGATGTCGTTAGAAGCCTGACAACCAACACAAATATGGCATAACCTAAATCCAAGCCCAGCTGTGATTTTGTTATTTTATTTTCTTAATTAGGCTTTAGTATAAATAGAAGTTTTTAGGGGTTTTAAGAAAAAGTTTTTCATTATTTAGAACAAAGAATTTTGGAGGGAGAAACACGTACATTGTTCTCTTTTTCCAATTATTTTTAGTTTCTTTCTTATCAACTATTCTTGGGTTTCTAACTTGGGATTTAATTGAAGAAATTATTTGTTGTTTTCCATCTATACGTAAGTTTATCATTATCATTAGGAATTCAACTTGTGATTTCCTTCATCAAATCATGAGAGGCTAATTTCATTAGCCGGGGTTATGGTATCCAAGGATTAGGGTTTGATATGATGCTAGGTGTTTAACGGATTCAAAGAGTAGTAGAACATCTTGAAATTCTGTGGTTTTAACTAAAATCTAGTGGTTGCAAATATTAGATTATGCCTTAAGTTTTATTTGCTTCTAACGGAGAAATAGACTAGAGGACAGGAATTATGAACAGGGACTCGGAAGCTACCAACCTTCTATTTAATGATTGATGCGGTAACTGGATTAATCTACCTGAGATAATATCCGATTGTATATAGATAAATTATCTAAGTTCGACAGAATTAGATAATAAATTGTCTGGTAAGGTCGAGATATAAGTCAGATAGTATCATAGTCAGGGATATTCTGTTGATCTACTCATTCCAAGGATCACTAGCAATACCTGGTATCTGTCAATACCCAAAACCATTGGTGATCATAACCCTGGTTTTCTATTTATATTGATAACAACTCTACAAATTTAGAAAGTAAAGATTGATACATTGTGAACTTTAAACCCCCAACTTTCTAAAATAATAAACTACCAATAAAGTATTTCATAAACAAATTGAATTTCACACCCTATTCCCTGTGGGATTTGACCCCAACCTAGTTGGATTTTATATTGACAACGATCGCTTACACCCATTCAAGAGTGTAATTTGAGCGTTATCACTTATGGCTTAGTTTTGGGAAAGTCTAGCAGGTTTAGCCTCTGAGTGGTTGTTTTATCAAGATATTGGTAAGTGGAACAGTTGTAATGATATGGCTAATGAATTTGTGCAAGAATTTTAATGCAACATTGACTTAGTCCTCGTGAAAGGTCCTTGACTAACATGACAAAGAAGAGTGTCGAAAGTTTTGGGGAATATGTCATTAGATGGCGTGAACAAGCTGCTAGGGTGAAAACACCAATGAAAGAAAGCAAGATGGTGGAGGTGTTTATTCAAGCGTAAGATGAAACATATTTTTAACATCTTTTGCCAACATTAGGCAAGCCATTTATTGAGGTCCTAGAAATGGCAGAGATGATAAAAGATGGAATTAAGACTGGTTGCACTGTGAGTTTTGCAGTATTGAAAGCAACTACTCAAGTAGTTCAAAATGATTTAGAAAATGTTAGAGGGATGAAGAATAAGGAAGATGTAGTTGTTGTTGTAGTTGGAAAACGTACATATACAAGAAAACCACCTCGTCATTACCCTCAGTCTCAAGCCCAAGCTTATACCCACCCTCAATCTCAAGCTAATGTTTATACCCAAGCTCTATATAACCACTCCCAACATTACTATCCTTCCCAAAATCCATTATCCTTTATCCCCCGACCTCCATATCCAATATATAGTGCACAACTATATGTTCAACCTCTTTCTAACTTGTAATGGAGTGCACCAACTCCTTTGAATTATTCTCCATCTCCATAAACATACCAAAGCCCTTTTAGACCCAATTTTCAACTCAGGCTAGAATATGCAAAGAGGAAGAATCCAAGGGATAGTTTCACACTAATTGGAGAATCTTATACCAGTTTATTCTAGAAATTGATATAGTAGAATGATCATACCTCTCCTTGGGTATACTCCTAATCCACATTCAAGAAATTTTAATCCTAATGTACAATGTACATATTATTATGATATTCAGGGTCACAGAACTGAAGATTATCATGCTTTGAAAAGAGAAATAGAAAGGATAATTCAAGATAAATTGATTATGGTGTAGGAAATTGAAAATGGTGAAAGCTCTAGTCATGTTGATGTGCAAACTAGTGGCTAAGATGCCTCAACAATTGGGAAGTCACTCTTTTCCTTATTAGGAAGGAGTTTTGGTATTTTTTTTTTGTTATTCGAATTATTTTAGGCTTGTAGTTTGAGACCTATCTTATTTTGTTAATTTGTTGTTTACGTTCAAATCCTTCTATTTTTCCTTTCAACAAAATACAGTGTCCCTTTTTGCTTTTTATTTTATGTTATTTTTTTTTCTTCTTTACAATGTTCGTTTTATGTTGTTTCTAGTGATATGACATACTTATGGAATTTGGCCAGATCTTAAAATCTAATCCAATTATGAAACATTAAATCAAAAATAGAAATGAGTAATATGATTAAATATGTAAAGTGTTGAGAAGGTGGGTGACCGATTTAAAACCTCACTCGAATAGATTGAGGAAATTACTTTGAGAATAACAAGAATAACTTGGTCTTCAATTTAAAGGTATATATCAAACACTTTGAATTGGATAAAACAGTGGATGGACGATCTCCTCTATCGACAGAAAAAAAAAATTTCTCCACTAAAGCATGGGTCATCTAATGTGAGGATGTACAACAAAGATTGAGTTAGATGTTTGATAAGTGCAAAAAAGAAGTGACACACATACTCGATTATAGTTAGTATAGTGTAAAATATGGTATAAGCAATCTTTATTCTTCCATTTTCATATTGCATGTTATGTTCTTGCATTTTTAAGGATTGATATGATGAAGGCATTTCATTCCAATAAACAAATAT
This sequence comes from Capsicum annuum, assembly GCF_002878395.1. Lineage (NCBI taxonomy): Eukaryota > Viridiplantae > Streptophyta > Magnoliopsida > Solanales > Solanaceae > Capsicum > Capsicum annuum. The sequence goes on from NC_061116.1 coordinate 43,748,855, forward strand.
TGTGTCGTCTTTTGTTTACCCCACTTGAGCTTTAGTTCTATTTTTCTTTCGTACCCCTCTTTTGGAATCAACAATAGAGTTAGAAAAAATTTTTAAAAAAGAGAGCTAAGTGTATCAAGAAAACAGAGTTAGAGAAAGTCCTAAAGATAAAAATGGTCAAATAAAAACAAAGAGAGAGAAAAACAAAACCAAGCAAAAGAACAAGTTGCATAAAATATGTTTGACCTGATTCTTGATACGACAAGATTCGTAGGCAGCGCTAGCCGTGAGTTTAATCCAACCAATTAAATAATTTAGAATTACCCAATCAAGAGAAACTGGGGCAAGAGTTAATTTTTCATTGCTTGAGTCAATTTCAAAAGTTGTAAATCTCACCTCATTTTAAGAGTCATTTGAGCCTGATGCCATCTTTTTATTTAACCCAATCCAAAATCCATGTTACAACCAAAGAAAGGCCTTCATATCAATCTTTGAGAACGTTAAGGCTAAGCATGTGATGGATATATGACGTTGTAGTTTTGGAACTACTTCTCTTTATCATCATAAGGAAATATGAGAGAAATAAAAATAAGAGAGTCGTATTAGTGAAAACTCTAACGGGCCCCATAAGGCGATGATGAGCTAAAAAAAATAAAATGAGAGTCTTATTGGTGAAAATCCTCACAAACACCATAAGACGATAGTGAGTCGAGAGAAATAAAAATGAGAGAGGCTTGTTGGAAAAAATATTTTAGGACATCACTAGACGAATGAGGTATACGATTACAATGAACTTAATAAAGTAATTTAGTTCCAGGGTCATTAACTCAAGAGAAATTGGTAAAGGTTTGGATGGAAAGATCAGGAAGATTCATCCAAAATTCATGTCATAATCATTAGAGATGGCGTCTGTTTTCAAATAAGTTTTTATTTTCTTCTTTTTTAAAAGGGGATATTCATCTTATTTTGTTTCTTTTTTATATTTCTACTTTTGTTTGCTTGAGTCTATTATCCAAATAGAAAATCATTATCATTTCTCTCATGCCTTTGAGACAAGTTCATGTCAAACCAAGTGAGAAAGGATTTCAATACTTGATACCAAGTTCTTCAATTGCACAAACCAAGACAAAGGCCCAACACATGAAAGAAACATGATTATAAGTCAAAATAAGGCATGTAAAAAGTTTTTGTCAACAGAAAAATTTAGGGATTCATGAAAATGCCAAGGTTTAAAGGGTTTATATGAGAGACATAGTAAAATAGAGATATTATGTTAGCTTCAGAGTCATTCTTAATAGTCTGAGTTTGGATCAATGGTGCAGCAAGTCAATGACATATGCTAGCAGGTTGAAGCAAGTTAAATATGATGTGCAAAAGCAATTACCACAAAGCTAAATCCAAAAACCAGCCACCATGTCTTTATACTCACAAGTTTTCTATGTATGAAATAGGAACACCTATTGCCTTCAAATCAAGGGCTTTAAATCCTAAATATCAAAAGACTCAATTCCTCACTTCTGCAAATGCAACAGATAGTATTGCTACATAGGTTTGGTAATGAAAATTATGGTTAAAACTAATCATCATATACCCCTAGGAGATTCATTTCCTTGTTTGGGTAATTCAAGATTCATTTGTTAGGTAACTTACTTCTTAACTTAAACCTTTACTCTTAGAAGATGCATTTTCTAGTCAAGTCCCTCCGTTTAACCCTTAGGAGATGCTCTTCTTCGACAAGGTTTTTAAATTTTTGTCATTAGGTGACACACTTTCGAACTAGGACCTTTTACTTCTAAAAGATGCACTTTCTAGTTGAGTAGTTCCATTTAACCCCTAGGAGACGCACTTCCTTGTCTCGGTAATTCAAGTTTTGTTTATTAGATGACCCACTTCCTAACTTGAACCTTCATTCCTAGAAGACGCACTTCCTAGTTGAGTCCTTCTATTTGACCCCTAGGAGACATACTTTCTTGTCTAGGTAATTCAAGTTTTGTTGGGTCACGTAATTCCTAACGTGAACCTTTGCTCCTAGAAGTAGCTATTTTAGTTGATTCCTTCTATTTAACCCCTAGGAGACGTACTTCCTTATCTATGTATTTCAAGTTTCATTTATCAGGTGACGCACTTCTAACTTAAACTTTTGCTACTACAGGTCACACTTTCTAGTCTAGTCATTTCATTTAACCCCTAGGAGATGCACTTTCTTGTCTGGGTAATTCAAGTTTTTTTAGGTGACACACTTCCTAAATTGAACCTTTACTCATAGAAAACAAACTTTCTAGTCAAATCCTTCTATTTAACCCGTAGAATATGCACTTTCTTCTCTGGGTAATTCAAGTTTTGTTAGGTTACACAATTCTTAACTTGAACCTTTTCTCCTAGAAGCTGGACTGCTTAGTCAATTCCTTCTATTTAATCCTTAAGCAATGCACTTTCTTGTTTGGGTATTTCAAATTTCATTTATCAGGTGATGCACTTCCTAAATTGAACCTTTACTCCTAGAGGATACACATTCTATTCGAGTTATTTTATTTAATCCTTTGGAGATGCACTTCCTTGTCTGTGTAATTCAAGTTTTGTTAGGTCAAACGCTTCCTATTTTGAACCTTTACTCTTAGAAGATGCATTTTCTAGTCGATTCCTTCCACTTAACCCCTATACGATACATATTCTATGTAGGTAATTAAAGTTTAATCAGGTGACACATTTCCTAACTTGAACCTTTAATCATAAAAGTCGCACTTTCCAATCAATTTCTTGCATTTAGCCACTAGGAGATGCACTTCCTTGTCTAGGTAATTCAAGGTTTGTTAGGTGACACACTTCCTAACTTGAACTTTTTCACCTAGAAGCTGCACTTTCTATTTGACTCCTTTCATTTAACTTTAGTAGACCCACTTCCTTGTTTGGGTATTTCAAGTTTCATTTGTCAGGTGACTCACTTCCTAACTTGAACCTTTATTATTAAAGATACATTTTCTAGTTCAAGTCTCTCACTTTAATTCTTAAGAGATGTACTTCCTAGTCTTAATCATCTAATTTTACTAACAAAAATATATATTTATGGGTTGCCATCTTGATTCACCTTTGCATCATGCATTTTACAAATAGTTATGATTTGATTTGACACTCACAAAATTTTTCTAATGATAAACGGGGGAAAAAATTTTATTCGTGTTATTTGGAACTTTACTTTCAATTTAGGACCCTCTTAGATAATGGAATTTTTGTTTGGGAACCCTCTTAGAAAATGGGACTTTATTTTTTAAAAAAGGGACCTTTCTTTATCATTATCTTTGTTTAGGATAATTTTTGTTCTAGTTTTGATTTTGATTTAAGGAGCCTACTTAGACAATATGGTGAAAAATGACAAGTCAGGAGCCTTCCCAGAGAATAGGGTGAAGAAATTGAAAGTCATGAGTTCGCCTGGAAAATAAGGTGCAAAAATAGAAAGTTGGGAGCTCGCCTAGAGAATAGGGTGAAGAAATTACAAGCCAGGATCCCACCTAGAGAATAAGGTGAAGAAATTGCAACTCAGGATCCTGCCTGGAAAATAGGTGAAGAAATTGCAAGTCAGAAGCCTGTCTGGACAATAGTATGAAGAAATAGCAAGTCACGTGTCCAACTGGAGCATAGGGTAAAGAAATTGCAAGTCAGAAGCCAGCCTGGAGGATAGGGTAAAGAAATTGCAAGTCGGGAGCTTGCCTGAAGAATAGGGTAAACAAATAGCAAGTAAGAATCCCGCCTGGAGAATAGGGTGAAGAATTTAAAATTGCAAGTTAGGAGCCCGCTTGAAAAATAGGGTGAAGATTTTGAATTGCAAGTTCAGGAGTCCGTCTGAAGAGTGGGTTAAAGGTTTTAAGGTTCAAGTTCAAGTTCAGAAGCCCCATCTAAAGAACATGGTCAACTTCAAGTTCATCTTCAATACCAAATTTTGCACGGAGAAAGAATCTATTTTCAAGTTCAAGCTAAAGAAAAGTAGATACTTTATCACTTGAGAAAGCATTAAAGACTTAAATCAAGAATCAGGAGAAGCTGCATAGATAGGATTTTTGTAATTTCATTTATCTTTTGAACCCGTAATTTTCATTTTTGATGTAATGAAAGAGCCGTAGACCGGAACCTCGATAGGACCTCACTCAACACTCCACCTCGGCATATTCTCTTATCTTTAAACCCTTTAAATAATATGTGGCCTGATTTCCACATAACTTCGGATAGGTACGATGTCCAAATCAAGATAGGTACGATTTCCAAAATCAAGGCTTGGTCACACTTTATATTTATTTCTCTTCCTTTTGAATAATAATCGGGTTATATTTTATCTCGTTGTCTACTTCTTTATTTGGAAACACATTGGGTTTATAGTTAAAGAGGCGCATTATGTAGAGACGAAATTTTGACCCTCTCGAGCATCACATTTTAAAATTCAACCTAATCGTCACATTCATTCACTGCATCTTTCCCTAGCTAATAATTTTTCCATAAAAAGACAAAAATAACCAAATTTCAACAAAAATATCCATTTAAGATTCCTTCACTACCCATCCTAACCATCCCACCCCACGTGTTCCCCCTCCCCTTTCCTTTTCATATATTTTTACCCTTGACAACAAAAACGCGATAACAAACTTAATTCATCACCCTGACCTAACCATACCTATCCCATGTGTTCTCCATCCCCTCACAAGCTCACATTTTTATTTTTCTTCTTCACAATATATGCATATAATATATACACACACCATAACAAACAAACAAAGGAGATCACACAAAAACACAGAGGAGATTTAAGAAAGAAAATATTAGAGAAAGAAAAAAGGGAATTGAACAAAAACACACACAAAGAGATGCATGAGAGAGGAGAAAAATAGTTAAGAGAGATACACAGTAGAAAAATGGAGTAGAACAAAAAAGTGAGAATACTATACAGAGGGGAAAGAGAAAAGGGAGAGAATAGAGAGAAAAGAAAGCTAGATAGGAAACAGTAAAGATAAAAGAGCGAAGAACAGGGAGAGAAACATAAGCCCACCACAGTTGTTAATATTCCGTTGATGGCTTTCTTTGTTGAAAAATTTGTAAAACCAAAATCCAAAACCACCCAAAGTCCACAGGTAAACCTCACTGGAAATCACAAAAAAACAATCTAAGAACACTAAAACTCGACTAGAACCACACCAAACGGATCCTTTCCATTGCTTCGTCAAAAAAATTTGACCAAACCCCTCATCAGAAAACCCATTATCATCAACCCACCCACCACCAAAAATCTACTTGAAACTAATCAAATCAGATCTATCACATATGAAATTAGTTAGAAATTGAGGTTGTTTGATATCAGGATTGGATTTAAGGTTCTAGTGTTCAAGGTTTCCAATGAGGCTCCTTCACCAATAGTTTATTCAGCTATTGTATCAACTTTGGAAGGATCATTTCAATAGAAAAAGCATTGATGGTCATTTCTCCTCTTGTTCTCTATTTTATCTTTAATTTTGATTGTTGTTGTGGGTGTCAATGAACTGTATGCTTCAAACATTTGGTTCTTTATTTTATGTATATTGATGATTAATTTAGATTCTGAAAAAATTGAAAAGAGGAAGAATGAATTAATAACTGAAGAGTTAGTTAATCATTGATTGAGTATGAAATTGGGGATGGAAATTCTAAATTGATAAAACTTGGATAAAGTGATTGTTTTGATTCACGATTATTGTTATTTTGTATATAATTGCCAATGTTAATCTTATTTGATTGTATCATGTTTAGTTCAAAAATTGGTAAGAAAATCATAAATTTTGGGTAGGTAAATTGTAGAACTTCATAATTGTTGAGTGTTTGAATGCTTGTTGAATGATTTTTATTTTATCGCACTTGAATCAAATTGTATTCATTTTATCGATAAATGCCCCAAGGTTATCTATATATATTTATCCGGTGAATGCCCAATGAGATTTTGTATTTGAAGACTGTTCGTGGTCAAGGCTCAGGACATTGGGTAGAGCTTAGCTTAGGACTAGTTTAGGATAGAATAGGTTTATATTTTTGTATTTTTCATGTTTGGGAATGTAAAGGGGACTAGGAATTATTTTATTTTGAATTCTTATTTTGTTTGTGTGTTAGCTTGTCTAAGTGTTTTTGTTTGTTTATTCACTTTATAGCATCAAACTAGCCGATACAATTCTAAGAATCGACCGTGTTTCAACCATAAGATCGAGGGGTGCCTAACAACTTTTCCTCGGTCAATAGAATTCCTTAACTAAAATCTTTGTTCGTGGATCAGTATTTTGAGTCCAAATCATTTTTGAAAAAGGATTTTCAAAGGTGACTTGACACAACAGTCTTATGCCAAGTGGCGACTCTAAGTTTAAGTTCAAAATTTTTTTTGAAATGTTTTTTTCATTAGAGCCACTTTAATAAATAAAAACTCTTTTCAAACATAAAGTCAATCTTTTTCAGTAAAAAATGGGTGTGACACTTTTCTTTATGAATCAACACCTTAATAGTTATAAATATCTTATTTTTTCCTCAGGTAGATACATGAAATTTTAAAGTAAAAACACTCTTTTTTCTTGAAAAAGTCTAGTGTGATTTGGTACCGTTTCCCTCAAGTACCCAAGGTTATGAAATATATCCTCCCAAGATAAAATGAAAAACTCTAGTGTGATTTGGTACCGTTGAGTGTGTTCATAGTTTGATAGAGTTTAAGGCACTGTTATTCTGTTGAAGTGATTCATTTAATCCTGTGATGATATATTTCATAACCTTAAGTACTTGAGGAAAATAATTTTCTTAAGGATACACCATGAATTCGGTGGATTTGAATCTTTGAATATCCTTCTCTTTCTAAACGTTTGATTTTATTATTTTCAAAAATAACTTGAACTTCATTTTGTTAATGTCTATAAGTTCGGTTGAACTTATTATTGAAGTTCAAAGTTATGAATGTAAATTATAACTTTATTTGACTGTTCATATGTTAGTTTGAACATGTATTTGAAGTTCTTATTGTAAAATACAGATTTTACTAAATCTGAAAAATGACATGTTGAACTTCATAATTTTTATACTTTCCTAATTTTCCAAGTGTAAAATCATCAAGCCGAACCTAAAAAAGTTAGTTGTATGACGTTCTAATAGTCCTTTAATATTTGATAAGTTTCTTTTCATTATGAAATTTGTTTCAGTTTATTACTTGGGTAATTAACAAACACGGAATCTAGGCAATTAACCTATCATAGATTAATTGGAGACTTCTTAAATGTCTTTATAGTTATTAATGTTATGAAATATTATTACTAATATATAAAAATGTCATAAAGTAGGCAGGTGGAGATTGTCCGGTCAGCTTTCAAGGGATATTTTTGTTATTTCAATAAGGTTAAATTGGTTATTTTAAATTTTTGCGACTATACGTGTAACTTTGAGAATGACAAAGACTAACAATTGTCCTTTCCATTGCTCCTTTTTATGAAAGCTTCTTCCTTTTCATTGAAGAATTCTCGAAATCTTCTTCTTCATACTATCCTGTGAAAATCTTCCTGTATAGTGTAAGTTTTCTTCATTCGTATTTTTCCTTCTTCAAATTTCAATTTCTTCTTCAAATTTAAAAGGGATTCAAATTTTGATTGTTGAATTTTATTTGACCATACTAGAGCATTTTTACAATTAGAAATATCAAATTTTCTTGATAATTTTTGTTTGAAACGTTGATTTGACTGATCGTTCACTTCTTTTTTCCGCTCCATTTCAAATTTTTTCTTTACTTTTCATATTTCATTGAATGGGTTTGCAAAGATGTTTTGTTTTTGGAGACATTCTGAACCAAAGTAGCAGGAAATTTAAGATCGGGGAGGGAATTTTTTATCACTTTGGAGTGATTTGTTTGATGATCAGGAAACTGCTTCATCTTTGAGGAAAGAAGTTAATAGGTAGAAAAAAATGGATAGGGTGTCGAGGTTTCTGTATGATGTTCTGACAGCGCTGCAATAAGGAGAAGAGTCTTTCGCCGGGTCAATCAAGATTGTTGTTTTATCAATTGCAAAAAATTTTACATTTTGCTTCTTGGAATTTCTAATGGCATCAAGTATGTCAATATTCTTCTAGCAAATGGATGGAAGTTTTAAATGCGGTCAGTACTTTTTTATGGTAGACTTGTTGTTAACTCTTATTTGAGAATAATCTTTACTAAATGTTCACTCCTGAAATAGGAAATAGCTTAATAGGGTCCTCAAATATCTTTCTATAGATGTCATGAAGTTATCAATTCAATTTTTCTCTTTTGAATGAGTTTGAAAGATTTTAATTCTATCAAGAGTAAAAATAAACATAGTTGAGAAATTGCAGAAATTTTAATTGATTACTTATTTGTTGGATAGAAAAGGCTATGTTTGAGAAACCAAAAACTTGCGGAATTCAATTCGATTTGACTCACCTTTTGATTGACAACAGACAAGATATTTTTTTTCTTTAATTAACCATTAGCTTGGATTGGGGTTGTTTTGTTAATCAATTTGTGTTTTGTGGGTTTTGCAGTTAGTTGAGGTTGAGGATGAGGAAGGCAATGTCATATGTTTTTGCTACCATAGAAAAGGAATACTACTTTAAAACCAAACTACAGGTAACTGCTTGCATAGTTAAATATGTGAAACAGAGCACGTAATTTGAAAAATATGATCACTTGTGTCCTTTGATGTGTAGTGTCTGCTTAAACTCTACCCTCCCTAGATGTCACTTGTGGTATTTCATTTGGTATATTTTTGTTGATGTTGATATGGATAAAATACTGATACTCCACTATGATAGTACTACCTTCTTATTAATGTGCTTGCCTGTAATTATAATTGCCCCTTGTTCCTTCATTAGAAACTCTGAAGAAGTATTTATTTTTAAATTTTTCTAGCATAGTTTAATCTGGGGATGGGGATCAATATAGACATGTGAAATAAATCTCCAAATCCATGAATTTACTGAGTCTCAATTTCTATCAAGGATCTTAATTCAAGCCATTATGTATTCTAACATCTGCTGCACTTACTACTTATTTGTGACATTGGGTGCAAAGTTAGTATAAAATATGTTCATTTGTGGTTTTTTTCTTGTGATAAAATTGAAACTCTAAGATGATACTACAGCTTCTTCATGTTCTTAAAGTTCTTTGATGTATCCTTCTTTGGAAATTGTAGGGGAATTATCTTGTTTATTTTTCTTGCACTAGTTTATTCTTGTGTTGGAAAACCACAAAGATTCATAGAATAAATCACTAGATTCTCCATGATATCTGTGAATTTATGAAGGCTCAAATATCTAGGATTCAGAACAACTTATTTCAATTCTAGCATCAATATAGCTCTAGTTATATATCTTAACTATTGTGTATACTAGTAATTTGTGATGAATAACAAGGAGTGTGGAGTTAGTATGAACATGATATATTTTCAAAAGTAATTTCAACATACATACATAGTTCAAGCCAAAGGCAATTGATGTGCTCCCACATACTACTGAAGGTTACAGCTACCACTGTATAAATGACATAGGAGAGTAATTTTGTTGTTGGACCTCCTTGTCGCAGTTTTCAAAGTATTTTTTCATCCTATATGCAAGAAAATAAGTATCAATACTTGATGCATAATGGTTAATATGCCTATGTTCAGTTGACTCTGCAAAGCGGAAGAGCAAAGTTGTGGACTTTGAAGCTCTAAGCCGCAACAAGTATACAGGTGGATTATTTGTT